>NC_087079.1:3553229-4092668 GCF_026151205.1 Bolinopsis microptera | reverse complement strand
GGACTGTTACAATGTGGTAACAGTATCAGTTGTATTAAATGTTATTGCAACAACTATTTCATCTAAAAAGCTATGATATAAAAATAGTCACTGACGAAAACCAATATGTACGGTGTACAAAGAACAATTACCAACACTCTCTACATTAAGCGATTGTACAAAATACGGTATACAATTTTCCGGTTGGGCGGTAATTTCTGATCCCCCTGTATTATAGTCTCTATGTGGCAATTTGCCAAGTTTGCTCCCTTAAAAACTTACCCACTAGCCACATAGAGACTCCACATATCCTGAAGATCATCCAATAATTCTTATTCCGTTTAAAAAGTAAAATCCGTCTATCAGCTGTATCTTTATTCACAGGTTTGTTCACATTTTTCTTAACAGTTTTTGATTTGACGGGTTTAGCTGAAATGTAGAAAGTTCAGGATGTTACTAAAGTGCTAACTACACAATTGCACATTAATACAATATGATGATAAATACAATTAATCTACTAAATGTGATATTAACGATAATCTTCGTTTATTTATCAGCTAACTAAAATATCAGTAAACTAAAATATCAGCTAACTAAAATATCAGCTAACTAAAATATCCAGTGTTATGTTAATTGTACACAGATTGGGAAAGTGGGTGACTAGCTGTGCCCACTATTTAAGGCCACCTCTTATTATAATATACTGTATAAAAGCCATAGCTAAACACCCAATTTCCCTACAGATTTGCCAGTGAAAATACATACCACTAAAAGTGGGGAGGGAATGAGATATACATCTGACAGCGAGTTTGTTGTTGAGTCTGATTAGAGTCTGGAGGTGTCGGTGGGTGTGAACCAGCCTCTGACAAATCATCATCACATCTTCTGCTAAACACTTACATGTTATTGTTAATATTACCACATTAAATAAAAACTTAAATAACAGCATTAAAGTTTCACTTTGCTTCATGGATGTACCAACATAGGATTTAATTATTTCTGATCACTTTACTGAATCAAGAGCCTAAGCCAAAACACTTTACGCACGAGAAGGTTGGGTCCTATTAATTAACACACTATGGATGGTTCATGAGGTAAGAATGATGACGTATCAGGTAGAATGTACACGAATACAATCTGTACCACATGAAAGCGTGTGTACATGATAACGTGTGTGGAGACTGAAGAGCGTCCCTCCCTCTCCCTTACTCTCTCTCTCTCTATCGGCCACCTCTCTCTCTCTGTGTGTGTGCTAATTGTATGAAGTCATTTGACTCAGTTGTTTGATATTTTAGGACCTCTGAAGTTTTTGTGGTGCTGCCCTTTAGTTTTGCAAAGCAAATTGTGGTTTGGGTATTGAGTTTTAATAGTAAAATGCAAATTCATTGCCCGGAAATTGTCCATTTGTCATATACGTCAAGACACAAGTTTTCAGCAAAGAAACTAATAATTCCATAACATTTAATCCAGCTCTCTCTCTCTAGCACCAGGTAGTTTAACCATGATGTCTCCTCTGCTCCTTCTCTGTCTAGCGCCCCTCTTCCAAACTACAGAGATAAAACTAGACCACACCATGGGAATGAACGACCCTCAGATGCACTTGGGAGAGGCAGGAGGCTCCACTCGCAAGCTCTGTCCTGATCAGTCCAAGTTCTGGGGACCAGGACTGAACCCTGGGTTCAACATGCCTGTACGTTACTTCTACATACAAGCAGTAGACTCAGACGGGCACAACTTCACCGTGTCCCTGGGTAACGTGTTCAAGGTGTCAGTCAGTAAGGATGGTGGACAGCACAAGGTGCGAGCCTGGGCTGATGTCATAGACCGCCAGAGTGGGGTGTATCTGGCCAGAATCAGGTTGTTCGAGGAAGTGGGGGATTTGACGGTGGATGTGAAGCTGAAGACGGGAGCTCATGTTAGAGGGTCACCTTTTCGGATTGCAGGACCTCTGTTTCACGAGGGATGTGCTTGTAGTGAGCCAGATACTGCTGACTGGGTGGAGACCATGCAGTGCAAGTCTAACTACTCTCAGGTATTATTATATAGCTTATAGTTTTTATAGTTCTTCGGTAAATTTTTGCCGAAATGACGTTTTTAGTTTTGTATTTTTGACGTGCTTGTTGCTCTCAATAAAGCAATAACTGACACATTTTCTTTCACCAGATTGATCAGGATATTGATCAGTTTAGAGACATTTCTGTGGTGGATCTAGCAACGCAGGCTCACAAGAAATTTGACAGTCACTACCATCTGGGACATTACGTTATTCTAGATAACAGAGCTTATTCAAAAATGATAGGTAAATCTCAAATCACACAATTTGCTGCATAACACACATTTGGTATTTAAGCAAGACACGTGAATCCTGTAGCTGTGGTGATCTACATTATTAAACATGTGCATTAAATACTTGTAATACTCAAAATAAACACACCTCACACTTAACACCTCAGGTGAACACACTGGACTAAACAGGAAGTTTGACGACATGCTACTCTCCTTGATGGCTAAAGTAAACCTTCCTGACATGGAATTCATTGTTAACCTCAGAGATGGTCCCATCGAGAAGAGCAAAGTGAACCCAATGCCAATTCTCTCATTCGGAGGATCTCGAGACAGTGCAGACATTGCCTTACCCAGCTACGAGCTAACAGATGCTGTGCTGAAATCCATGCACAAAACGGATATTGATCTCCAGAACATACAAGGGAACATAGGACCAGAGTGGAAGGACAAAATACCGATAGGCTTCTGGAGAGGAAGAGACTCACGGGAGCAGAGGCTGGACTTGGCACGACTGTCCATGAGTTACCCCGAGAAAGTGGATGCTAAACTTACTCAAGCCCTCTTCTTCAAGCATGTTCCGTCCATGTATGGAGACATTGTTCCAAAGATACCCTTCAGAGAGTTCTTCGACTACAAGTTCCAGATAACGGTGGATGGTATGGTGTCGGCTTATAGAGTGCCTTTTATCTTGGGTGGACCAAGTGTTGTCTTCAAACAGGTTAGATATTGTTGTGGTGTGATATTAACAAATCATTTAGTATAGTTTAAAATGCCATGAAACAATAAAACAAATATCTAGATAAAAAATTTGAGTTATAATTATATTATTTTTCCCGGCACGCCTGCTGTATTAAATTCCATTAAAAATTATAAGCAATCAATAATTAATTCAAAATATTTTGTTGATTAAAATCATCTTCGTCCATAATTATTATACCATCTTTCTAAAAAATTATTAATTATTTTAAAAATATTAAAACATCATGCCTGTATTATTATAGCTGGCTTAATAAAACATTTTCATAAAAATTCGAATAATCAATTAACTATTTTAAGTGCTTTTAAACTGCTAAAACAAACTTACACTGTAAAATTGATAAAAAATAAATCACAAAAATACTTCAGGACTCATTCTTCTACGAACATTTCTACGCAGACATAGAACCGTGGGTTCACTACGTTCCCTTCAACCACAACCTCAACAACCTGATACAGCGCCTAAACTGGGCCCAGGAAAACGACCACTTGGCTCACATCATCTCAGAGAACGCCAGGCATTTTGTCAGAACCGAACTAAAACCGAGTGATGTTTACTGTTATGTTTACAGACTTTTTAACCGGTATGCTGAGAAGCAGTACGGAAAGGTTGAGGTGAGGAAGGGAATGCACGAGCTGTCAAAAAAGAGATCATGCTTTAAGTGCCCTTACAATACGCTCAACAAGTCAGAATTGTAGTGGAAAGCATCACACAGAACAATTTGTAAGCAGATTGGTTAGACAGATCACTAAATGAATGTATGAAAGCAATGGGTACAGGCTAGAGTGGTATATTTTCTGATACCGAATATAATTATTGCTCAATTGGATTGTTAACATCACAATTTATGATTATCCACTTTATTTATTATGTAAATAACGTGTGCTTCATGATTCAAATAGACATACATACATTTACTTATCAGCTCAGCTCTCCTATGAACACTTTCCAAAGATCTAAAGATCGAACAACACAAATCGATGAATGAGGTGCCCGATCGAAACCACTTAAATAAAGATTTAAAAGCAGGTAGTATGGTATTGAGAGTAAAAACGTCATTCCAAAAGAATTGTTTTGAGAAGAGGAAAAAAAGCGATTAAAACATTATTTTAAAACTATTAATATTTGCTTAAACACAAAATAAATATTTAATCATGTTGGCGAACAACAAAATCTGTGGCATTTTAAATCTATCCTGTCACATTCTATCAAAAGTCTTATCCAATAATTATGGAAACTAGATAATGAACAGATTACAGATTTGAAAATATGTTTATCTACAATTATAACCGGTATACCAATTAGGTACCATAACTATTTATAATTACCACTTCAGTGAGATACATTTTTTTGGATTTTTAAAACTTTTTTGAAAGAAAGACTATAACTAAAAGTAAATAATAAATCCTGTACTCTAAAAAATTAATAAAATTGTTAAAACACTGTAAAAAAATCTGTCATCTAATAATATATGTACTATGTATGTATTACTATGATAATGTTAACATTATCAGTAAACATATCTATAATTATATCTTTCAATCCATGTGTTGGATTGGAATTTATTAGATATTCTAGTACATTCACGCCGTTCATGAACTACACGATTGAAGAGGGCAAAGACTAGTCTTCTGAACAATGTTTATCTTTGTTTGCATCCTCTTTTGCACCTGGGCCTCTCTCGACAACTACGACATAAGAGAAATTCTTAGCCTCCATTGTGCTAGTACCACCAGGATACACCCAACATACGCCAGGTTTATACTTGTAGACAACCTGGTAGTAAGCTGCATCGCCACCTGAGTATAATCCAGGGATATCATCTCCATCAACATGACAAACCACCGAGTAGATGGGTTGGTTATCATACTTACCTTGTCCCACAACTACACCATGTTTCGGTGGAGAACTATCAGCAGCTTTCAGCATTGCTTCATAACCATCATCTGGGCGAATGAAATGGAAATCGGTTGTTTTACATACTTTCGGGCCGTATGTGTACCATGCATTTTCCCACTTCCTGCTAGCCAAGCCTGGCAGCCAGCCATGGGTACTATGAGTCATGACACACCACATAGGTCCCTCTGTATACCCCCACTTATCGTTACCAAGCATTAAATCGGTACTTTTAGGGTCTTCATTTTCGCTGGACTGCACAAACGAATAGGGCCCACTGATACAGACATATCTAAAATCTTCTTCGTCATATTCTAGACCTTTCCACCCAAACTGAGAAATCACACCGTCAGATTTGCCGGGTTCGTCAGCAGATGATGTATCACAGATCACCATGTAGCTGGGTTTACCATCTAGTAGGTCCCCGTGTATCGCTCCAAGAGGTGGAGAATCAGCTTGCTGTACTGTCACCTTAGCACTCGGGTCTGCTTTCAGATAGGAGAAATCAGCTGTCATGTACACTTTTCCTTGGTATGTGTACCAAGCTTTGTCACCAATAGCCTTGGCTGGGATCGTGCCATGAGGAGTGTTTGCTAAAACGCACCAAGAATGAATTCTTCCCTCTATTATTCCATTCTGTACATCATACTTAAAACCCAACATAAATTTCTCGTCGGGGGCTAGCTCATTGTTGGATACCAGTTCATAGTAGATCGGCATCCTTGGCCTTACTCCTTTTCAATGGTAATATTGTGAGAAATAATTTATGAGGTCAAAAAAGTAGATTGTTTAAATCAATAAAAATGCATATTATGTACTACATCATATTCATGTTCTAAAATTATTTGTTATATTATAGTAGTGTTGAAAGTTTTTAACGCTATATAATACTTTCAACACCCGGTGCTATATAACAAATAATTTGAGAATGGAACCTTCGACAGTTACATTTACCTGAAAAGACCAGTGTCCGTTGAATTGGCCGTATTTACGGAATCATCAAAAATTATGAACAATAAACATATTAGGTAAAAAAGAATCCAACAACCCCGGTGACAGAACGTGATATGAAGTACTATTTAACGTCCACTAAAACTTCAAAAAATTTACTTATTAATGAATAACATAAGTTATGATAATAATTTATAATCAAAATTAAAAACATGGATAAAATCTTTAAACGAACCAAACTAAAAAAATATTCTTATAAAAAAATTTTAAAAATATAACTAAAAATCTGTAAAAATTAAGGTAGTACATGTACATTTTACATTTGTCACAAAATGTCTTCAGGACCAAAAAAACATGATAAGGAACTGCATTCCAAATATTATTACTGTTTTATAAAGATACTCTTTTGGTCGAGTGTATTTCCAAGTTTTCGTCAAAGCAATCTTATCGAAAATTCTCTTTGCAAAGTCTTGGCAGTTTTGATCTGTTACACTGTAATCGCTACAATCCTCCACAATTGCATCCAGATAACCTAACAAATGTATGAAAGGATAGTCAGAGCTATCTTCAATCTCAAGGTCGACAGGACCTTTCCGAGTAGATGGTCGCATACCTTCAACCACATCATCACATCTTATGCTTCTCCCGATGTAAATTCCGTCTCGCTGCTTTTCGAGGGATAGACTTACACCACAACTTGTCTTCAGCACCACAAAAGCATGATAATCAACTGAAGTCCACTGTCTCCCAATTCGTTCTCTTATAGAAGCAGTTGAACTTCTGTATATGCCTTCTAGTGGACATTTGTAGACATAAACATGAGTTACAGTCGTGCCGTTAACAATACTTTTATAATTGTAGCCGAAAACACTCTTAGCCACGTTAAGATGCGGATTTAATTTGAAATGGCTTGGCTTATCTGGTTGGCTTATCTCATCAAAAATTATCTTTGCAAAGTCTTTGTCATTAAAAGCACTGCAAGTAATTAACATTTCCTTTAAACGGTCTATCAAGCAACTAAAGGGATAGCTGGATTTACTGTCTTCAATAACATCGTAAACTTTAAAGTCATATCCATAAGATCGAAATAATTTTCTCCTAAACTCAATGGAAGAGGTACCATCTTGCTGCTTCTCGAGAGATATCAATACTCCACAATTCGTCTTTAGAATCACAAAATAAACATAATCAACTGTAGGCCAGGACCATTGTCTTCCAACAGTCACGTGAGTTACAAAAATTCTGTCAATTATCTTTTCATATTCGACTTCGAAAATTCTCTCTGCAATGTTGAGTTCTTCGTCTAAATTGAGACATCCCTCATTAACATTAATATTATTTAATGACTCATTTACAAATACCTCATCTGAAATTGAATGCTCCTTTTTGCTGTGAGCTGAACCCATGGTTCATGAAGTCAGATTAAGGCAAAATATCATGAGATTTCGTCCAGCCTGTCCCTCACCATCGACCTACAATAAAATGATCGTTCGTGGTTACTGGTTAACCAAGGTCATTATTAATATTAATTACAGAGGAACTGTTGGAACGCTTTATATTCAGTAATTATTGACTTTTTACTCAACAATCTACAATAATCATGTTTAGGAATACAATGCACTGACACGATCTTGTGATGAATTTTAGCAGTTAGCTTTCAGGATCAATTTCATACATGAAAAGAAATAACACACAAAATCTCCTTCATATCCCCATTCCATATAAATAATGATGACAGAGCTGATAAAGCGTGTCAGAGCAACACCAAAGGGCCTCACTTCCATTTTTTAACGAAAAATTAAATTGTTTAGCAAAATGTACAATGGCCTGGCCAAGTTAACATTCGGTAGACGTGACAAAAATGTTACCAGAAGGCGCCAAAACATTGGTATATATCGAGCATCAGCATATTATATAAAAATGGTTTTTCACTGTATCTCTAAGCCATCCTCAGAGATATCAGCAGGAAAAGTGTTCACAAAAACAGAATCAGTATCAGCCGAAGATAAGAACTCTATGATTACAGTATTGTTAAAAACGTTATGATGGCTCACGAACTTGAGTAACTCGTCTTCTTTGGTATGTTCTGTGCATGTGTAAATATGGGGAATCTGAAAGTTAACATTGCCATAATCATATTTCCCTTCCGTTTGTGTACCTTTAATTTCTACACAATAGTGTAAAGTGGCTAACAGAGTGGTGGAGGGGGCATAAATAGTATTAACTTATTAATATGTGAACGATCCTTTATATCTAAAAACTTTAATATCACAATAATATCATAATTTTCAATCTAATACAGATAATACATATTAAAATACAATTAATATGATAAGATTAAATCTGATTTGCTCACCTGTTTTACCAATGAAGACGTAGTGGAGTTAAGCAGATAAGACTGGAACGAATTACCAATTAGCGTACAGTACTTTAACTGATCCCAGTTACTTTTCAAAACGTTATCGTACATCCTTTTACTGAAGGTACATTTTCTGGATTAAAGTTTATCATACATAATAATAATATCATGGCCCTGTGCCCAGTGCCCACGTGTACGACTTTTATAAACGATAATTAGCACGGCTATTATGTCATGTGGGGCACGCTGCAACACAATAGTCATGAAGGTACACACAGACGTGACTAGTAATTACTACACTACAACTAATGTATAATGTGTAAGTATACAGTACTACAATACCTACAGTGTATCATATAAAAGAGTGTATTACACACAACTCGTCTGCCACACATGTCGTTTTCTGGTAAAACCTCCATGTACTGAGTAATGAAGGTTCTCTCTGATTGTGACAGTACTGGGTCAAATACCAGACACCTGATAAAGTAATATGTAGCATTAGGGACGTACCATCTAGAACACTAGTCACATTGTAAATCTGTTAACCAACCTTTTGATCAATTAATGAGTTATTATTGCTTTATTATCACTGGAATCAGACAAAAGATACAGTGCTGATAAGAAATTTGAGAAATAACAAAATAAATTACAAACTTTTTAATTTTGGGAGATTTTTGTAGAACGTTTACTAAAACAGCAAACTGAAACTGAGCCAGCTTGCACGTACTTAGTCTTCCTATACAATAGCATACTATCTGTTCAATATCTTGACTTGATATCACTTCACTGATCTTATCACAGAATACAGAGTCTGAAATAGCATGTACATGTTAACATTGGCTAATTGTACATTGTACATGTTAACACAGCTAAACGTACATTGTACATGTTAACATTTAAAGCTACATTTTTGACAGGTTATTCAGTTCCAATCTCAGTTTTAGATTTGCACTTCCCATTAAAGGTAGAAACAATAACTGCAAAATAACTGCAAAATAACTGCAAAATAACTGCAAAATAACTGTAAAATAACTGTAAAATAAATGCAAAATAACTGCAAAATAACTGCAAAATAACTGTAAAATAACTGTAAAATAACTGTAAAATAACTGTAAAATAACTGTAAAATAACTGTAAAATAACTGTAAAATAACTGCAAAATAACACTCACCCTCAGTAAAGACCTGCTTTATAACACTAGTAAGATCCAGAGGATGATCCCACTCATCATCAACATTATTTACTGGTAACACTGGACACTTCTTTGATTTGATTCTGCGTTTTCTTGAAGGTTTAACCAATACAAATCCATCAGTTTCCATTCTCTCTGTATACCTTGATAGTGGGGTCAGTAACTTAACAAAATATTATTTAAGTACAAAAGATTAAATATACATTACTGTAAATTACTGCATGTTTTATACTGACGAAAATCCTTTTTTTTAAATTATACGATTTGAACACCACAGTAAAATGATAAAACCGTACAATTATTATTTTCATTTAATACGTATTAAATGAAAATAATAATTGTTGCATCCAGCATATTATAAGTCTGCAAATAAAAACGATAAATATTTTAAGCATTATGACTGCCGAATTTTTGATACCGAAAATATAAACATATAATATGAAATTAATTGAGTACTATAATTCGCATCATGAAACAAATCTGTAACAAATAGGCACAATACACCAAAAAGGTGGATGCTAAACTGACTCAAGCCCTATTCTTCAAGCATGTTCCGTCCATGTATGGAGACATTGTTCCAAAGATACCCTTCAGAGAGTTCTTCGACTACAAGTTCCAGATAACGGTGGATGGTATGGTGTCGGCTTATAGAGTGCCTTTTATCTTGGGTGGACCAAGTGTTGTCTTCAAACAGGTTAGATATTGTTGTGGTGTGGATATTAACAAATCATTTAGTATAGTTTAAAATGCCATGAAACAATAAAACAAACACCTAGATAAAAAATTTGAGTTACTAATTATATTATTTTTCCCGGCACGCCTGCTGTATTAAATTCCATTAAAAATTATAAGCAATCAATAATTAATTCAAAATTTGTTGATTAAAATCATCTACGTCTATAATTATACCATCTTTCTAAAAAATTAACAATCGTTTAAAAATATTAAAATATCATGCCTGACTAGCCGGCTTTATAAAACATTTTCACAAAAAAAATTCGAATAATCAATTAACTACATACTTTTATACTTTTAAACTGCTAAAACAAACTTACACTGTAAAATTGATAAAAAATAAATCACAAAAATACTTCAGGACTCATTCTTCTACGAACATTTCTACGCAGACATAGAACCGTGGGTTCACTACGTTCCCTTCAACCACAACCTCAACAACCTGATACAGCGCCTGAACTGGGCCCAGGAAAACGACCACTTGGCGCACATCATCTCAGAGAACGCCAGGCATTTTGTCAGAACTGAACTAAAACCGAGCGATGTTTACTGTTATGTTTACAGACTTTTTAACCGGTATGCTGAGAAGCAGTACGGAAAGGTTGAGGTGAGGAAGGGAATGCACGAGCTGTCAAAAAAGAGATCATGCTTTAAGTGCCCTTACAATACACTCAACAAGTCGGAATTGTAGTGGAAAGCATCACACAGAACAATTTGTAAGCAGATTGGTTTGACAGATCACTAAATGAATGTATGAAAGCAATGGGTACAGGCTAGAGTGGTATAGTTTCTGATACCGAATATTATTATTACTCAATTGGATTGTTAACATCACAATTTATGATTACCCACTTTATTTATTATGTAAATAACGTGTGCTTCATGATTCAAATAGATGTATATTTACTTATCAGCTCAGCTCTCCTATGAACACGTTCCAAAGATCTAAAGATCGAACAACACAAATCGATGAATGAGGTGCCCAATCGAAACCATTTAAACAAAGATTTTAAAAGCAGTAGTATGGTATTGAGAGTAAAAACGTCATTCCAAAAGAATTGTTTTGAGAAGAGGAAAAAAAGCGATTAAAACATTATTTTAAAACTATTAATATTTGCTTAAACACAAAATAAATATTTAATCATGTTGGCGAACAACAAAATCTGTGGCATTTTAAATCTATCCTGTCACATTCTATCAAAAGTCTTATCCAATAATTATGGAAACTAGATAATGAACAGATTACAGATTTGAAAATATGTTTATCTACAATTATAACCGGTATACCAATTAGGTATCATAACTATTTATAATTACCACTTCAGTGAGATACATTTTTTTGGATTTTTAAAACTTTTTTGAAAGAAAGACTATTTAACTAAAAGTAATTATAATAAATCCTGTACTCTAAAAAATTAATAAAATTGTTAAAACACTGTAAAAAAATCTGTCATCTAATAATATATGTACTATGTATGTATTACTATGATAATGTTAACATTATCAGTAAACATATCTATAATTATATCTTTCAATCCATGTGTTGGATTGGAATTTATTAGATATTCTAGTACATTCACGCCGTTCATGAACTACACGATTGAAGAGGGCAAAGACTAGTCTTCTGAACAATGTTTATCTTTGTTTGCATCCTCTTTTGCACCTGGGCCTCTCTCGACAACTACGACATAAGAGAAATTCTTAGCCTCCATTGTGCTAGTACCACCAGGATACACCCAACATACGCCAGGTTTATACTTGTAGACAACCTGGTAGTAAGCTGCATCGCCACCTGAGTATAATCCAGGGATATCATCTCCATCAACATGACAAACCACCGAGTAGATGGGTTGGTTATCATACTTACCTTGTCCCACAACTACACCATGTTTCGGTGGAGAACTATCAGCAGCTTTCAGCATTGCTTCATAACCATCATCTGGGCGAATGAAATGGAAATCGGTTGTTTTACATACTTTCGGGCCGTATGTGTACCATGCATTTTCCCACTTCCTGCTAGCCAAGCCTGGCAGCCAGCCATGGGTACTATGAGTCATGACACACCACATAGGTCCCTCTGTATACCCCCACTTATCGTTACCAAGCATTAAATCGGTACTTTTAGGGTCTTCATTTTCGCTGGACTGCACAAACGAATAGGGCCCACTGATACAGACATATCTAAAATCTTCTTCGTCATATTCTAGACCTTTCCACCCAAACTGAGAAATCACACCGTCAGATTTGCCGGGTTCGTCAGCAGATGATGTATGACAGATCACCATGTAGCTGGGTTTACCATCTAGTAGGTCCCCGTGTATCGCTCCAAGAGGTGGAGAATCAGCTTCCTGTACTGTCACCTTAGCACTCGGGTCTGCTTTCAGATAGGAGAAATCAGCTGTCATGTACACTTTTCCTTGGTATGTGTACCAAGCTTTGTCACCAATAGCCTTGGCTGGGATCGTGCCATGAGGAG
Organism: Bolinopsis microptera; assembly: GCF_026151205.1. Classification (NCBI taxonomy): domain Eukaryota; kingdom Metazoa; phylum Ctenophora; class Tentaculata; order Lobata; family Bolinopsidae; genus Bolinopsis; species Bolinopsis microptera. Next base: position 4,080,037 of record NC_087079.1, on the reverse strand, counting down.
TGTTTGCTAAAACGCACCAAGAATGAATTCTTCCCTCTATTATTCCATTCTGTACATCATACTTAAAACCCAACATAAATTTCTCGTCGGGGGCTAGCTCATTGTTGGATACCAGTTCATAGTAGATCGGCATCCTTGGCCTTACTCCTTTTCAATGGTAATATTGTGAGAAATAATTTATGAGGTCAAAAAAGTAGATTGTTTAAATCAATAAAAATGCATATTATGTACTACATCATATTCATGTTCTAAAATTATTTGTTATATTATGGAGTAGTGTTGAAAGTTTTTAACGCTATATAATACTTTCAATACCCGGTGCTATATAACAAATAATTTGAGAATGGAACCTTCGACAGTTACATTTACCTGAAAAGACCAGTGTCCGTTGAATTTTTTAATTCAATAAAGTGAGACAGTAACACTAGTGGATGATAGAAACATAAACTTCAAACGAGGAATACAAATCAAGTCAGACAAAGCCTCCTGGAGTTTCTGCCATCCTGTAAATGGTATATAAGATTAACATCAGTCCTCTTTTAGTTTTTCTTTCTGTTTCTTCACGGTATCCGGCTTTATTAGGCGATCTTCACGGATACCAGAACATGTAGCAGGAGAACTTATTCGTTAGGCGTTGGCAGCTGTTTAGAAATGCTTCTTCTGTAGATCTTTATAAATCTTCTTTCTTCTGTGTATAAATGGCCATATGTGAATGATGATTAAATGAGATGGGTGTGATATGAGGATAGATTATGCAATCCTCTCAACTAACTTAAAAGCCAGTGGTAATGAACCAAAACAAACAAATCAATACCAGCTCCACAAAGAGTTATGCAGGCTAAAAGGCTGCCTCATAAAGGAGGACTTCAGAGGGAGGTTAAACAGGTGTCTCAACTGACTAATATATATCCCCTTTTCATTTTTTTTTTTTTTTTTTCTTTTTTTTTTTTTTCAGTTATCCTAAACACAGTTCAGGTTACTGACCGGGACTTCGGATTTATATATTATCATTTTACAACAACCCAGGGGAACCAGGCTATTGGCCGGGACTTCGGTCTTTAAATTATTATTATTATTATTTTTTTTTTTTTTTTTTTTTTTTTTAAGTAAACATTTTTATAAACATAGCAAAACTAGTCAAATAACTTAGTTTGCACTTTAAAAATCCCATGAAACTCACACGCACTGATTTTAAAAACTAATCTGCAAAAGTAAAAAATAAAGATTCTGACTCAAAACAAAAATGACATTAAAATGTATGAAAAAGCTAAAAATATAAATGATAAATCCATAAATAAAAAATAAATTCGATGTTCACTCTTTAAAAATACTAGTCCCTCTCAAAACACATACGCAGACTTTGAGAACTAGGCCCTCTCTTAGTCAAAACATCAGCAGGCATCGTCCTTGAGGGCATAAAGTTAACAGTTATTTCACCCTTCTCAACCATTTCCCTTAGTGATGCCATGGTAACTATCAGTCTTTTTTCAATGGGGTCCTTTGTCTTCTGTACAAGCTCTAGAAGTCCTTTATTGTCAATAAAACAGTCTATGGTCACATTTAAAGAATCTCCCAGTATTTGTTGTAGTGTTTGCTGAATAAAAATGGTGTGATCAGCCGCTTTCAGGAGTGCAAGGCTTTCAGCGGCTAAAGTACTGTAACAGACTCTGTCCAACTTTACAGATTTCCAACAGACAGGGTTTTTGACTCTACCATCTTTATCCGAAATAAGTATCAGATACCCACACTGACTACCATTGTTACTAAGATTTCCAAACGATGCATCACTGTATGTAAGTAGTCTTACTCCATTCTTTATGTTAGGCAGTTCTCTGAAGGTCAGTGGGGCATCTTCATCAGTTTTAAGCTTTTTGACTATCTTGTTGTGAAGCATTATGTCTGAGACGTTGGGATCTTTCAGATTATTGCTCAACTGACAAGCATCAAACGAAATATCTGGTCTGGTTTGGACAGATAACCAGATAAGTTGTCCAACACCTGATCTGTACTGTACATACTCTTCGTGAGTCAGAGCATGTGTTTTCTGGCTTCTTCTGTTACTTGATAGTCCTATGGTCTTTAAAGCACTGATATAATCTGACTGTCCAACAGTGATTTCATATGAGATTGGATCTTGTTCCACCTCAAGTCCAAGATATGTGAATCGCGATGCTTCCTGTGACTTAATCTCAAATCCATGCAGCACATCTTTGTGAATATTAGACTCAAAACCTTTGGTCCCTGCATAGATGAAGTCATCTACATGTACAGTCATTATTCCTGCAAGATCTTCTTTGTCAACTCTTGAAAAGAACAGAGCATCATCATATAAACATTTCCTTAAACCAGCTTGTTCACTGTGGTCTTTTACATTTCTGTACCACATCTTTGCAGCATCTGACAGTCCATAAACACATTTGTTCAGCTTCCACAGTATTCCTGGTTTATAGCATTCCTTTGGAGGGGTAAGATAAACTAGTCGCTCAATTGGTTTACCTTGTAGAAATGCTGAGGTTATATCAAGAGAATGAATAGGCCACTTCATTGATGCTGCTACTGTGAATAGAAGTCTTAGAGATTCTTTTCGACAAGTAGGACTGACTCTTTCGGTACTATCAAGAGGAATTTCCTCAAAACCTCGAGCTACCAAACGGGCCTTTTTCTTATGACCATTGTCATTTGTGACCCACCTTGTCGAAATGGGGACAAACTGATTATCTACTTCGTGAGCCTCAACCTCTTCATACACATTGTTTTGCTTCCATTTTTCGATTTCGTCAGTCTTCTGTGACTTATAGGGGTCAGTGTTTAACACTTCGATACTGACCTTCTTCTTCTCATACTTTGACTTAGCTTTGCAGAACTTCTGCTCCTTTGTAGACATTGATTCCTCTACATTAGTTTCGTTGCTTTGTGGTATATTATCTGTGCTTACAGTATTATTATCATCCTCTTCAGCAGGAGCAATATCGAAAGCGTTCAACAGAACATCATTTTTCAGCATTTGAGTTGCATTGTAAAATTCTTCAACAGTGGGATTAGGCTCATCTGGTGGATCGGTCCCACTTACTTCGGAAACATCTTTTGAGTACAGTTCATTTACATTGACAACATGAATCCGGTGGCATCGAACAATATACCCACCATGTCTTACAACTACAACTTTCTTGTCCACACCTATAACTGTTCCTGGTCCTCGCCATCGCTTATCATCATTTCTTTTGTAGTATACCATATCACCCGACTGTATCTCATCAGTGTACACTTCTCTAGTTTTTGATCTAATGGCTCGTCTGATCATCTCACTAGCTTCGCTTTCCATCATTCTTTTTCGAGCACTGTAGATGGCAGAGATGTTCTTGGCAACAGTTTCACTTGGACTCTCATCTTCAACAATCGTTGGACTAGCATAGGGATCATCAATAGAAGTGAGAGATGGATGTTTGCCAAAGATTAACTGATATGGCGAGAAACCATTTACATTTGCCAAAGTGTTCTTGGCATGACAGGCCCATGCTAAAGCAACTTCAACTGAGCATTTAGTATCTTCCATGATCTTTATCATACTGTTAGACAAAAGGGCATGGTGCCGTTCTACAAGGGCATTGCTCCAAGGTGCTTCAGCTCCAGTAGTGATGATATGAACGTTGAATTTCTCACAGAGGTCAACAAAACTTTTGTTAACATATTCCCCTCCATTGTCACTCATGAACTTCTTCGGTGGTCCAAAAGTGTTGATCCAGTGTGTAAAGACACTTTCCACAATGGTTTCCTTGTCTTTTGACCTGATAACTTTTGCAGCAGAGAATCTGGTTTTATGGTCAATCATGTGCTGGATGTAAATGTTTTTATTCTTGTCGTACACCTTAATATCCATGGCAACGGTATCATTGAAGTCTTTGGCTAAAGGCATACAGACTACTGGACGATTATTCGGTCGCTTGTATCTCTTGCACACATCACAGTTAGACGATACTGTGTCAATCTCTCGAGCAATTTCCTTGGTAAGCTGTCCTGCTGTTCTTAAGAGTGACTTTAACTTTTCAGGTGGGGGATGGGCGAATTGCTTATGTAGCTTAATCGCTATCTTTCTTTTGTCAGTACTTTCCATGGTCAGGTTTACAATTTCCTCTCCTGATTTACATAAGCAGACTTGTTGATGGATAGTATTCTTGCTCAGAGGGATGCTACAGTGTCCTGATTCATTGAAGATGATTTTCTGCTTTACACCAAAAGCCTTCACTGTGTCATCTCCAAAGTCCAATACCATTCTAGCATCTTTCATTGACTGTTTGCTAATCAGTAATGGAATCTGATCATCAACAACTTGTGCCACAATGTTCACCTGTTTGTCACATACAACGGCTGGGAATGTGCAGCATGTCCTTGACTTTGATGGTGCATTATCTCCAAATTTAAACGATACATGTTTCTCTTCATAGCACACCTTAATGAAATCTTCTGGAGACAGCGACTGAAGATAGACTTTCAACCATTCCTTTCCACAAACCGTTTTGTTGCATCCACTGTCAAGAACTGCTAACCCAAAGTTGTCACTGGTAAATTGGTCCATAACATTTGAGTTCTCTTCTTGGGCAGGAGCATTCATAAAGAGATTTACATTCTCACTCGTTACCTGATTTCCACTTTTGTTTATTCTGCGGCGTTCTGGACAATCTCTAGAAAAGTGGTAAATCGACTTGCAAACATTACAAGTAAAATGCCGCCCATATTTGTCTGTTGGGTTCATTTTTCTGTCACTTCTGACACCCGCAGCTACCTGATGTTGACTTTCCTGCTGTTGATTCTGTTGTCGGTATCCTCTGGCTCCTCTACCATTTCCTCTTCTAAAGCCATATCCCCGGTATCCTCTTCCCGAATAGCCACTTCTTCCTTGGCTGTAATATGCATGCTGCTCCATTTCCTGAGCATTCAGTACTTCATTTTCATTTTCGTATTCATCATACATATTAAACTGATTTTCAATACAGGAGTTACCAGTATAAAATGTAGAGTCTTCTTTAACTACACCAATCATTCTCTGGTGTGAACTTTCTGGATCTTTCATAGTTGTGATCTTCTTTATCGTTTCTTTCATGTTAGTGTATGTTAAGTCGCCACACATAGTAATGGCAACAGAATACTTGTAATCACTAACATTACAACTTCTAAGTAATTCATACGCTAGAACAGGTTGTGGAAGCTTAATATCATGCTCTTCCATTCGTTTTACAACTTTTTCGAATGACGAAATAAACTCCTTGACATCTTGGCTTCCTTCCCGACTTAACTTTCTGAACATGTCATAAGTCTTGAACTTTTCCTTAGCCAAATCTTCAAGATAAATTCCATCAAGGACCTCCAGGAGGCAGTCTAATCCCGATGTCTTTACTTCAGCACCTTCTACTGTGTCTGTTCTGCCATTTTGTAATACTTCAAGTGGAACTTCCACTGCCTCAGACTTAGCCTTCTGAGGTAACATAAAAACAATACATCCTGCTTGACGCTTTTCTTCGATCAATGTGGTTGCCGACCACAATTTCACTTCTTTCTTGAACAAAAGATAAGAATCTCCTAACTTAGGGATAGGTGGTCCACTACTGTTCACTTGATTTTCCGACATTTCCTGCTATCACTTTTAATTCAATAAAGTGAGACAGTAACACTAGTGGATGATAGAAACATAAACTTCAAACGAGGAATACAAATCAAGTCAGACAAAGCCTCCTGGAGTTTCTGCCATCCTGTAAATGGTATATAAGATTAACAGAATTGGCCGTATTTACGGAATCATCAAAAATTATGAACAATAAACATATTAGGTAAAAAAGAATCCAACAACCCCGGTGACAGAACGTGATATGAAGAACTATTTAACGTCCACTAAAACTTCAAAAAATTTACTCATTAATGAATAACATAAGTTATGATAATAATTTCTAATCAAAATTAAAAACATGGATAAAATCTTTAAACGAACCAAACTAAAAAAATATTCTTATAAAAAAATTTTAAAAATATAACTAAAAATCTGTAAAAATTAAGGTAGTACATGTACATTTTACATTTGTCGCAAAATGTCTTCAGGACCAAAAAAACATGATAAGGAACTGCATTCCAAATATTATTACTGTTTTATAAAGATACTCTTTTGGTCGAGTGTATTTCCAAGTTTTCCTCAAAGCAATCTTATCGAAAATTCTCTTTGCAAAGTCTTGGCAGTTTTGATCTGTTACACTGTAATCGCTACAATCCTCCACAATTGCATCCAGATAACCTAACAAATGTATGAAAGGATAGTCAGAGCTATCTTCAATCTCAAGGTCGACAGGACCTTTCCGAGTAGATGGTCGCATACCTTCAACCACATCATCACATCTTATGCTTCTCCCGATGTAAATTCCGTCTCGCTGCTTTTCGAGGGATAGACTTACACCACAACTTGTCTTCAGCACCACAAATGCATGATAATCAACTGAAGTCCATTGTCTCCCAATTCGTTCTCTTATAGAAGCAGTTGAACTTCTGTATATGCCTTCTAGTGGACATTTGTAGACATAAACATGAGTTACAGTCGTGCCGTTAACAATACTTTTATAATTGTAGCCGAAAACACTCTTAGCCACGTTAAGATGCGGATTTAATTTGAAATGGCTAGGCTTATCTGGTTGGCTTATCTCATCAAAAATTATCTTTGCAAAGTCTTTGTCATTAAAAGCACTGCAAGTAATTAACATTTCCTTTAAAAGGTCTATCAAGCAACTAAAGGGATAGCTGGATTTACTGTCTTCAATAACATCGTAAACTTTAAAGTCATATCCATAAGATCGAAATAATTTTCTCCTAAACTCAATGGAAGAGGTACCATCTTGCTGCTTCTCGAGAGATATCAATACTCCACAATTCGTCTTTAGAATCACAAAATAAACATAATCAACTGTAGGCCAGGACCATTGTCTTCCAACAGTCACGTGAGTTACAAAAATTCTGTCAATTATCTTTTCATATTCGACTCCGAAAATTCTCTCTGCAATGTTGAGTTCTTCGTCTAAATTGAGACATCCCTCATTAACATTAATATTATTTAATGACTCATTTACAAATACCTCATCTGAAATTGAATGCTCCTTTTTGCTGTGAGCTGACCCCATGGTTCATGAAGTCAGATTGAAGCAAAATATCATGAGATTTCGTCCAGTCTGCCTCTTACCATCGACCTACAATAAAATGATCGTTCGTGGTTACTGGTTAACCAAGGTCATTATTAACATTAATTACAGAAGAACTGTTGGAACGCTTTATATTCAGTAATTATTGACTTTTTACTCAACAATCTACAATAATCATGTTTAGGAATACAATGCACTGACACGATCTTGTGATGAACTTTAGCAGTTAGCTTTCAGGATCAATTTCATACATGAAAAGAAATAACACACAAAATCTCCTTCATATCCCCATTTCCATATAAATAATGATGACAGAGCTGATAAAGCGTGTCAGAGCAACACCAAAGGGCCTCACTTCCATTTTTTAACGAAAAATTAAATTGTTTAGCAAAATGTACAATGGCCTGGCCAAGTTAACATTCGGTAGACGTGACAAAAATGTTACCAGAAGGCGCAAAACATTGGTAGGTATATATCGAGCATCAGCATATTATATAAAAATGGTTTTTCACTGTATCTCTAAGCCATCCTCAGAGATATCAGCAGGAAGAGTGTTCACAAAAACAGAATCAGTATCAACCGAAGATAAGAACTCCATGATTACAGTATTGTTAAATACGTTATGATGGCTCACGAACTTGGGTAACTCGTCTTCTTTGGTATGTTCTGTGCATGTGTAAATATGGGGAACCTGAAAGTTAACATTGCCTTAATCATATTTCCCTTCCGTTTGTGTACCTTTATTTTCTACACAATAGTGTAAAGTGGCTAACAGAGTGGTGGAGGGGGCATAAGTAGTATTAACTTATTAATTATATGTGAACGATCCTTTATTTCTAAAAACTTTAATATCACAATAATATCATAATTTTCAATCTAATAGAGATATAATACATATTAAAATACAATTAATATGATAAGATTAAATCTGATTTGCTCACCTGTTTTATCAATGAAGACGTAGTGGAGTGAAGCAGATAAGACTGGAACGAATTACCAATTAGCGCACAGTACTTTAACTGATCCCAGTTACTTTTCAAAACGTTATCGTACATCCTTTTACTGAAGGTACATTTTCTGGATTAAAGTTTATCATACATAATAATAATATCATTGCCATGGCCCTGTGCCCACGTGTACGACTTTTATAAACGATAATTGGCACGGCTATTATGTCATGTGGGGCACGCTGCAACACAATAGCCATGAAGGTACACACAGCCTAGTAATTACAACACTACAACTAATGTATAATGTGTAAGTATACAGTATTACAATACCTACTGTGTATCATATAAAAGAGTGTGTTACACAAAACTCGTCTGCCACACATGTCGTTTTCTGGTAAAACCTCCATGTACTGAGCAATGAAGGTTCTCTCTGATTGTGACAGTACTGGGTCAAATACCAGACACCTGATAAAGTAATTAATTAGGGACGTACCATCTAGAACACTAGCCACATTGTAAATCTGTTAACCAACCTTTTGATCAATTGATGAGTTATTATTGCTTTATTATCACTGGAATCAGACAAAAGATACAGTGCTGATAAGAAATTTGAGAAATAACAAGATAAATTACAAACTTTTGAATTTGGGGAGATTTTTGTAGAACGTTTACTAAAACAGCAAACTGAAACTGAGCCAGCTTGCAGGTACTTAGTCTTCCTAAACCATAGCATATTATCTGTTCAATATCTTGACTTGATATCACTTCACTGATCTTATCACAGAATACAGAGTCTGAAATAGCATGTACATGTTAACATTGGCTAATTGTACATTGTACATGTTAACATAGCTAAATGCACTTGTCAAAATAGCTAAATGTACATTTAACATGTAAACATAAGCTAAATGTTTGACAGGTTATTCAGTTCCAATCTCAGTTTTAGATTTGCACTTCCCATTAAAAGTAGAACCAATAACCGACAATAACTGCAAAATAACTGCAAAATAACTTCAAAATAACTGCAAAATAACTGCAAAATAACTGCAAAATAACTGTAAAATAACTGCAAAATAACTTCAAAATAACTGCAAAATAACTGCAAAATAACTGCAAAATAACTGTAAAATAACTGCAAAATAACTTCAAAATAACTGCAAAATAACTGTAAAATAACTGTAAAATAACTGCAAAATAACTGCAAAATAACTGTAAAATAACTGCAAAATAACTGCATAATAACTGCAAAATAACTGTAAAATAACTGCAAAATAACTGCAAAATAACTGTAAAATAACTGCAAAATAACTGCAAAATAACTGTAAAATAACTGTAAAATAACTGCAAAATAACTGCAAAATAACTGTAAAATAACTGCAAAATAACTGCAAAATAACTGCAAAATAACTGCAAAATAACTGCAAAATAACTGTAAAATAACTGCAAAATAACTGTAAAATAACTGCAAAATAACTTCAAAATAACTGTAAAATAACTGCAAAATAACTGCAAAATAACTTCAAAATAACTGCAAAATAACTGCAAAATAACTGCAAAATAACTGTAAAATAACTGCAAAATAACTTCAAAATAACTGCAAAATAACTGCAAAATAACTGCAAAATAACTGTAAAATAACTGCAAAATAACTTCAAAATAACTGCAAAATAACTGTAAAATAACTGTAAAATAACTGCAAAATAACTGCAAAATAACTGTAAAATAACTGCAAAATAACTGCAAAATAACTGCAAAATAACTGTAAAATAACTGCAAAATAACTGCAAAATAACTGTAAAATAACTGCAAAATAACTGCAAAATAACTGTAAAATAACTGCAAAATAACTGCAAAATAACTGTAAAATAACTGTAAAATAACTGCAAAATAACTGCAAAATAACTGTAAAATAACTGCAAAATAACTGCAAAATAACTGCAAAATAACTGCAAAATAACTGTAAAATAACTGCAAAATAACTTCAAAATAACTGTAAAATAACTGCAAAATAACTTCAAAATAACTGTAAAATAACTGCAAAATAACTGCAAAATAACTGCAAAATAACTGTAAAATAACTGCAAAATAACTGCAAAATAACTGCAAAATAACTGTAAAATAACTGCAAAATAACTGCAAAATAACTGTAAAATAACTGCAAAATAACTGCAAAATAACTGTAAAATAACTGTAAAATAACTGCAAAATAACTGCAAAATAACTGTAAAATAACTGCAAAATAACTGCAAAATAACTGCAAAATAACTGCAAAATAACTGCAAAATAACTGTAAAATAACTGCAAAATAACTTTTAATATTTATCCTAATTCATTGGAGATGGAGCGAGCTGGTTCCAATAATAAAATCATTAACTACCTTGATTTAAATATTAATATTTCCACAGAAGGACTAGAAATATCAGTGTATAACAAAACTGATGATTTTAATTTTCATGTTGTATCCCTTACATTTCCTCACAGTAACATCCCAACCGAGGTTGGCTACAACGTTTTTTCAAGTCAAGTTCTTAGATATGGTAATGTTAGCACTAGATTGGATATCTTTACCTCCCATCTTCACAAAATATTCAAAATTCTAATTGATAGAGGATATAGCCGTGATAGACTGATTAAAGGCATTAAACGTTGTCTGAGGAAATATGATAACGTTTTCAGGAAGTTCGGTATTCTAGATGACCGTAACATTATTAAAGAACTCCCCTGATATCTTTTGATTTATTGAAACACGGGTACTAACTCTGCTAAACTGAACAAATTCTGAAACTTAGGTGAATAAGTGTACAACGTGCTAAACCGAAGTTCAGACTGACCAGTGAAAATGGGCGAGCGTACCAAGTGTCATTTTAATTAGAAGTTTTAGTCAGTGATTTATTATTGAAGCTTGTAATTACAATATCTAATGCTCCTATAAATACTTTAATTAATTGTTTGTCCCGTTATTCTTTTTCCTTCCTCTTTTCCTTGTCATCCCCTTTAGTTTTAAGATTCTTGCTATAAATGGCTACAGCTAACACTATTAATGCTAAGTACCAAACAACAAGTGGGAGGTGGATCGTTGGTACCATTAAATCGATTTAACACCGCAATTCCAGTCGCAAGCCTGGGACCACTACTAGCATAGTCACAACATCTACAAAGCTGCCACATAGCCTGACTGACAATTTTCTCGACTGACTGACAATGTTTCTTCTTTTTCCCCATTTAGAATACAAAGATTAGTAAATTTTAGCTTATGATTAATATTATATTTTTACCTATAGTTTACTTAGATTACGTCCGTATCATGGTATCAAGTACTGGTGGTCGGTTCTTCCGCCCCGTTGGATACATAATTGATAGCTTTTCTTGATATTGCTCTATAATTACATTTATATCTCTCCCGGCCATTGGTTCCGAGATTTGGTTGATCTTTGTTTTCTTGGGCGCCCTCCTTGAAGTCTTGTTGTTGTACATACATCTCCTGATTTATCCTGTATTTACCTGTTTATTTCATTTTCTGGCGTGAGCTGTCCGCCATGCTACGGTACGAGAAACAGCGGCAGTGCAAGATCCGGTTCTAAGAGATTTTTATGGTCGCGAAGAATCTCGCCAGGCTACACTGCGTCGGTGGGAGAACTATTTAGGTTCATGACATCTAACGCCCGCCCAATCATGGCAGCCCCATGACAATAGGTTGATGTCCGACCCGTTGTCCTTGGCCTATCTCGAGTCGTTGGGTCTAGGCGGAAACGCCGAAAGGGATGATGTTACCTTCTTGACTTAAACGTAATGGTAAATTTTTCTCAAAATCCTTGAATAAATGGGTAACCCCTAGTAATGTCTTTTCTAGCACTTTTAGATGTTGCAATGGTAGAGGTTGTCTCACTTGCAACAGTTTTAATCCTGTTAATACATTTAGGAGCAGTACTTTTAATAATGATTTTATCTTTGGACATACAAATTTTATATTTAATTGTAAAACTAATAATGTTATTTATGTTATTACCTGTTCTACCTGTAAAAAACAATATGTTGGAGAAACAACTCAACCACTTCATAAAAGAGTCAATGGCCACAGAAATTGTGTCAAAGCCAAATCATCCACATTTTTATATGAACATTTTAATATTCCTGGTCACGTCTTCTCAGATGCTTCCATACAGATTGTAGATTATGTTGATTCTGACATGTCCACCGATGTCAAAAATGATTTACTTCTCCTGGAGGATTACTGGATTGAGAAGCTTGGGACAGCATTCCCTCTTGGTCTTAATGACAAGAAGAAAGGAACGGGCAACATCTCCCAAGATCGGGTTATGAATTATTTTAGTGGACAGATTGCTCGATACAAACGTGGCAGAGGGAATGGAAAGAAGAAAGTTCAGCCTAAGAAGTCTCTGGATACCATAGAGTCTGATATTAACAGGCTGAAAGATAACATCTCTTCAGAACATTCCATATACAAAACATTAAAATGTTATAGCTTATCAGATTTAGACACTCTCTACTCTTTGAGTCAAAATAATTCAGGATTGATTTACAACGTATGTTCCTCTTTCTGTTCAACATTTTCCCCCAAATACCATCAGAACAAATCTGAATCCAGTAATAGAGAATTTATAATTGTTCCATTTAATTGCAAATTCATTGATAATCTTAACCTAAAATCTATTTTCTCTGACACTTCAGTCATTGATTTGCTTCCCATTTTGATTCAGTCTTTTACACCATTACAGATTTATTATGAGTATAATGATCCTATAAGTCTTTCTATTTGTAACTATGCTTCATTCTTAAAGAAACTTTCTATTTCTGATATTAAATCTATTTTAGGTAGTCCATGCGATTGTCACTCCTCCCCTTTCAATTATCCTCCTCATGGACATGTAGTTACTGGTAATTTAGATATTGTTGATAATGTTGAACTTAGGGAAGTACTTTCCTACGGTTGTAAATACAGAATTCCCACATTTAAATCTCCAGATGAGATATATATGTCAGTTACCGAAGCTGTCGATAAATTTATAAAATCAAAAAGTAGAAAGTACTGTCAAAAAGAAGTAAAGTTCAGCGATTGGAAGGAAAAAGTGTTATCAATAGTTTCCAATCGTATTGAATATTACAAGAAAAACTTTCCTGAAACATTTGAAATAAAAGAAAACACACTGGAAAAAGATGATGTTAAAAGAAGTCTTAAATTGCTGAAAAGTAAATACATTATTTGTAGTATCGACAAAGCTTCTGGTAATTTTTCATTTATTTGTAAAAAGTTTTATGTAAAAACTCTTGTCAATGAAATGGGTTTTGATCCTAATACTCTAGAATGTATAGGTAATGATACATATAAACCCTGTAGCGAAGACGAGACTCATTATGTCAATAAAATATCTGAGAGTCTAAAGGAGAGATTTAATGTACAAGTTGAAGATAAAAACTTGCGACTAGCACGCATCTTCTGGAACCCTAAGCTTCATAAGAACCCTTACAAGGCGAGGTTCATTGCAGGTGCCCGTTTTTGCGTTACGAAACAACTTAACGTCCAAGTTAACTGTTGTCTGAAACTTTTGAGGAAATACTTCAAGAAATACTGCGAGGCAATCTACAACAACAGCGGTATAAACATGTTTTGGAGCATAGATTCCTCAAGTGAATTCCTTGAAGCTATCAAAAATAGCGATGTTTATAATATACAAGTATATGATTTTACTACTCTTTATACCAGATTAGACTTGATTGAAGTAGAGAATATGATTAATGAAGTTGTTGATTTAATATTTTCAGACCGTAATAGATATATTTGTATTTCTAAAAGAGACAGTAATACATGTTTCTTTTCCAATAAAACCTATGATTGTCATGCCTGCTTTAGTCAAGATGACCTAAAAGAGGCTGTTCAATTTATTATTTATAACACTTATGTCGTCTTCGGTGGGATTGTATTCATACAAACCAAGGGTATTCCTATGGGTGGAAATTCAAGTTCCCCTATAGCTGATCTCACTGTTGGCAAAAAGGAATTTAATTATATGAAACGTTTACTTCAGGAAAAGAAAATGGGATTAGCAAAGATATTATCCAATAATAAACGATATGTTGACGATTTATCTATTATTAACTACCTTTACTTTCATAAATTGATTAAAGATATTTATCCTAATTCATTGGAGATGGAGCGAGCTGGTTCCAATAATAAAATCATTAACTACCTTGATTTAAATATTAATATTTCCACAGAAGGACTAGAAATATCAGTGTATAACAAAACTGATGATTTTAATTTTCATGTTGTATCCCTTACATTTCCTCACAGTAACATCCCAACCGAGGTTGGCTACAACGTTTTTTCAAGTCAAGTTCTTAGATATGGTAATGTTAGCACTAGATTGGATATCTTTACCTCCCATCTTCACAAAATATTCAAAATTCTAATTGATAGAGGATATAGCCGTGATAGACTGATTAAAGGCATTAAACGTTGTCTGAGGAAATATGATAACGTTTTCAGGAAGTTCGGTATTCTAGATGACCGTAACATTATTAAAGAACTCCCCTGATATCTTTTGATTTATTGAAACACGGGTACTAACTCTGCTAAACTGAACAAATTCTGAAACTTAGGTGAATAAGTGTACAACGTGCTAAACCGAAGTTCAGACTGACCAGTGAAAATGGGCGAGCGTACCAAGTGTCATTTTAATTAGAAGTTTAAGTCAGTGATTTATTATTGAAGCTTGTAATTACAATATCTAATGCTCCTATAAATACTTTAATTAATTGTTTGTCCCGTTATTCTTTTTCCTTCCTCTTTTCCTTGTCATCCCCTTTAGTTTTAAGATTCTTGCTATAAATGGCTACAGCTAACACTATTAATGCTAAGTACCAAACAACAAGTGGGAGGTGGATCGTTGGTACCATTAAATCGATTTAACACCGCAATTCCAGTCGCAAGCCTGGGACCACTACTAGCATAGTCACAACATCTACAAAGCTGCCACATAGCCTGACTGACAATTTTCTCGACTGACTGACAATGTTTCTTCTTTTTCCCCATTTAGAATACAAAGATTAGTAAATTTTAGCTTATGATTAATATTATATTTTTACCTATAGTTTACTTAGATTCAAAATAACTGTAAAATAACTGCAAAATAACTTCAAAATAACTGTAAAATAACTGCAAAATAACTGCAAAATAACTGCAAAATAACTGCAAAATAACTGCAAAATAACTGCAAAATAACTGCAAAATAACTGCAAAATAACTGCAAAATAACTGCAAAATAACTGCAAAATAACTGCAAAATAACTGCAAAATAACACTCACCCTCAGTAAAGACCTGCTTTATAACACTAGTAAGATCCAGAGGATGATCCCACTCATCATCAACATTATTTACTGGTAACACTGGACACTTCTTTGATTTGATCCTGCGTTTTCTTGAAGGTTTAACCAATACAAATCCATCAGTTTCCATTCTCTCTGTATACCTTGATAGTGGGGTCAGTAACTTAACAAAATATTATTTAAGTACAAAAGATTAAATATACATTACTGTAAATTACTGCATGTTTTATACTGACGTAAATTCTTTTTTTTTTATTATACGAGTTGAACACCACAGTAAAATGATAAAACCGTACTAAACGAAAATAATAATTGATGCATCCATTATATTGTAAGTCTGCAAATAAAAACGATAAATATTATGATTTTAAGCATTATGGCCGTCAAATTTTTGATACCGAAAATATAATCATATAATATGAAATTAATTGAGTATTATAATTCGCATCATGAAACAAATCTGTAACAAATAGGCGGCACATGTATTTCAATAAAAAAACGATCAACAGCACTAAAATACAATATTACTATGAAAACATGTTGAACATCATGCGCACTGCACAGCAGGATAAAAAACAGTCTGATATCACCTGAATTTCTGATCCATCAGCTTCTCCTGGGAACCCCTTCACGGCCATCAGCGTAGGGGAAGACTACACCTCACGTATATTGACATTCTGCGGAGGGAAACAGCAAGGAGATAAACAAACTCATGCTGGATAGACAGATCTGGAGAAACATCATATCTGCTCGGACATTGAAGCCACCCTAAGTCGAGTTAGTCATCACCTGCACCTACAACTCATCGAACGGAGACTTATAATATGCATCATCAGGATCCAATGCGTTATAAACATCACCCCACTTCAACATAGCCGGGTTAAACTTACCCAGGTTCTGCATGTGGTTCCTGACCATGAGAATGTCTGACGGAGGAAGAGTGTCTTTAAACTGCTTCAACCCGATCACGTGGGTCTGAGTGACGTCATCAGTAGCTAGGGTCTTGCAGGTCCTGTTGTCGGAATGTGTATCCTGCAGTGTGTAGCCTATCTTGTTGCCATCAAATACTGGTAACACGTTGCTGTAGCATTCCCGCCAAAATTCAGCGTTGATCTTTTTTAGCATAGCAACTTCTTTGTGGTAATCTTCGTCTTGTTCGGATATGATTCTTTGCAGCTTCTTGTAGAAGTGGTCGTAGAGTTTCTTATCGACAGAATTCCAATCAAGAATCTTCTCCCGTATTTCAGGTTTTATCCCGTTGCTGTATTCGTTGTTTACAGAGAGTTTCACGTATATCATGTGTTTCAGGTCCCAGCACATGAGTCGTCTGAGTAGAACCAAACACTCGTCTAACATTTCTATGATAATGACAAGATGAAAATCTTCATCAACCTTTTTTATCAGCTCATCAACAGCAGTTTCGTTGGGAAACTGAAGAGGGTTCAACCCCAGGTCAAAACTCATGCTGTTCTGTATAAGGTGAAACACAGCATCTGATGCCATCATGGATATTTTCTTAGGATTCCTAAAGAACTCCTCATATGGATTATGATGGGGTTGAAGATTTCTTATCTCTTCCTTGATGCCATGGTTATGGAACACTGACAGAAACTGATCAACAGGATGGCGAAGCAGGGTGGTAAAAATAGTCCCATCCGGCATTATCCTCAGGGCATCCATCTTGTGGAATCTGGAATACTGGCACAAGATACTGTAACCCTGAGGAGGCTTCACAGATTCTAAGTAGTGCATGTTAATCCTACCCGGGTAGTTCAGGTTGAGTTTCAGAGCGTTCATCACAAACTTCAGGTCATGTTCCTGACCGTATCTATAGAAAATGTTCGTTATGGATGATGTCCCGGTTTGGTGTGTTCGCAGGAAGTGTAGATTGTGTTTGGGCTTGCATTGTGGGTCTGGTTTTTTGGGTATTGCATACCATTCAGGTGGATAGACCTTCCCAGGGTTGTAGATCCATGAGTCAGTTTTTATTGGGACTTCAGGATCAATGTCTGATTTCAGACGACGCTGAGCTTTGGGCCAGTTTATTGAGGTGAGCGTGTAGTAAAATATGTAGATTCCTAAGATTGTTACTATGATCTGCCATTCTTTTTTGATTCGTTGAATTACCTTAGCTAATGACATCGTGGCACTGAATAATTAGAGATTAGTTTGGAGATTATTAATATTGGAAGATTTTCAGTAGATGTGATACAGTGAACAATATAAATATAATACATTTTCAAGTGGATCGAAGTAGTTACTAGGTTAGCAGGTTAGTAGAAAGCATTAAATAAATCGACATTCAAAACGAGCTTCATTATAATGATATTTACAAAGGCAATAACCGAACATTAGCAAACAAACTTATAGTTATATTAGTAAAGGATATGAAATTCGCGTTGTCAGGATTCAGGAATATTTAGTTGGATGATAACTTTCAATAATCAATAATGTTGCGTTAAGAAATTTCAGGGCATATAAACTCATATCAAAACTTACTTTTCAACATCTCCTTTATCTTTCATAATTTAATAACAATTACCCTACTGCAATACTAAAAGAACTGGAATTAATAACAATTAAAAATTACAAATAATATATCTGAGAGTGAGGGTCTACAATTGATTCAGCTGAACATTGGGTCACTTATCAATGTACTTAAATAATACTCCCTGATTTCATTATGATCACGAAATAGTCTTAACCGGAAATCAATAAATTTCCACATGTTAAGCCCTTCAATAGAGCTAATAAAACAAATTTCTAATCAGTAAGTCCATGTAACGAAAGTAAACTGTTACAAAAATACTAGAGCTCAAGTATTTACAAGTTTGCACATGATTGAAAAACTAAATAGAACCAGTTGTGTGTTTCATCTGACGAGTAGATCTAAGTTGTTTAAAATCTGAAAGCCCATGTTCACGCTTTAAGAAACAAAGCTGCTTGTGACACATCGACAGCTCCCTCTTCTCGTTTAGCAAAGCAGCTATACAGCCACAGTGCCCAGGCTATTAGTCTGTTCCTCAGGTCCAACACAAAGAAATGCCACTCAAACTTCACCTGGAAAGTAACGATTATCAGTAGATTCGTTATGTTTTCCTATTATTGTATCTAGGTAGATTGTGTTCAAAATAAAATGTTGCTAGACCGACGATAAAGCAATTAAATGTATGAAATTAAAATGTACGATGAAACTTTGCTTGTAGATTTAAGCTTAATAATGTCTGCAGTATAAAATGTTCAGCTTACCCGTGATTGAAGATTTGTGAAGAAATCTTCATCCTTTTTCGAGTTCTTAACGGCCACTTCTGCCATGAGTCTTACTCTGTTTATTGGTACCCCAAACGATAAGTTTATTCCCTGATGGCGTGATTCAGGATTAGAATTAGAAAACTGGTTGTCAAATGTTTTTCTTGATTTCGAATTTGAGGAACGAGTTGCATTAATTAAGTTTAAAGATGCTAGTCCTCCCGAAATACTGGCAGAGTTGAGGAACATGGCACACTTATGGCTTGTAAGATGTGGTAAGTCACAACTTACTTTTTTAAACTGAGAAGGGGGAAACTATGTAAAATATGCAATACCTGGATAAGACGGAGGTTTCTGAAGACAAGAGCTAGTTCCTTTGGTAAGGTGTCAAGAGTATCATGTGCCATGTGCCGTATTAACTCCATTTGTTCCTTTTCTTCTTCATTCATGTCTATCACCTTCTTTCTACGCTCACCATGCATCCCTCCGAAACCCAACTCCTTCATTTTACCGTAGGGTTGGAAAAACAAAAGGGTGGCCATCATGTCAGGAAAATTTAGCCCAAGTATTTTACCACTACTTTGAACTTCATCATGGTCATCAATGATTACAGAGTGCCAGAAGGAGGCAAATGCTTGTCGATACTCCGTTGGCAGGTGCTCATACAGCCCGTGATCAATCACCACTATCTCTGTTTTTCCAGTTCGGTGATTTTTTCTAACCATTAGGTTTCCCGGATGAGGATCACTATGAATATTTCCAGTTCTGAAAATTTGTTCTGAGAATATTCGAATAACCTTGGTCATGATTTCTTTAGTATCAAAGCCAGCAGCTTTAATTTTCTCAGCATCAGTCAAACTGATTCCTTCAGCAAAGTCCATTGTTAAAATTCGCTTGCTGGTCAGTTTCCAATGAACTGCAGGAACGTACATAAAATCCAAATCTTTCAGTTCATTCTTACATGAATCAGAATTCCTGCCTTCTGTAACAAAATCTAATTCTTTTTTAAGACTATCAAAAACATGAGGCATGACATTCAGGAAGGGGATACCAGGAATAAACCAATCTAATACTCGTAAAAGAAAAAGACAAGTTCCTTTGTCCATCTTGAACCTTTTAGCGATATCAAAATACTGAACTTTAATAGCAACCTTCTTTCCACAATGAGTCTGTCCCAGAAAAACCTGGGCAATAGAAGCCCCTGCTATAGGGTCCCGTTTGAAATTTGCAAAGAGTTTCTCTGGTTGTGCACCAAGATCTTCTACAAACATGTATTCTATTTCACCACTTTGCCTCTCAAAGATATTGCTCAATAAAGGTTTCAATGCCGCAGCAAACTCTTGAGGCAACATAGATGAATAAGTAGCCATACCCTGACCAATTTTGATGTAAGATCCACCGTTAACTAGCATAACATTAGCAATACGATTAGCTGCGAATTCCCAAAACTTGTGTTGAATTTCTTTGTACTTCTGCTGTTCTGGTGTCAGCTCAACTTCCTCGACATTTTTCCCATTTGGTTTACCAAACGGGTTTTCATCAGGTTGTTCCGGTTTCACCACGCCCCAATATGAATATTTGTAAACAGCCATGATTAAAGCAGCGTTTGAGACAGTTCTAACAAAGCGAACAATTCCAGTTAACATAACATTGTGATCTGAGAGATTCCACTCAGATGGTGATAAAGTTGAGTATCCGACACAAAACACTCCATAAGCTCCACCCAGGTAACCAAAAGACTTTAGAGGAGTCCAAATAACAGTAAGATTGACTTTCAAAAAATCGATTGTATACTTGAGAAGTTGTCTTGACCTGTTTAACGGATATGGTTTGGTAGCAAACATCCTTATACATGGCTTAGCTGTCCTTGGTAAAACACGGCAACATTTTAAAGTAGATCTCGGCTGAAGCCGATTTATAGATTGTCTGATCATTTAAAACCACCTCCTCACAAGTATCAGATCATGTTATCATTTATATTTTCAGTTGGCCAGCTTGATCGAAGTCCTTTCCTTCATTACCAATTAATATCCCTAAAATATCAGGTTGTTTGTGAAAGTACAATTTGCAATCAAAATTGGGTACACAGAAAGGGTATGATATAATATGATAATATCATGAACACTAATATTATCATAAACTCATAAAAAAGTACATAATATGTATGGACCACACAATATTGAATAATAATAATAATTGACATGTTTTTCACTTTTTTCAACTTTCATTTTTCAAGTCAAGTAACACGCCAGAGTTTTTAAAATTATTCAATTTTGTGAACAAATAAGATGTACAGAAATAATTACTGAAAAACGATTCTTTATTCATAGATTCATAGAATTAATGTAGACCATACTTCACTGAACAAAGCATAAAACTAGAAATCCGTTGGGTCCGGGTTTGAATTATTATTATGTATAATGCTCAACAGTGAAGAGTGTGATCACTCCGTATTACACGATAAAAAAGTTTACTGCAATCATACATAGCTTAGATGAGTGATTACAATTGGAAATCAAATATTATAAAATAATATAAAGTGCAGCAACTTTAAACATAAATTCCAGCGAATCATAAACACAAACAAAATAATCAAGTCTGAACACATAGAATTCGAATCTTTTGCTGGTATCAGTTATACTGTCAATCAAAGTACAGCACAGCAGCATTTTATCTTCAATTATCTCAGACTGTAGATAAAAGTCCAGAGCGGAGAGCGTAGACAGCACCAGACAGTGCATAGTGAAACAGATCAATGCGATACACCGGCCCTATCTTTCCTGAAGCAATGATCAAGTTAGGCAACTGGAACATTCAGTCACCTTGTCAACAACAACAAAAACGTGCTGATAGTGAATAACTAACGATTAACGAATGATAGACAGCCGAAATCTGGGGACAGGAAAATAATAAAATATCAAATGTTGCCAAACGTTTGGCGAAAATAACTTATGTCCAAATATAATTAGCATAAGCAAAAATACCTGTTACTCCAAAAAGTCCAGAGAGCAAGAGTAGCCCACTAGCCATGAGGTAGTTTTGGTTGCTGTTGATGATTGCAGAGTATGTGAGCCCAAGAAGTGTGGCAGGAACCAACATCTTCCGGGTATTCTCGTACTGTAACATTGAATAAAATGTTTTGAACCTGTCTCCTTGTTCAGAAAATACCATCAATTTGAATCTTCTATAATGAGCCTGATTAGGATCCAAGCCCCTTTAATTAAATTACAATACTTATTATTTACCTGTGTGGTACAAACATGCATTCCAAGAATAATTAAGATATCCCAGCCAGGTGAAACAAGAGATAGCTTGGCTCCTTGGTTGAGTTGAATGGAAGCAAAAAGGAGAAGCATCCAGGGAAAACCCACTGCTCCACCGTGAAGAGACAGAGTAGTGTGAATGTCCTTGACAGAGTCACAACCACTAAATCGTGCTACACCAGCAAAAGCAGCCAGGCCTGCTAATATGAATCCGTAGATCAGGAAAACATTTTCCTTTTTCTGAAAAAAAAAGTTTATTTAGATAACTTGGGCAAGCTTCACAAGTGAACAAATCACATCTTTTAAAAAGTATCTAGATGCTG
Source organism: Bolinopsis microptera (assembly GCF_026151205.1). Taxonomy (NCBI): domain Eukaryota; kingdom Metazoa; phylum Ctenophora; class Tentaculata; order Lobata; family Bolinopsidae; genus Bolinopsis; species Bolinopsis microptera. Next base: position 4,057,738 of record NC_087079.1, on the reverse strand, counting down.
CATCGAGCAATTGAATAGCTCTTAATTGCCTCAGTTGTTACTGAAACCCCCTCATTTGAGTTGAATAAGTAAAGTGATCAATAGAAAATATCATTTTGTATGAAAGTTTGAAAACATAAAAATGAGACCCACCACGAAGATGTCATAACTTGCCACGAGACAAGTAAGCGAGAGGACTGCGTCGGACACAGCTGTTGAGATTTGCTTTGTCATGCCTAAAGTTTTAATTAGTCATCTGAAAGCTACTTAGAGTTGGAGCATTTACTCATCACAAGCATTGAAAATAGAAGGTGCTTCACCCTCCTACAAACATATGTTGATACATCAATGAAAGTCAAGTATTATTGATTGAAAACAATGAATAAACTGCTATAAACTGAAAGAAAATGATGAAATAATCATATGAAATTACCAAATTATAAAAGTAGCACAGAATTAATTACTGTTTTACATCACAGTTAAGGGGGGGGGCCAATGGATATTTTTTTGTGAAACTTGATTTCGAGATAGCAGTTGACCAACAAACTAGGACCAGTGACCGAACTTTTGAGGGGGTCCCGGACCCTAACCGCCAAACGGTGCCTGCGGGGCAGCCACGCCCATATTTGGTCCAAATTAGGCCCAATTTAGCCAAATACCCTGAACATGCCCAAAACCCAAATTTTAGGTGCTCTACTTGTAGCTAGTGGTCTCTTGAACTCGTATATGAAATTTCATCAAGATTGGACAAAAAATGACTGAGTTATGAGCCAAAAACCATATGCCCATATTTGGGCATACGCACCAAATTTGGTAGATTTCGTCCCATAAATTGGTCAAATATCAATATTTTTCACTGAAACTTACTTTATATGAAAGGTAAGCCTAAACTACATATTCTCTGTAAGTTATAGCTTTATATCTGTTTAAATGTGGATACTAAGGCGAAAAGACCACAAAAAATGAACTAAATTGCCCATATCTTGGTTCGCGATATTCGCGGAATTGATCTCATTAAAATTGTAACAACTCGATCAGTTTTCAAAATTTTTCCATGAAATTTTCGGAATCGACTCGAAATCGCATTTCCACCTTAGTTTGAGAACAGATTTTTGATTTAGGCCTCCAAAAAAATTTGGCGGCCAAATTCCAAAATTTTCCCGGAGAAATTCAGAATTTGGCCGCCAAATTTTTTTTGAGGCCTTAATCAAAAATCTGTTCTCAAACTAAGGTGGAAATGCGATTTCGAGTCGATTCCGAAAATTTCATGGAAAAATTTTGAAAACTGATTGAGTTGTTACAATTTTAATGAGATCAATTCCGGGAATATCGCGAACCAAGATATGGGCAATTTAGTTCATTTGTTGCGGTCTTTTCGCCTTAGTATCCACATTTAAACAGATATAAAGCTATAACTTACAGAGAATATGTAGTTTAGGCTTACCTTTCATATAAAGTAAGTTTCAGTGAAAAATATTGATATTTGACCAATTTATGGGACGAAATCTACCAAATTTGGTGCGTATGCCCAAATATGGGCATATGGTTTTTGGCTCATAACTCAGTCATTTTTTGTCCAATCTTGATGAAATTTCATATACGACTTCAAGAGACCACTAGCTACAAGTAGAGCACCTAAAATTTGGGTTTTGGGCATGTTCAGAGTATTTGGCTAAATTGGGCCTAATTTGGACCAAATATGGGCGTGGCTGCCCCGCGGGCACCGTTTGGCGGTTAGGGTCCGGGACCCCCTCAAAAGTTCGGTCACTGGTCTTAGTTTGTTGGTCAACTGCTATCTCGAAATCGAGTTTCACAAAAAAATATCCATTGGCCCCCCCCCTTAAACCACTATAAAAACGCTTCTTAGATAAACGGTATTAAAAATCAAAGATACTGTTTCTTATTATTATAGTACTTACATATATTTGAACTGCAACAACATGACTATTAACCATCTTATAGAATAAACCTCAAAAAACACAACACTTCGCAAAAGATCACTACAACAAAAATATGTGGCAACATCACACCTATATTGCTATTTTCTTCAGAGTCTATCTGTCATAATAATTTCCACTATCTAAATCTCAATCAAAAAGAGCATCCATGCATTCTTGGCTTAACACACTCCCATCACTATAGACGATCATATCGTGTACATGGTATTAGTGCTTTTCATGCAACAAGTAAAACAAATCCTTTATGTCATGTTTCCAGGGTTTGGACTGGAATTTCCCGCTTAAAGAACCTCCATCACGTTACATTACATAATTTTCTCAATAAATGTAATAGATTTGTAGTGTTGTAATTAGTTTAAAACTATATAATATAACTAATTATAATACAAAAGGGGCTTCGTCTAATAATTTTAGAGGGGATATTTTCAGCAGATTGTTAAGTGACACATTACATCACAATCTATGACTCTAGAACTTATGAATGGTAATACATCTTTATTGAGTGAATGGCAAAAGACCAATTAATTTAAAGGTTAGTGTGAGATTGTTTTGATAACCTGAAATACGTTTTCATACATTTTCGAGAATTGGTCATTAGAGGGGTCATGGTTGCGAGAAGTCACAGCCTCATCATACTTCATCCATTGGAATTTAGTATGTTCATGAGAGATAATGATTTCATGGTTCGGATCATTGATCTTTGCCAGGAATATCACAATATTATGTTTTTTCATCCCATATTTTGTGTACTCAAACTGATATCGATAATCATTTATCATGGTTAAATCAGATGTTGTCAATCCTGACTCCTCATAAGTTTCCCTCATCGCATTTTCCATTTCGGACTCTCCTTTCTCTCTGCCACCTTTCGGAGGACTCCACCTACCATTTGCATTAAATAGCAAAAGAACCTCAGGAATTTCATTTTCAAAACGAAATACAATTATTCCAGCAGCATTTCTCATGGTAATGTCATGCAAACTGAAGAGAAATTTTACATCAAAATTCAAAACTGTATATGAACCTGAAGCTGATGTAGATTCTGCTATTAGGTAAACAAAACAGAATTTATTATTATGTTAGTACAAACTCAAATATAGTATCATGTTTTATACCTGGAATAGACCAACAAAGAGTTTTTTAATTATATAATCGTGTATAAAGATGTGTGTATGACTTGACTGAAATTTAATTATTATTTCCTAATGCCTACAGAGTGGGCTAACAATACAATTACACACAAGGGCTGGCCATTAACCAGCGATAAATTCGGCTAGGGACATAATTTTTCCATAGGGCTAAAAGTATGCATACAGAGTACAAGTTTACATAACGGCCCTTGAGGAGCCCTCACTGAAAACCTCCCAAGACATTTTGTCTCAGCATTATTTTATATGCAGGTGGTGCTTAGTGAAAGCTCCCTTCAAATTATGGTTTGTAAAATTTAATGAAACAAGAAATTCAACGAAAAAAGAAATTTAATTTTCGCACATTTTACAGAATCAACAAATTTATAACAATAAAAATATAATGCTCATTTTGTGAATGATTTTCTTCCTTGACTGCTAACTTGGTTGAAAACGGACAGGCAACTAGAACGGGGTAAAGAATGTACAGGATATAGATAGTCACCTAGTGGTAGGACCTTTCCTTATTTAACCCTCAATCACAGATTGCCCGATAATTCGGTTAAGTTGACCCATGGAGATTGGATAAATAAAAAGTTCACAGCGGATTTGCACATGCATGCAGCCTCATGACTCAATTTTTTAAAATTTGAAAATTCAATTAATTATTATAAATGTAAATCAAGCGTTACATTTCAGCCATGCAAAATTACAATGACATATTTTGATATACTAATTGATAAATGGTACTGCAATATAAGTGACTTAATGTTTGGTACGGAGATAACTGGACCTCTGGACTCATGTCTGGTCATCAAGTATGGAAACAACCAAGCGAGTACTTCAATACACAATGACGGTGAGAAACTAATGGACCAGGAGAAATCGATTTGCTCTTTCTCACTGGGATGTGAACGGACGCTTGAGTTTTACGAGGGCACAACTGGGAAACCTAATTGTGTCAAGACGATAAGGATGAAGAACAACAGTCTTGTTGTAATGCGGCCTGGGACACAGCAGAATCTGAGGCATGCTGTGCGAGCAGAGCCGGCCACAAAGGGAGAGCCTCCAAAGAAATCGGAGCAAGTAAGATACTCCCTGTCATTTCGAGCTATTGTGAAATCTGGTGGCCAAGTTAGCTCTCAGAATATCAGCGCAGAGACTAGTACACCAGCTTCTGGCACCGAAGCCCAAGTACCTGCGCAAAGAGTCATGTTGGTTGCTGGAGACTCTTATGCTCAAAGATTGGACTCCGCAAAGCTGGGAAAAGGGAAAGTCACAGTCGTAAATGTTGCAGAAGGCGGAGCAAAAATGGACAAAGTCCAGAAACAGTTGGAGGACTACTGCACGGCACATCCTGATGTCCACGTTGAGAAGCTTCTGATCAGCGTAGGCACAAACGATATTAGGCGTGTGGGGGATAAAATTGGTATTTTGAGGGGACCAGTAAAGCAACTTTTTGGTAAGATAGGCCTATTATTTCCCAACTGTAAGGTATATGTTCAATCTCTATTGCCATTACCTTTACAGAATGATAACGATAAATTAACTAACAAGAGGGTAATGGATTTTAATAGGATTTTATACAATGAGTGTGTATTCAGGAGGTTCTTTTTCATGGATGTGTTTTATCCCTTTACAAAGTTTAAGAGAGCTCTAAGTGAGCCTGTTAAGAGATTTGATCCCTTATTTGAGAACAAAGGCATTCACCCCAATCCTCAGAAAGGTATGGGTGTGTTGGCCAGATTTTATATTCGTGCCATCCACAGTAGATATTTTAATCCTTATATCTATCAGTAGTTCTTTTGTGCTGTCTTCTGAACCTTGTTAAGCTAATGATATGCAGTTGTAGTCTGGCAAGTATACTCACCTGTAAAACACCATGATCGATTTAGTAACATACAGATTTAGAGTTGGAGTGTTTAGTGGAAATTCTTTTGCAAAATCCATCAAACATCAGAACCGTAGACGTGGTACAGGTAGTATTTTTGATTATTTAGACAGCTGCATTGATTCTCGCTTATTATTTTATATTTTTTATGTTATATTCATATGTCACTTTTCGCTAATCACTATCACATATGTCGGGGTAAGTGGGTTGGCTTTTTCTAGGGTCACTTATGATTGCCGAGCCTTTGTACCAACATACCCAGTTCCTAACTTGTGCCGATGCTTTACAGTTTATTTCTTTTTATATTTAGCAAATATGTATTATCTGAGGAATAATTACAGTTTCGATGGTTTATATAGATTTTGCCAGATTTCAATCCATAAGAACTTAAATTGCATATTTACTGGTAGAACCGGCAATACACTCACGGGATGCATAATTTGGTTGTTTTTGATGAATGGTTTTTTGATAGTTTTAGTAAACCCTGGAATTGTAAACCCAGGGCCGTCTCCCATAGGTGTTAGAGTTGGGAATGGTAATAAATTGAATGTTTACTTTCAGAATGTTCAAGGTCTCATCCCTTTTGGTGAACTGAACAATGCCCATCCAATGATTGATACCACTAAATGTCTTGAAGTGTCGACTTATCTTAATGAGGCTAAGATAGATATTGCAATACTTAACGAAACCTGGTTTAAGAGTTCTATTGCTGATAGTGAATTTCTGCACCCTGACAGATATAAGATATTTCGCTCTGATAGATCGAAGAAAACTCATCCACCAGATCCTTCTAATCCATACCGGTTTAGGAGGAATGGCGGAGGGGTCATGATTGCAGTGAGAGCAGACCTTGATCTAACTTCAAAGGAAGTTCGTCTCAAGTATGGTGCAGAAATTCTTGCTGTGGAATTTAAGACCTCCACTGGAATTAAGTTTGTTGTATGCACATGTTATCGTGTTGGTACACTGGGCTCCGCAAATCATGAAAAAATTGTTGAGTCTTTGAAAACTCTTCTCAGAAGAAGAGGACTGAGTAAAGTCTTCATACTAGGAGATTTTAACCTGACCGGAGTTTCCTGGTCTACCCTGGCCAGCTCCTGTCCTATTAAGCAATCTTTTGTTGAATCTTTTGTTGATCTAGGCCTTCAACAATGTGTGTTAACACCTACCCACTGCAAAGGCAAAACACTTGACCTATTGCTCACAAACTCTGTGTCAAATATTAATGACCTAATGGTAGGTGAGAGAGATAGTGCTTGCAAGTCTGACCACTTCCCCATCAATTTTAAGATCAACGTTAAAGTTGGTAGGAGGAAGCCAGTCAGGCGTATGTGCTATAACTTTAAGACTGTGAACTGGGAGAGGCTAAACCATGAACTCCGACACACGAATTGGGATGCATTGCTCAATGGCACAGAACCTGAAATTGGATGGAAAAAATTTAAGGACAAACTTTTTAATGTCACAGATAAATTTGTTAAAAAATGCTCTGTCAAGACTGATGGCCAAGATCCATGGTTTGACTCGGAGTGTTATGATGCATGGCGCAAGAAAGTGAGATTACATAAAGAAAGGCATAAAAGTGATAGAGCTGAAATTGCATTCTCCCTTGCTAGGAAAAATTTCAAAAATGTGGTTGCTCAAAAAATGAGGGAAACATTAAATGAATCTGATGATAGTGCTTTAATAACAAAAAAATTTTGGTCCTATGTCAAATCGAAGACAGCTAGTCAGCGGATCCCCGAGTTTGTAAGCCACAAAGGCACTGTCCGCAACTGCCCTGAAGACCAGGCCAACCTATTTAATGACTTTTTCTTCGAGCAGTTCTCTGAGGCATCAACTTATGACATAGATATAGATTACTCTAATGATTGGCGCTTTGATATTGAATTTGACCACAGAAGGGTTAGCAAAATCCTTTCCAATATTAATGCTAATAAAGCTTATGGACCTGATGGTATCCATGGGAAACTTTTGAAAAACTGTGCGGTTGGGCTCGCATACCCTATATCAATACTTTTTCATTCATGCTACAACATTGGGACACTACCAAGGGAGTGGAAACTGGGGCACATTGTACCAATATTCAAGAAAGGGGATAAACATGAGGTTTCAAATTATAGGCCAATTTCTCTTACATGCTTAATCACAAAAGTTCTTGAACGCATAATAAGAGATGAGTTATTGGCACTTACTAATGGCATGATCAATGACAAACAGCATGGTTTCCGAGCTGAGAGATCTTGTGCAACTAATCTTGTAGGACTGTGCGACAGCCTAGCGCTCTCACTGAATGAAAATATGAGAACAGATGTAGTCTACTTTGATTTTGCCAAAGCATTTGACTCGGTTAACCATGATCTTATATTATTTAAGCTAAAGAGCAAATTTGGTATTGATGGGAGGCTACTGAAATTCATCACTGATTATCTAAGAGACAGGCAACAACAGGTCTTGATAAGTGGCAAGTTTTCTTCTATGAGAAACGCCCAGTCTGGTGTACCTCAAGGGTCAATTTTGGGACCATTGCTGTTCATTATGTTCATTGATGATATATCAGTGGGGATTTCACCAGGCACACAACTGTCACTGTATGCCGATGATACTAAAATTTGGCGTAAGATTGTTTCGGAGTCTGATATCCTGCGACTGCAGAAGGACATTGATTATCTCCATGACTGGTCACTTTCTAATAAAATGAGATTTCATCCCGACAAATGTAAGGTCCTCACCGTCGCAGGAAGGATATCCGAAACAGTTTCCCTCCTTAGTGTCCTACCACTCTTTAACTTTGTATACTCCATGGGAAGAATCACACTTGACTATGTTGATCATGAAAAGGATCTGGGTGTAATTGTGACATCAAATCTCGATTGGAAAGATCAGTGCTCCAAAGTCCTTTCTAAGGCAAACCAAAAATTAGGCATGGCGAGAAGAAATTGTTATTTTGTCCAAGACGTAAATCGTCGTAGAGTACTGTATCTCACTTTAGTGAGGAGCCTATTTGAGCATTGCTCGGTTATATGGAGACCAGTCACAAAATCCCAGATAAGCAAGCTGGAGGGCCTCCAAAAGCGTGCTATTAAGTGGATTCTTCACGAGGAGTATATGAGTTATCCACCATCCACATACATTCAAAAATGCAGACAGCTGAAGATTATGCCGATTGAAGACCGCTTTGACTTCTTGGATCTCATCTTCTTCTTTAAAATTGTGAAGCAACATATACCTGTCACTTTACCCTCATATTTGCAACCATTTCAAGGCCACTCAAGGCTCAGAAATAGTCACATGGACTCTCTATGTTTTGTAAGCTCTATCTCACCTCGAGCAAGCTCCAACGCTTTTGCCAAGAATTTCTTCTATAGGACCCACACTAAGTGGAATCACATTCCTCTAGATATCCGTGAGATAGAGAGTATCACTGATTTTAAAAGTAAACTTTCCACTTACATGTGGGGGAAAATTATCCCGGTGGATTCGGACTCTGAACTTGACTATTCAATAGAAACAAATCCGTAAAATAGTTTATTCAAGATTATCTATTCTTGCTGTCTGCATTCACATATTTCTCAATTTCATCTCACAGCACAATATTTTATGAATTGATTGAATGGGTGTGTGATTTTGTTTAAAGTAACTTATTACAATTTTATAAGGGCCCATGCTTGTGCAGGAGCTGCATTTGCACTCAATATCTGTGTTTTGGTGACCCTCAGGTCCTTTGGTTACATACATTTTGTCCGAGACAATTTCAACTTTGACAATCCATGCTTAGAGGACAATATTATATTTAACTAATTCATTGTGTAAACTTGTATGTAATTGACTGATTTGAAAGATTTCAATAAAAAAAAGAGAAAAATAAACTTGATTACATAATAATTAATTCGGCTTAACCAACACATAGCAAAAGCCACATTAACGTTGGTCCGTCAAATAACATGAACAAGCACATGCGATTCATGTACATTAATGGGAGTTTCACAGTCATCCTGTCCAGAAACTCTGTGAGAAGTAAAATGTTCAGACTTTGCAGCAGGCGCCACAGCACACGCAAATTATATCCCAAGATCAGGGCTCTTAGTAGAGCGAATGACGTTTAAAAATTAACAAAACATATTAACTATATTAACATAATTTAAAGATTTTCTCCTTAATATTTAAATGTGCAGTTTATATCCCACAGAAAGCCCTTTCAAAATTTGTATTCACCACAAAACGATCAATACATATTATGTTATATTTATAACATATAAATAACATCAAAGTTGAAAATTCGACCATATAATATATAATAGGCACATCCCACCGCGCGCAACACAGCTTGCTCTAACCAGATCAGCCTTCTCGCTTGCAGTAGCGCGCGACCGCCGAAGCGCGTCACGCAGTACGCGTAGACACATGGCTATGTGAACAACACAGCCACACATTGGTGAGTAATCTTTAGGTGCCGCCAAAACAGTAAGTGCCGCGCGCATGAGGGTTGATTTAATTGTCAGCTTACAATAACATGTTACATTTATTAATTACCAACACCAAAATTTCAGAAGCATGCAAAGCAAAATAATTTTTGTGAAAATTTCGGACGCTTGCGCAGTATAAGCATTAACAATTAATCATTGCAATAGCGTGAAATTCCAAAAACCGCACACGCGCTGATCATAATTGAGCGCGCGCATCTGCGATAAAGAAAAAATTTGTTTCGATTTCACTGTATCACAAGTTTCATTCAACTACCCAATTATGTGACATGTACAATGAAATTGTATTAAAACAAAAAGTAAATTAATTTTAGTAATATGTAATAATTTACTTAACGGATGTTACTCGTCTAAATTTCTTCGAAGTAGCGCACGCCGCTTTCTTCTCGAAATGCCCAACGGCAAGTGCTACGAAGTAGCGCGCGCCGGGCCAGACCATTAACAATGGTCAAATAATTGACGTAAACATGTGCTTAAATCATTTTTTATTTTAGCAAGTTACTTGATTGACGATGTCAATTTTCGCATCTCGCCGATGCGAGAAGCATTATTGGATGCGCGCGCGACCCAGTAGTGCATCGCGCTACAAGCAAGTTGCTTGCTCTATTTAGAGCCCTTGCGCTTGTGAAGGACTTCGCCGCTTCGACGCGCCGCGCGAACTATTATTCTTGCTTCGCATTGACCCATTCTTGCTTTGCAGAGCAACGATCTCGATGGGTTGACATCGTCAATCAAGCGCGCCCGCAGTGGCACAAAAGCACATGGTTAGGTGAAGCTTAATAATAACATAATAGCCTGGGGTCCCCAGGTAAGGTGTAACAAGTTACTAATACTATTTGTTTGTATTTCATATATTTACACAGCTATAGCATATATGGTTAATTAATAAATTGTCGAGGTGAAGTGTCTCGAAAGTTTCTCAATTCCACGTTTAACTTTGGTCGAAACACGTCAACTTAGTGCAAAATGAAGCAATTTATAAATACACATCAAACTGGATGCACTTGGACTGAATAACGTATCCTTCAATCTCATACCTCAAACCTCAGAAGACGAGCTATGAGGTAAATGTAAATTTTATGGATAATTTATTGTAGATTTATATTGTGTAAAATTTTACGGACGATATGACCCCAGGGGAGACTCCCAACCTACCACTTCGGCGGGTAGTCAATACACCTTTCGCAAGCAAGAGCCACTTTGGTATACTTGCTGTGAGGTGTCTCAGCTACATGAGTTGGGTGTCCCCCTTTTAAAAATTAACTTTCCTAAATATATATTTAAAACAGTTAAACGTATTTTCACGACTGAATTTTGTCAGTGTAACGTATTTAACACTTGTGAGTAAATGTTTGCGGGGCAGTCATCATGTCACTTTTATAGTTTCGAAATAGTCTACGAGGAGAAAAGGAGTTATTTTTAAACAATCGGAGGTCAGATCTTGACACAAGTTTTTAATGTCACATTATTGTTGGACAAAACCACTATGTTTTAAACTAATTACAACACTACAAATCTATTACATTTATTGAGGGAGTAGTTAATAAGGATCCATTGGATCTATGCGAAATTGAACATTTGTTTAATGTCTCAACGACTGATTCAGCTGAATGATCTGATACGTGATTGAGAGACCCTGCCAAAAGATCAAAAAGGGTACCCCTTCAGTATATTTACATTGTAGTGTGCTGCATTATAACCTCATCCCTGCCCCTATGATGGAGTAGATGTGTATATATCTGATTGTTGATATTTAATAGCAAAAGTTGTAAGTTTGACGAAATACTCTGTAAAACCCTCTGGTGTCGAGATTACTCCATCAGATCCCAAATTCGGATCCACTACTGTTAAGGAGACCCGCATCCAGTAGGGACTGTCAGCGGTAAGCTACAGCTCAGTGGCGTAACAACCGCCCCTGCTAACCCTGCTAGCAGGGGGGCGGCACCTTAGGGGGGCGGCATTTTCCTGGATTTTAGGTCTGATTTCACAGAAAAAGCGCCTTATTGGTGTTATGTACTACCCTGTCGAATTTAGCGTTCGGTCGACGTGAAAAAAATATTTGGGGTACCATTGTTGCTTCAGGGGGCGGCAAAAAGGTGTAGGGGGCGGCAAAAAAGTACCCGACCTTTTTTTTTTTTTTTTTTTTTTTTTTTAGGGACACAAAATTTTAGGGGCGGAAAAGGGGCGGCAAATTTCAATCAGCAGGGGGGCGGCACAAAGTAACGTTACGCCACTGCTACAGCTCCTGCTGGTAATCGACTCGGAAAACAGTGGTGGTCCCCGTTTTTGGGTTGGAAATGATGAAAACCAGATCTAAATCTAACAATGAAGTAGACTGTATTCAGTTGGTTCCTTTCGGTGGCACACTGGTACCAGAAATTGACATCAGAGGTGGATCAAGCTCGGACAGTACATTAGACATTCTGCTTCAGCCTGAAAATCTAAGGGAAGTTACATCTGACAGCCAGATCTCAACTGACATCTCCGGAGAGACCAATGATACCTGCCCTGTTTGTTCCTCTCTGTGTACTGACCTTGATAACGAGTGTGTTGATATACAATCAACTTCTGAAAATAGTACTCAGTTAACTCAGTTCCTTCTGGAACTAGGAGACCCTGATGTTACAGGAACCCAAAGAGAAGACGACCTACTCACGGCAGCGATTAAAGAGATAAGGAGTGAAGTTGATGAGCAAGAAGTAATGGCTGAAGCTCCGGCTATTCAGTGCTCACTTCCTGACTACGAGAGTTCACAGATCTCCCCCCTCCTTTTGTTAAGTCCATGGAAAGGTGAAGAAGTGAAGATTAAGTGTGAGGAAATTTACGATGAGATGAGGGAAGAGGGAAAGTTGACTGAACTCCTGAGAGAAGGTAGAGAAATCCAGAGGAGGATTGGAGGAAGGAAGTACGAGAAGGGACAGATTGAAAAGGTGTTCACTCGACTGATGATGGAGGGAAAAGTATCTGCGGCAATGCGCTGGATAGGAGAGAGAGCAACATGTGCGCTTAACCCCACAGCAGAAGTTATTAAAGTCCTCAAGGAGAAACATCCGAAAGCCACCCCAGCCCCAGAAGGCAGTTGCCTTAATGGCCCATTTAGACATGTGGAACCGGTCATTTTTGATAGCATAGACGGAGACAGGATCAGGCATGTAGCCAAGCAAGTTCAGGGTGCTGGAGGGCCTTCAGGCTTGGATTCTGACGGGTGGAAACGGATTCTGTGTTCAAAGCAGTTCGGGAAGAAGTCAGATGCTCTTTGTAGCGCTATTGCAAACATGGTGAGAGTCCTTTGTGTCAGATATGTTGACCCTGATTTACTGAAATCCTTCACTGCTTGTAGGCTGGTGCCTCTGGATAAGAAGCCCGGGGTGCGCCCTATAGGGATTGGTGAGGTTATCAGAAGAATTGTTGGCAAATCAGTTATGATGACATTGCAAGAAGATTTTGCTACCTCAACAGCACCTATTCAGGTTTGTGCGGGCCTTCAAGGAGGAGTGGAGGCTGCAGTCCATGCAGCCAGAGAGCTCTTTGAAACCCCTGATACAGAAGCAATGGTCTTTGTTGATGCTGAGAATGCTTTCAATTTGTTGAACAGAGAAGCAGCACTTTATAACATGTATGTGGTTTGCCCAGAGGCTGCAACATATCTAATGAACATCTACAGATCCCCTGCGGAGTTATTTATATCTGGCGGAGAGGAGATGATCTTAAGTGCACTACTCAAGGAGATCCACCTGCCATGGGTTTCTATGCTTGTGGAACTATGCCCTTAATCTACTCTACACACAACATAGAAGGCGCCAAACAGATTTGGTATGCTGATGACTCAGCTGCAGGAGGAAAGTTAGTTGGGCTGCAAAAATGGTGGAAAACGTTGTGTCGCAATGGACCAGGGTTTGGATACCAGCCAAAACCTGCCAAGACATGGATAGTGGTGAAGCCTGATTTTGAACAAGCTGCGAAAGAGATGTTTCCTGATGTCAACATCACAACGGTTGGGAAAGGGTATTTAGGCAGTTTTATTGGGTCAATAGAAGGGCATCACAGCTTTATAGACCAGAAAGTGGAGGAATGGTGTCGTGACGTGAAGCAATTAGCAGGAATTGCATCAAGAGAGCCTCAAGTTGCATACTCTGCATTTGTATATGGACTTTGTTATATATTCTAGTAATTTATTGTATGATTAACCGATATACTATTCAGGATGACTACCTGGGTTTTGGTTTTGGTTTTGGTTTTGGTTTTGGTTTAGCTTTTAGCTTTTAGTCTTGCGTTTACCTTGTCACAACGATTCATAACAATGGCGACGAGTCTGGTTTCGAACTTACGCTTATCCAAGGAAACTGATTGTGTCAGAGAGTGGCTGGAAATCTTTGAAAACGCCGCTTCTGTGTTCATTTTCGCACACGCAGATAAGTTACCAGATGACGCAAACGAGAAAACTGCTAAAAAAGCAGAACTCATGAGAACACTGTTAACAGTCAATCTGGGGCCTGACGCGTTGAAGAAGTTGCGTGCATTTACATTTCCAGCTGAAATTAAAGACACTGACTACGCTACCCTGAGAAAAACTCTTGTTGATCGGTTATCACCCAAAACAAACATTGTAGCTCAACAGCAGAAGTTTATGACGTTGAATCAGATTGCTGGTGAATCCTTATGTACTTTTATGTCACGATTGAAGGAAGCTGCTAATGTTTGTCAGTTCGGTGATTTGTTTGATTTAATGGTGCGTACACGTTTTGTGGCTGGACTATCCTCTGATAGGATACGTGCTGAACTCATATCAGAATCTGCTACCAACGACACGTCTGCCAGCCTGTTTGATAAAGCTCAGACGAAGGAGAACGCTCTGCAAAGTTCAATGTCAGTCACAACACACTATGTTCAAAAACCCGGGAAGTTTCAAAAACCTCAAAACTCTAAGTTTCATCAGAAGGCCGACCTTAGCATTGTTTGTTCACGTTGTACTGTTCGTGGTCATGTTGCGAAAAACTGCAAAGTTCGTTGCAGAAACTGTCGCAAACCCGGACATATCGCGAAGAACTGTCGTTCAGCTAAGAAGCAATCCCATTGTGTTGAAGGGATTGGTGATCATGATGATGGCAACGCTTGCGCTGCTGATTATGGGTACACACACCAAGAGTGGGAGAACACGTTGTACTGCGTGGAGACGGCTGATCCTGTCCAGATTCCAGTACAGACTCCTGTTCCCGATGGTACTCTTCCTGCATCAGTTGTTAGTAATTTATCCAGTTGTATTGATTGTAATCAGAAACCATTTCTTAAAGTTAAGATTAATGATAAGATTTTGAAAATGGAGTTAGATACTGGTTCATCTTTAAGCTGTATAAGTAAGTCTGATTTTGCTAGACTAGGACTAACTGATTGCCAGATTGTTCCATGTTCCCAGAAATTGCAAGTAGCTAATTTTAATTGTGAAAGCATTGACTGCAAGGCCCTTGTTAACGTTGAATTTAGAGGCAAGAAATGGATATTACCACTATATGTTGTCGATTGTCGGTTTCCCACACTCCTAGGTCGAGAGATAAATAAATAAATAAATAAAGTCAATTTTTACAGCACAGCAATATATATCTAAATATCAGATCCTCTGTAATTATAATGTCCTAGGTCGAGAGTGGATCATCCAGATGTTTGGTAAAGACTGGTTGGATCATATGATAGGACTTGTTGATGTTGAGCAATCTTACGCTGTCTCCAAGCTTCAGAGAGATGAATTTGTTAGTGAGATACTCCGCAGTCCTGTGTTCGATCCTGGTGTTGGAACTGTTAAAGGATTCGAAGCTTGTCTACAATTTAAGCCTGATGCGAGAGCAAAGTTTTGCAAGGCAAGGCAGGTCCCATTTGCCATCGTAGACAAGGTTGGGAAAGCCATAGACGAGTTAGTAAAGAATGGACAGCTGATTCCAACAGAGCACTCAGACTGGGCTTCACCCATAGTTCCTGTCATGAAAGCGGATGGTACGATTTGCATATGTGGTGACTACAAGACTACCGTAAATCCTAATCTTGACACAGCTATTTACCCACTTCCTACGATAGAAGATTGCTTGAGTAAGATTGTCGGAGGTAAACTGTTTACTAAGCTGGATATCAGAGCCGCTTATAATAGTTTGAAGTTGAGAGAATGTGACCAAAAGATTGTGACTTTGAACACACACAAAGGATTGTTCAGTCCTACTTCTCTACCATTCGGTATTTCATCTGCCGGACCGATATTTGAACGCAAGATTGATGATACCTTGAGAAAGACAGAGAACACAGCATGGCGTGTTGACGACATTCTAATAACTGGACCTGATGATGAGAGTCACATGAAGAACGTGAGAACGGTGATTACAGCACTAGAGAAAGAAGGCTACAAATGCCGGCTAGACAAGTGTGTTTTCATGGAGCCTAAGGTGACATTTCTTGGCCATGAAGTATCTGCTGACGGGATAAGACCGCTGAGTTCGAAAGTTGAAACGATAGTGAGAGCACCGTATCCTACTACTAGAGCGGAGATGATATCATTTCTTGGTGGTGCACAGTACTATTCACGTTTTATTCCCAACATGTCAACAGTTGTTGAACCACTTAACCGTTTAAGACCCGCTGACAGTATTTTCCACTTTGGAGATAGAGAAAAGAGAGCTTTTGATGAGTTAAAAGCACTGTTATCGTCTGACTTGGTTCTAACAGTCTACAACCCTGAGCTGGAGTTAAAGCTTGACACGGACGCTTCATCCGTTGGTTTAGGAGCTGTTATGTCACATATTGATGAAAATGGGACAGAGCGACCGATCGAGTATATATCTCGAACACTGACGAAATCTGAGAGAAACTATTCCATGATAGAAAAAGAAGCATTGGCAATAGTTTGGGCGACTAAGAGACTGCACCGTTATCTTTTTGGACGACCGTTTACCCTAGTTACAGACCACAAGCCGCTGGAATCTATCTTTCACCCTAGTCGTGGAATTCCTAGCATGGTGGCAGGTCGTTTACAACGATGGTCATTGTTCCTAAGCGGTTACACTTACAAGATCCAGTTTCGACCCACTGGTAAACATTGTAATGCTGATCTATGTTCCCGTTTTCCACTGCCTTTAGACACATCAGCAGAGACGAGAGAGTTTGATGACGAGTTAACAGAGGAGTTTGAAATGAAACCTCTAGATACTGTTTTCAGCGTGCACTACTTCGGTGATGACAAACCTTTGATTGACGCTGAGTTAATAGCTAGTCACACAAGAAGAGACAAGACACTTGGTCGAGTGTTACAGTTTGTTAAAGACGGCTGGAACGAGAAACCCCCTGTTGATGTCGAGCTGAAACCGTTTTACACACGTCGAAACGAGTTGTCAGTAGACCAGAACTGTATTGTCTGGGGATCTCGAGTTGTTATTCCAGAGAGTATGAGAAAGAGCGTGCTTTCAATGCTTCATGCAACACACATGGGCATTTCACAGACCAAAGCACTAGCGAGAGGCTATGTTTATTGGCCAAACATGGATGCTGAGATCGAGAAAATGGTTAAACTATGTGAACCATGTCAACTAAACCAGAAGAAACCCGCTAGATCTACACCACACCCATGGGCTAAAACTATGGAGGCTTGGGAGCGGATTCATCTAGATTTCTGTGGACCCTTTCTTGGATCTATGTGGCTGATAGTTATCTGTTCGTATTCAAAATGGTTAGAAGTTGTTAGAATGACGAACATTACAAGTAAGAGAGTGATTCAAGAGTTACGAGACATCTTTAGCCGTTGGGGACTACCCAAGATACTAGTATCAGGCAATGGATCGAGTCTAACTTCAGAAGAGTTTAAAGTATTCACGAACAATAACCAGATTCGACACGTGCTTATTCCTGCTTACTCACCTGCAAGTAATGGACAAGCAGAAGTTGCAGTCGGACTGTTTAAAAGAGCTATGAAACGGATGATCTTGAAAAACCCTGACGTTATGTGTAACCTGGCTGACTGGCTACTAAACTACCGCAACACACCACACACCACTACCGGAGTAGAGCCTGCAGTTGCGATGATGAAACGACGGACAAGAAACGCCTTGAGTTTTCTACACCCGAGTTCGAGTAGTAAGTTTGCCAAAGTTGCTTTAAACGATCAGAACACGATTGCTGAATCGAAACTTCGTGATCTGAAGATTGATGACACTATATCGTTCTTTGATGAGAACAAGAAGTGCTGGAGAAACGGTGTTATCGAGGGTAAGGAAGGTACCAAAGTGCTACTGATCAAGACACCTGATGGAGTCTACCGCAAGCATTTGGACCAGGTGATCAAGAGATCTGTTGTGTCAGAACCGTTGCAACAAACAGATCCGGATACACCGAGAGTTGAGCTGGAGATAAGAGATGGGCAGAGTTCTACAGCTACTGATGGTGATTTCGAGAAGACAGCTAGCTTACCTGAGAGTACAGAGCCGGAAACTTCGATTATAGTTGGTAATAATCCAAATCTACCCGCTGAGCCTAACCATAAGGCAGCCGTTGAACCTATAATCACTGCACAACCTGTACTTAAACCACGTGAGCTTGCCATAGAAATTAACCGTAGCACTATAAAACCTAATATTGTTAGAGAGCATGAATTGCAAAAACCTAATTTGCTTCTGCCAGCAAACTTTGCACGTGATAGTAAACCACCAGACAGGCTAAGTTACCGCAAACTGGGAGGAACATAAAACACGTTTCATTATCACATTTTATGACAGTTGTTTTATTTTGAATGTGTAAATCTAACCACACATTAATCCAGTTAAATTATCCAGATCAAACATAAAGTTATAAATATTCCCTGTCACGTTTATGTTTTGAAGAGAAACACGTTATTTTTTGTTTTAAACGGAATGCGCTAAGTTTTGAATCGTGTAGCGAGCGCAACACGTTTCAACATTTTCACGTGAGTTCACTTCGCACTTTTGTAGATTTCATTTTGACCACGTTTTCAAACATTTTAAATTTTGTACGATTGATTTATATCACATTTTTTTACGAATTCAGTTAAATTATTAAATCTATATTGTTTTTAACACTTTTTAGTTGAACGGGATGTTATATATTCTAGTAATTTATTGTATGATTAACCGATATACTATTCAGGATGACTACCTGGGTTTTGGTTTTGGTTTTGGTTTTGGTTTTGGTTTAGCTTTTAGCTTTTAGTCTTGCGTTTACCTTGTCACAACGATTCATAACAGACTTTCGAAAAGATGGAACTATGTGTGTAGGACTACACCTGAGATAGCAGATAGACTTCAACCACTCGAACTTACCATCAGAGAGGAGTTCATTCCAGCAATCCTTGATAGAGCATTTAGTTGCACTGACACTCTTAGAGAGATCTTTTCTCTACCACCAAGGTATGGAGGGCTGGGTATCCCTATAATAACAGAACTGGCCAACTCAGAGTTCCTGTATTCAGTCAAAGCTACATACATACATGAAGAGGTCTTCTCCTAGTCGTTGGAGTGGCCTGCATCACACACATCTCTTCTACCGCGTAACATGTTCCTCCATTCCACTCGCTTTAGAGCCAACTGTTTTACTGCATCTCTGCTGATGTTATCGACACCTGTAAATTCAGCCGCATCCTCGAGTACACAGGCCATCCAGCCTTTGCGGGGTCGTCCTCTCAGTCTCTTTCCATAGTTTGGTTTCCAATCCAGTAAGAAATTGGGGAACCGCGTCTCTGGCATTCTGACAACATGTCCGTACCACCTTAGTCTAGCTGCACCGATGAAAGTTTCGATAGACTTAATTCCAGCACGCCTGAGAACTTCTTCATTGGAGACATGGAAGAACCACTTTATCTTCAAGATTCTTCTCAGGGAGGTCAGATGGAAGACCTCAAACCGTTTCATCTGCTTCTTTGTTGTGTTCCACACTTCAGCTCCATATAACAGAATAGTAATAACAGCAGCCTTGTAGATACGGATCTTGGTGGGCGTTCTTATAGTTCGACTGTTCCATATCTTCCAAAGCTGATGGAACGCACCATTAGCACGCTGGATCCTGATGTCAAGATCTCGGTCAATGGTACCATCCCCACTGATGTTGGCACCGAGATAAACAAAGTTGCTGACCTGTTCAACAGGTTCTCCCTCCACTGTTAGCTTTATACTGTCTCTTTCGGTGTAAGGTCGCTGGGACGCACACTTGCTGATCGCCATGCATTGTGTCTTTTTAGCGTTGATCGTCAAAGCTACAGTTTTGCTAAAAACAGCTATACTAAGCCAAGAGGTAAACTATCTTGAAGACAAGGATAAAAGCCATGAAATCAAGACATCCATCAGTAAAGATCGCTATGAGTATTACACCAGAAGACAGGAGGCAATTCAGGAGTCTCTGCCACAAACATCTAAACTTATGTTACAGCTAGCAGCAGAGAAGGGTGCAAGTTCCTGGCTAACCACCTTACCGGGGGTAATGCAACGACCATTAATGTCAGTATTTGAGATTTTTCCGAAACTGACATTGTCATTAATGGTCATTAATGGTCATTAATGGTCATTAATGGTCATTAATGGTCATTAATGGTCATTAATGGTCATAAGATATCTCAAATTTTGAAATATCTGGCAGTAGCCTTGACTAATTGAGGGGAGAAATCATGTTTCGTACGGAGATCAGCGGCTTAGGTCAATACAGATGAACGGATCAAAACAGCCAGTCAGAGCGAGCTGTCGAAGTTGGAGTACCCGCCAGTATTTTACTTCAACAAAACAGGAGACTTTCCCATGCAGGACATCTGTCATGAGTTGAAAAAACTGGTTAACTGTCTCCATTACCTCAGTACTAGATTCATCATAATGGCCGATTCTGATTCGATCGAAGACACGAAATTCACCCTAAACTGGGGGATGATTCTTAAACTCGCTACGGAAAGTGAAGAATTCAGAGACTCTGTATCCCTTACAACTCTGCAGCACTCTGATAGACAAAACCCGCAGTGTGCTGCAGAGCTAACGGCTAAATGGGATGTTCTAAAACAAGCAGGATTTCTGAGCCTCTCGGCCTATCTTAAGGCCGGGTTTTTGCTCCTGGCAGCGTTTTATGACAAATCGCTGACTGTTTCAGAAAGAGCTGAAAATGCGTGGACTGTTTTCACGTTCTTCACTCTGTGGGGAGAACACTCGAAGAAATTAAATACCAGCGAGAACTTCATAACTAGAGAAAGCTTCAAAGACTTAATATCCGCAGCTAACGGACTTGTCTTGTATTTTGTCGACTTGATTTGTAATCACCCCAAAGCACCAGTAGTACCGTGGTTTTTATCGTCTGATCAAAATGAACAACTCTTCGCTCGAATCAGGGTTGGACGGCACTCCAGTAGACGCACACAAATCGACTCTACAAGAGTCCCTGAAGCCATGGGTCGTTACAACTGACTATTAGAGGTGGAGAATACGCTTGATGTTGAATGTGGTACAAGTGTTCATAAAACCGCTCATACCCGGGGGAAGACACTCTTTCGTTCTGAGTGGAGCAAACATCCAGAGAAAAAGATTGCTGTTGATTTTGGAGGTTCGGTCAAGATGAGTAACCTTATAATCCAAAGCTTAAAAAGAGGATCCAAGATTGGAGAGGAACTCTTTGTTTCCTCTTCTAGTTATGGAAGTTCGTATCTTTCAGGTGATAATGGAAATGTTATTTCTGAAAGACGGCGGAGTCTCCAATTTCCACTCTCATATGGTAGTGAACAACAATCAGATGATGAATCAGACCATGAGAGTGAAGACAATTTTTCTGATTATGAGGACGAAGAGCTGGTTGATAGCTCCACTAAGGTCGTGACCAAATATTGTAACCAAGGCAAGACCAACTTTGGTGCGAAAAGCCGAAGGAAAAGATTTTTTGGTCTTGCCTTGGATACAAGTATTGGGGTGTATCGCCCAGTCTGTAAAGGTTTAGCAGAACCAGAGCTATGCAACGCTCAAGAGGTGCAAGTTGGTGGAACAATAACTGGTATACTCATAACAGGCAAGGATGAAAAAAGAAGGCGCACGGTTGTGCAGGGCAAAGTGCTTTCTATATCTGTTAAGACATCTAAAGCATCACAAAGAAAAGGAAATGCTCGGTCGGGAGAGAGAAGACCTGCGGTGGCGATCTGTATTGAGCACGATATGTCTTCCCAGTGTTGGGTGAAGACCCAGGATGGTTCAATAATAAGTTTAGATTGGGAGAACGTTGTTGTTATGGTATAATTGGGTTAGTTGTAATATGTAGTAATATCAGTGTTTGAGAAAGTTGTAAAATTAACTTTTCATCCCCTTCCAAGACGTAAAGTACCGTCTACTTATTGTTAGTTAACTTTAGGTAGGTTCTAAGTGGTCCTCGTGTCCGTCCTTCTTGTTCCAGGAAGTGCGGAAAAAAACATGACCATTAATGTCAGTATTCGAAATTTTGGCAAAACTGACATTGTCATTAATGGTCATTAATGGTCATTAATGGTCATTAATGGTCATTAATGGTCGTTGCATCACCCCCACCTTACCACTCAAAAGCTATGGTTATCTCCTGAATAAGCAACAGTTTTCAGATGCTATAGCTTTAAGATATAACCTGAAGCTGAAAGATTGTCCAAAACTTTGTAATTGTGGTGATTCCTACTCCGCAAACCATGCCCTCACGTGTAAACTTGGGGGTTATGTGACCTTGAGGCATAACTCACTTCGAGATACAATAGCTAATATCATGCGGACAGTCAAATGCAAAGACGTTCAGACAGAGCCCCCTCTTCTTCCAGTCAGCGGCATGCAGTTACCACGAGGTACAGTAACTGGAGATCAAGCCCGACTA
The DNA here is from genome assembly GCF_026151205.1 of Bolinopsis microptera. NCBI lineage: Eukaryota > Metazoa > Ctenophora > Tentaculata > Lobata > Bolinopsidae > Bolinopsis > Bolinopsis microptera. The sequence continues at coordinate 4,035,468 of NC_087079.1, read as the reverse complement.
GATATATCAGCAAGATCAGTTTGGAATGCGTTGGAAAGAGCATTTTTTGATGTAAGAGTGTTTCACGCTCCTGCTCCAACCAACGCCGCTAAACCAATTCCTATGATGTATTTGGCTCACGAGACTGAGAAGAAAAGAGCATATAATGCAAGGGTCCTAGAAGTGGAAAAAGCTACCTTTACACCTTTAGTTTTCTCCACAACAGGAGGCATGGGAGTCGAAGCGCAACGCTTGATTAAAAAGCTTGCACAAAAGATGGAATCTCCAACGGGTCAGCGTTATTTAGACTCAGTTACATATAATCTTAGAAAGCGCTTGCGCTTTGAGGTATTAAAGACAACAGTTATTTCGATAAGGGGGGACAGAGGGCCCAAGTTGCGATATAAACCAGACAATATTGAAGATTTAGATTTAAATGTTGAGCCCTTTGGCTAGAGAATACTTTCTTGAATATTTTCGATAGTTTTTAATATTGGTAATGTTAATGAATTGTAATTGATTGATATGGTTTGGTTTGGGGACTGGTTTGTAAGCCAGCCAATGTTTACGAATATAATATTAATAACTTTATTACATAATTATAAATATATATCATAAATAAATCAAATCTGAAACACAAATTTGCACGCAGTTAATAAATTTATAGAAAAAAGAAAATGAAAATGAAAAAAAAAAGGTTTATTGATAAAAACAAAATATGGAGCACTCTGTGCTTCCAACAGCCTTTCAGACTCGCGCTAAGTTTGTTAGGGACTGATTTAGGATATCGTAGATATTGCTATGCCATGTCATTAGTTTGGATATGTAGTGTTTGTGATTGTTGAAATCAATTAATTACGGTTTGTGCTGATAGGAAAATAGTGATAGTGGGGAATGTGGCAGTGTAAATATGGACCTGGAATTTAGGATGTGTGGCTTATCCATTAATATTAGTTGCCGCTAGTCTGTGATCAGTTTGTTCTGGTTTTTTTGTGTGCAAATATATATTCATAGTTTAATTTTGTAATATCATATAATATATAGTACTTAATAATAACCATATGACTAATAACTGATTTACTAATTAACTAATTTACTAATTCACTAAACTGATATAATGACCGTTGTGTCCAGTAACTTTCAGACACGTTGTGACCTTCTTAGACCTGGAATATTATGTAATAAGAAACTGGGCCACGTGTCATCGTCATTTTCACTCTGCAGATTCAAGAGCATGCGTTTTGTAGCCGATTTAAAAAGGTTTATGGAAAAAAGTCCTGAAAAAAAAAAGTCCTGAAAAAAAATCCTCCTATCTCAGAAGAATTCATGCCACTCGAAACAGGATACTCTGATGATATTGACTTTAATAACACTGAACTTGCTCCACTCAAAGAAATGCTTCCTATCGCTAAAGATATATTCCAGCAGTGGGACCTTCATATCAATTCTTCCAAGACTGAATTTGTCCATTTTTATTTAGCAGATCCTAAACCCACTGTTAAACGCAAGGTGGTTGTTGGAAAAGTGTATAGAGGTGATGAAGAGTGGCGCTCTAACAAAACTTTAGGATCGTTGATGTGCACTGTTAAGGATATCAAGAATCGAATATTCCTTGGTAATGTTGCCTTTAGTAAATTTCAGAAAGTTTGGATGAAGAGCAAGATTTCAGTCCAAAGGAAGATCAAAATCTACGAGGCACAAGTAGTCTCTATTCTACTCTACAACTGCAACTCCTGGGCTGCACCACTAGCTTCGTTGAATGAACTTGATATTGCTCATCGCAAATACCTCCGAAGAATCCTCAACATCAGATGGCCTACTGGGGTTATTTCTAATGAGGCACTCTATGCTCGTTGTTATGTCACTCCCTTGTCTGTGAGAGTCTCTAAGTTTCGATGGAGAATGTTAGGACATATCTTAAGAGGACAGGAAGACTCACCAGCATACACCTCTATGTTATTTGCTATAAATTCTGATATTTTTATGGAAGGGAGACGGGGTAGACCATGTTTAAACTTATTAGATGTTATTAGAAAAGACTTGACTAGTAGAAATCTTGATATTAGACTTAAGAATTTGACTGATTTCGAAGACCTTAGATTTTTGGCTTTAGATAGGGAGGAATGGAAGAAGTTAGAAGATGGTTGATGTTTTTGTTTTCTTTTTTATGCGTTTTGATATCTATAAGGTGCCTAGGATGCTCTTTTAAAGAGATATTTCGTACTTTGAAAGATTTACTACTACTACTATGGAAAAAAGTGTGGGTAGGGTGCTTACATTTGCATTTACAGCATAAATTGAGAGTAAAGGTCCTTTGAAGAACATCGAAGATCTGAAATGTGTGGTGTTGTACTCGGCTAACCAGGATGCTGCAGTCACGTGATCTGAGTTTGCAGTGGGTGCATTTTCTGGGATAGTCATACAGATTTGTTGAGGGACTGAGCTGCGGAAATGTTTGATTCGGTGCATGAGAATTAGTGTGTTTTTTACAATAACACTGTGCACCGTGAGTATACCATTGTTATTGAAAAATTGTTTTGTGTGTTCTGGCAGTCGACCGTCTTTGTAAAAGTAATTAATGTGACCTGGCATTACTGCCCTGATACCCTGTTTTTGTCGTGAGAAGAGTGATTCAATGTGATTTTTTGCTGCAAATCCCCATACAATTGAACAGAAGTTTAAATGCGATTGAACAAAACTTTGATATATCTGTAGCCTTATTTGAATCGATAGGTGACGTTTTATTTTATACATAATTCCTACATACCGCATCATTTTTGATCTAACAGCTGCTATATGCTTAGACCATGTTAGTTTATCATCCATTATAACGCCAAGGAACCGTGCTTCCCTTTTACGTTCTAATTGTGTGTCTGCAATATGAATATTTGGAGTATTATCAGTATTTCTAACACCGAAAAGCATATAGCAGGTCTTTTTTAGATTAAGTGCAAGTCCATTACAGTCAACCCAGCGTACAAACTCGTGGGAGAATTGGTTGAATTTTTGTATAACATCGTTTGCATTTTTTCTTTTTATTATGATGTTCGCATCATCAGCGTAGAGTATAAACTTTATCATACTGTTGATATTTGGCATATCATTGATGTAGATTAGGAATAACAAAGGTCCCATAATACTGCCCTGTGGAACTCCGTATGGTCAAGTTCGGAGACAACCTGTACATTTTTTACTTTTTTAGAAGTGTGTGGTGGAGCCAGCTCAACACAGACTGAAACTCCTTGATTATATGGCTGACAAGACATTTTTCATGACTTTCTCTGAGTAAAAAAAAATTAAAAGGTTGAACGGTTGAGCAGATACAGGTGGTATAAAACAAACCCTTAAAAGGTGGAGATTTAAGGTGGAGACTGGCTCTGGTTGAGGATACTTTTGATTAAGGTGGAAAAGGTTATTGGTAACACAAACTACATCAAATTTGCAATCTGATAGTTTTATCAATATTTTATTTAAGTGCTCAACCGAGGTGGAGAAATTAAATGCACTTTTCAAAGCTGCTCAACCGGGGGTGGAGAAAGGTTTAGAGGGTTCTAGGTTAGCTAGAAAATTGCGTCTCGGCCTTTTCTACTTCCCGTTAAATTTTGTTTTTTCCATTGACGCTCAACAGGGTGGAGATCTTTCATTAAGAAACAATAAAAAGCCTGTCAAACATGCCTAAATTCATTGGTTTTATCACTAATTCTAATCTGCTCTGTTAACTGCTACTGTAGGGGATCATAAAACTGTTACCCCTTCTGTCTTAAAGCAAAGTGTTCTAGCAAATGAAAAAATTATCAAAGTTGTGAAAAGGTACTCAACAAGGTGGAGAAATTGTTGATTAAACATCAAAACATTAAAAAATGCATTAAAACTGGCCCCACCGGGTTGAGCTGAGCTTTGGCAGTTGATTTTTGGAAGAAATAACATTGGGTGACCCTTTAGCATGTATACAACTCATCAAACTAGCCATCAACCACTCAACCGCGGTGGAGAACCTTGACTTCTGAGGTCAAATTTACGCCCAAATTTGCCAAATTTGAGTCTCCACCTATGTTGAGTGTACTTTTCAGCAAGGATGCCTTGTAATATGAGTTGGTAGATGATTTAGAATCATTGGTATTGCAAATGGACTGCCACAGTCACTCTACAGTTCCTAAACTACAGAATAACAGATTTTGAACTGCATGTTATGCTGTCTCCACCTCGGTTGAGCCGATTCTGAGGATCCTATTCTATGAAATATGATTGGTATAACCCATAATATTAAATATTAGGTCTTTGGAGCAATTAAAAAGCATCAGAGGGTTAGTTCTAGTCACTTATATTAGCTCATGTAGTCAGTGAGCTGCTCCACCTGTGTTGAGCAGACAAACCTGCTCAACCGGCACTTTTTGAGTACCCACCTGTCTTACGTAACTTTAAATTGTGAAATTTTGAGTAAATTTTTTTTTCATAAGTGATTTACAGCTCCTTTATTTTTGTAATTTTCAGGTGGCCACTGTCTCCACCAAGGTTGAGTTATTTAAATTTTGAACCCAGATATCATTATAGAAAGGTTTGGAGTATAATATCTGAAGAGCCTGTACCCCTTGGACTTTCAGAGGAATTATAATTAATTTTACCGTTCATGGCAGTGAAATTAGTGTAATTAGTGACTGATTTTATGTACAGGTTGTCTCCGAACTTGACCGTATGTAATAGGTTTAAGAGCTGATTTAATACCATTCAAACATACATATTGCTGACGTGTGCTCAGGTAGGATTTAAACCATTGCAAAGCTTGCCCACGGATTCCATAGTGCTGGAGTTTGTCAATCAATACATCATGAGACAAAACGTCAAAAGCTTTACTAAAGTCGACTAGGAGTAATAGAGCAACTTCCTTTTTGGCAAGGGAATTCAGAATTGTGTGTTGAGCATCCAAAAGAGCATGCTCACAGGATCGGCCTGGCCGGAAGCCATATTGCCCTTCAAAGAGCGAGCCTTTCTTGTCAAGGAAGTCCATTACTCTATTATGCATAAGTTTTTCATACAATTTGGAAAAGGTGCACAGCAAAGATATGGGTCGATAGTTAGTGGCGTCGGATTTGCTGCCTCCTTTGTGAATTGGTATAACTTTAGCTATTTTGAGAGATGATGGGAAGATACCTTGACTAAATGATGTGTTAATGATTATGGACAAGACTTTACAGAAGGAGGGGCAGTCTTTTACAATTTTTAGGGGTTCAATTTTAGTGTCTTGAGTGGATTTATTCTTAAGCTTGCTAATAATTTGTTCAACTTCACTTTCGGTAGTTGGTCTTACGAACATAGACTGCGAAGCTGGGCTGCTAAGGTAATGTTTAAAACCCCCTGGATCGAATACAGTACGCGCGCTGATCGCATCTTTGATTTTTGTGGCAATGTTGGAGAAGTAAGAGTTAAAGTGCTCAGCTACATCACTGTCACTATTTATGATATTTCCGTCGGCGTTTTGGAGTTTAATTTTGTTATGAGATTTAGATTTTCTGCCAAGTAGAGTGTTGATCAGCTGCCATTGTTTCTTTGAACAATCTTTATACTTATCAAATTGTGTTTTGTAGTATTTGTCTTTTGCCTTATTGACGTGCTTGTCGCAGAATGCCTTATGCTTTTTGTAAGCCTTGTAGTTTTCCTCCGTTGGGTCCACTATTTTGGCATGGAATAATTTGTTTTTACGCGCACATGCAATTTCAAGCCAGGGTAGCATAAAAGGTTTGGGGTCCTGCCTTTCAAATTTGCGGCGCACATGATTGGTTTTCACTGGGTATGCCTCATCATAATGCTGACCGTATATTTCAATAAATTTGTTATATTGTTCATCAGCACAATTTTCACGTGTGACTTCCTCCCACATTTCGGATCCAATTAATTCTATAAATTTAAGGTTGTTCGACTCGTTAAACATACGTTTTTCAATATTCATTCCATGGTCGACTCTGTGTCGTTTGTTTCTACTCCCTGCAATGTGGCTGTATTGCCCAAGTGAGATAGTAACAAGAGTGGCTAGATGATCAGACAGGTCAACAGTAAGAACATTGCAGCTGTGTGTGTGTTGTACGTTATTGCTGTAAACATGATCTATAAGAGTGGCACTGTGATCAGTGATACGTGTGGGACGTGAGACTAGCTGAAAGAAACCGTATTTAGTCATAGTTTCAATCAAATTTTGACAATGTTTGTCAGTATCATAATGTGAAAGATCTACATTGAAATCACCGACTAATATAGTATGTTTTCTCGAGTGCCTTTCCATGCCGTGTAATAGGGAGTCAATGAGTTTGTTAAAATTATCAGGATTTTTTGATGCTGGTGACCGATATATATTGACGATGATCTTTGTTTTGTTAAAGCCTTTGCAGTTATGGAGTTTTACCAACATGAATTCACCACTCTTGTCTGTCACATCAAAGTTTTGGGGAAAGAATTTTTCAATATTTTCAGACTCGCATACGCGCGTATTGATATAAATTGCTAAACCCCCACCACGACCAGAACTACGTATTGGATCTCGTAACAGTGGTTCATAAAATCCCTCAAGCACTAGGTCATTAATACCATTAGGAAGCTTATCCTGCAAGAGATTAGTCTCGTTAAAACAAAGGACATCATACTTCGAGTACGTGAATATATCTTCTCTTAATTTGTCTACGTTTTTAAGAAGTCCCCGTATGTTTAAGGTAAATATCTTAAGATCACATGGTCCTGACGAACTTACATTTGTCGGCTCCATGTAATTGCAGCTAACTAAAATATCAGAAATTCATTCCAATATTCGAGTTCCTGATCTTGGTCAATTGTATTTCCTATTTCGTTAATCAACTGATAGCGATCGTAGGGATTGTGGATTACGCCGGTGTGAGTATGTGTATGTAATGAGTATAGCTGATAGCAATGTACATAGTATCCCGGGATCATATTTTCACAGCAATTTCTGCATCCTAATAAGTCGGAGTGACATTTGGTATGTACTTTAGATTCGCACCAGTGGCAGGTTTTCAGGTTGGCGGGGGAGTAAATCCAGCCATTACAGCATGTGCATTGAACTTTAAATTTAGGACCTATGACGGGCCCTTGTCTCGGTGGCTTTGCCGAGGGGCATGCATTTACTGGTAAGGCGCTGGAAATACAGTCATAACATATCCAGGCAGAGCCAGAATCTACAATTATTTTTGCCTCAGACTTAGATAACTTCATGCATTTCATATGTTTTATTTTGTCGCAGTGACTACAAATTAGGAACGAACGTGCTTTAGGAATACGTGTATTACATTTGTTGCAACGCTGAGATTCGTTCATAGAACTATGAGATAATGTATTATATTCGTTAGTATTATAGTTATATTATGATATATTTAAGAGAGTATAGACTTACTATTAATACAAAATATGATAATAATAACGTGACCTAGTCAGATACTTCTAACGAAGACTTTCAGTCCTGTGTGTAGAAAGTACCGTGACTTATCTACAGTAATTAAGTAAACTTCACCTTTACCTTTATGATTGACCTTTAACTTCTCTTCTATTACTTGATGGCAGCAGCTCACCGTGCATGAGCCTAATTTCCATATGTACAGTAATGTATGTGTCGAATGTTCAGAGTCAAATGTACAGAGTCAAATGTACAGATCAGTCAAATGTACAGAGTCAAATGTACAGTAATGTGTGATGTATGTATAATGAGTACTGTGTAAATATCTGTGTAGATATCGTGTAAATATTGCGTCGTCGTTGTCTGAGTACGGCATGAGGTTAGGAATTAGATAATATGAAATGATTGTTATGATGTAGGGACGTGGACTATTATCAAGCAGGGTTTATTTCGCGTTTTGCTGATAAGGTGTGATAGATAAGGTGAGAAGGTAGGGAATCTGGATAAGGGAAAAGTTCGTTTAAGTAGTTGGTTGTATTATGTGCTTTGTGCTTGAGTTTGAATTTGATTTAAGTTTCTAATTTTGATTTGAAATGACGGAAAATTTAAAAAATATGGTAAGAGTTTGTTCAAATAAGTTACGTTTGTTTGATTAGTGAAATTGTTTGCGACTCAGCGCGAGTCTGGAAAGTTGTTCAGGATTCGATATTTTTGTCATGATAATTTGACATTAAGATATAAATACGTCGTGCTCAGGTGCCAAAGTGGCCAGGGATTGGATAAGATATCATACGTTTAAAGTGCTCACGTAGAGGTAGTGGTCCACGCCTGAACCCCAGTCCAATGAGCACACAGTTTACCCAGCAATCTGATAATACACTCTGTCCAATATAGTTAAGATGTAGACCGTCACGAGCGAGGTGAGCGAGACTAAAACTTGAGTTGTCGAAGAGTCTGAAGTTGTCATGGTGAAGGGAGCACTTAAACATGAGTTCATTAAGGTACTGGATAATGTCGTTGTGGGTGTTGAATCGGTCAGCATGTATCGATAGTGGACTGACTGCATCGAATAAGAACATAGTGCGCGGGAACTGTTCTATGAAACTTCTGATGTGATTATGCAGCAGGACGGCACTCGCTCTGTTTTTCTGGATATCGTTTATGCCAGCACTTATGAGTACAATGTCGGCTTGTTGAATCGATTCCCGGTGTTCCTTTAAGTCGCGGAGGAAAAATAAGTTTTCCCGGAACGCTATGACAGGTGAACGAAATTGAGAACAGTCAAAATTACAGTTTTTGCTGTCAGACAGTATCAGCACTCGTTTGGTCTGGTTCACTTTATGATGGGGTAGAGGTCGCAGCTGATGGCTGCTAGATTTTCTGGAATGTGCCGAGGCCAACTGTCTAAAGGTTAAGCTGATTCGAGGACCTTCAAAATCCGCCTGAGTTTGCGGAGGAACAGCATGGTCAAAAAGGTCCTGCGATTTTCGCGTCATAGTGTAACAGTCGCCGTGTTGAACTGTCACGGTTTCATCGCGATACTCGCCTGGAGGACGTCTACGAAAAACTAAATCCCTTTTACCCCCCAGGGAAATGGTAAGTATAGTGCTGTCGGGTACTATACACGATTCATCATCGGAATGAGGAGGTATACACGATACGTGTGATTCATATTTGGTGATCATGCAGCTATTGAAATCCTTATAGTTGATGTTGTTGGTCTTGCACACATCATCAACTGCTACAAGTATTTCAGCAAGGTACGTCTCAGGGTCTAATTGCTTTGCCCTGTGGTACCCTCCTAAATACTTGTAAGGAGCATCGCCAAAATATGCAACCTTTCTATTCGAGAAAACTTTATCATAGGTTAATTCAGAGTCCAATCTCTTAAAGTCAAACCTCTGCAGCTGGTCACCAGTTTCGAGCTTGGAGTGTATGTAATATTTAGGCCCGCGGCCAGTTTTCAAAAAAGACAAAACCACTATTAACGACTTTTTTAATGATGGCTATACAAAACCACTTAGTTTTGCTCGAGAATCGATGATATACTTTTAACCCATATCTTTCTTTACTGCAATCAGTGGAATTAGGTGGAAAAGTTCAACTTGTACTTCCAGTGCAGGAGCTGGTTGGAGAAGTGGAGATTAATACAGCTGATTAGAAGGTACGACTCTTTTCAGTTACACAAATTTTCGGACCAGCGACATATCTATTAAGTCTATTATCTATGTATTTTCAAACACTGATATATCGAGATATAGCAAGATATTGGCGAAAAACTGTCTGGATCACGTGACATGATCATACAAGGAAAATGATCTAGAATTTCTCGTTATGGTTAGAATTTAAGCATATGCTTTAGCTCACTTTTCTTGGACAGTGCCCGGCTATTGCCCAAATAAGAGGGCAATATTTCCAGGACTACTACCCCTCCGTCAATGACATATTTGACAACCAACACATCTCCAATATTGTCAATTTCGCAAACCGCACCAAACGCTTAATTGTGCCAGAGGAGCTGGACTAGACCGGTGTAACATAGAGACTACTCACACGTTGTCTTTCTTAGCTCATCTTTCTTTTCCACACTCAGCTGGCACTTAAGGGGGCCTGGGTCAGGGTCTTCATCAAAATTCTCTCGAAATTGACTTTGCAGTTGTTTCTGATAGAGGGAAGTCATATCTACCAGCTGTTTTTGGTTCAACGGAAAAATATTGTTCCTAACCGAAATTATCGCCGGTCTAAGGTCAGCACCTTTGTGTAATTGTATTGCACGAGAGATTTTCAATCGTGAGTTCTGAAAATCGAGTCTAAAAATCTATCTTCTCCCACATTTTTTGAGCAATCTCCCTGAAACTTACAGAATATGTTCTAGGGACCATTTAGAATAGATCGCTCATAATACAAAATTTAGAGATTGGTCTTTTTAAATATTTTATTCAATTTTGAAAATCTTGGACCTCAAAAAATCGTAAAAAAAGAGGTCCAAGATTTTCTAAATCGAATACAAAATTTAAAAGGCTTATCTCAAAATTTTGAATGACTCCCTTAAGGGGAGATACACCAAAACCGTTTTTGCTCCGAACATCGATTTTATTATATATTATTTTTAAATAGACAAAAAGAATAAGATTGTACACCTTCAAAAATTTTAAAAAATATTCCCTCATCGAGAAAAAATATATTTTTCTTTTTCGAAAATTTTTAAAATTTGGAGAAGTCTGTCACTGTAATACCGATAGTTCGGCCATTTAAAAAGTTTTTTGGCTGATTTTTTTACTGAACATTACTTACACTCCGTACTAGAAGCCATTGAAAGGATTATATAATTGAACAATAAATGACTAAGTTACAGACCGAACAAGGTGAAAAAAGAAAAATTGGGATTTTTGCCTACCACCAAAGTTGTACATTTCACCACCCGCCCAGGTCATCAGATATCGCTTCAAAAATTCTTGTGAGTGTAGTTAATGATCATGGCAAGCTTTTTGGAACCGGATTTCTCTCAATTTTGAGTATTAAGCTATGCAATGTGGCCTCAAACGACTTAGTAAAATTCATCGTAAAAAAGGGCAAAAAAGGCAGATTTAAGGCTTAAAATGCCTATAACTCAAAAAGTATCAGTTTTTTTGAAATAATTTTTACAGGATCGTAATCAGCTTGGTAAGACGAATCTTTTAGTACGACATTTATAATATTCAAAGCCACAAAATTTGTAAAAAAATGTGTACAATTTGTACAAAATTTATACACCCTTGTGTTCGAGCTAGAAAATTATTTAAGACAATTTGTCTTCTAAAAGCACCTATTTGGTACTAAAAGATTCGTCTTACCAAGCTGATTACGATCCTGTAAAAATTATTTCAAAAAAACTGATACTTTTTGAGTTATAGGCATTTTAAGCCTTAAATCTGCCTTTTTTGCCCTTTTTTACGATGAATTTTACTAAGTCGTTTGAGGCCACATTGCATAGCTTAAAACTCAAAATTGAGAGAAATCCGGTTCCAAAAAGCTTGCCATGATCATTAACTACACTCACAAGAATTTTTGAAGCGATATCTGATGACCTGGGCGGGTGGTGAAATGTACAACTTTGGTGGTAGGCAAAAATCCCAATTTTTCTTTTTTCACCTTGTTCGGTCTGTAACTTAGTCATTTATTGTTCAATTATATAATCCTTAAATGGCCGAACTATCGGTATTACAGTGACAGACTTCTCCAAATTTTAAAAATTTTCGAAAAAGAAAAATATTTTTTTTTCTCGATGAGGGAATATTTTTAAAAATTTTTGAAGGTGTACAATCTTATTCTTTTTGTCTATTTAAAAATAATATAAAATAAAATCGGTGTTCGGAGCAAAAACGGTTTTGGTGTATCTCCCCTTAAGAGTTCCTTTATGACTGGTCTCCCCTCCAGCAAACTGCCCCAGGTTTTTAAAAAATATGCTTTAGTTAGGTATTGGGAAAAGGTTAGGGTTCAGATCAGATTAGAGGGTAAGACTTAGGGTTTCGAATAGTAGTTCAGGGCCAGCTAGAGGATGTGTTTAAAAAGTCATGTGACAGTCGAGTGTATTTTAATCATCATCGATAGCAATTATTTTCTCTATACTGTTCAGGTGCAGTGCGTAACATTGCCATTTGTCCCCCCCCCCCCCAATGAAAAAGGGCAACCAAGTATTCAGTGTTAATACTCCAGAACAGTCTGAGAACTTCGTTTATCATTCATAGAACACAGGGGCTCATATAGAGTATAAAATCCACGAAAACTGTTTCAGTCCTCTAGTTTGGCAACCTCGTGATGTAATATCTTATTAATTGTCTAATATTTTCCTAATTATTATGCTAATGAAGATTATGTGATACTGAGCTTGGATAAACACCTCTTTTGTTTAAAATCCTCTCTTGGGTCATGTAACAATCTATTCTTTGCAGATGTCATGTTCAGATTGCACACCCTGTAGGTAGATTTTGTACATCTTGTTACTTTTGTCACATCTTGATCACATGCAGCACCGACAGGCTGACTAGCTGCGGTTGTTGACATGGTGGATCACATGATCCACCTGAATGAGTTACAGTCTATACATTTTTGGATTCCATTCGGTTTCAGATTCTAAACACAATGCACTAAATTCGAGCCATAAAAGTTCACGAAAAAATGGGAAAACATATTCTCCCAAATCTTGTCCCATTTTCAGTTTTTGAAGACGAATTTATCTTGGCCGAAATTTCACAGTTTTGACCGAATTCTTTTCCAGAAACCAATTAGTCGGTCAACTATAGATGGCATATGACACAATTGAGGTGCTGGAAGTTTGATTCCGGTCGGAGGAAGCTTACTTCAGAAAGCTTTACAAAATGAAAATTCATACTTTCCAATTTCTGTCCCAATTTCAATTACGTATGAAATTTTCTGAACAGAAATTTGACAGATTTGATGGATTTTTGCCCAGTGACCAACTAGTCAGCTAACTGAGGATGGTATGAGACCAAATAGAGGTACTGGAAGTCAAAATCCCGGACAAAATGGGAAAATCATATTCTCCCAAATATTCTCCCATTTTCAGTTTTTGAAGACGAATTTCCCTGGGCCGAAATTTCACAGTTTTGACCGAATCCTTGTCCAGAAACCAATTAGTCTGTCAACTATAGATAGATGGCATATTTCTACACCTCAGACAAACCTATTTTACTCCATGTTAATCTCAAAACGTCATCATTGGCATGTCCAGCTGCATTGTCAACATTCCCTGCAAACTCAACTTTTTTCTTTGCACTGTCAGCACTCCAACTTATCACCAAGCTTGCCAAAATCATCACTCGTAATGATTAATATTTTTACGAAAATCAATAAATTAAACTATATAACTCTAGATACAGGATGGTGATACCTTACCTTTTGATTTGTTCGGCAGTGTTAGCATCTGGCGTCAGCGTTAACCAAATCCTCCGACTCCCCGGCTGTCAGCATTTTCTTTCAGACTTCGTTTTTAGTCTGAACTGAAGTATAAAAGATTACCTCTCGAATGATCAAAACTACATCAGAAATTGACCCTCAGAAGTCAAGTAATGGTCGTTTTCAAAAGCTTGGGTAAGCTAATATTTCACGTTTGAAAATGTTTAACACGCCAATTATAATTATAGTACCCTGCTGTCCAGAGACCCAGTAACTAGTTAAAATTTAAACTTATCATTATACTTCCCACTACTTTACAAGTTAATGGAATACTTTTTAACCACATCATTGACATCAGTATTCAACCTAAGATATCTATTATGTTTCTCTTCGCTGATGACGTAATTGGTTCTTAAAATGTTTCTTAATACTATTTATCCATTACAAAAATAGCATTAATTTTCGATATCATATCTCTCTTAAATCTCTTCTGATTTAACTTTAAAACATAGACCTGTCTCGGAGTTCTTGCTGCCGGAGAGAGTTTATTTTAGTATGGTTTAGCTCTCTCCAGAGTCCAGAAATCTTAGTCACACGATGCCTCCAACCTCCACGAGTGTGCTACACTTAGAAACGATCTAGAAGGGTCTTCTTTACTCTGATACGGAATACGCGGCTGTAAAGATACTGTATAGTGCGCGCAACACGGGCTTATATTTTTGTCATCTTATCGCTTTAGCTTGAAAATTAAATAGCTGATGGTATAGCTGGCAGCCGTCTGAGCCGATGTAACTATTATGTAACTATTTTCGATATCGTCCGATCAATTGTGTTTATTAAAATACCCAAAGAGCCCCCATAGCATATACCTCCTTGCAATTTTACACGATACATGGATAAGTACTAAGCAGATCATTCTATAATATCTAATCTACACCCCCAACTAGCGATGCCAAGAACAGTGGACAGGATGTCATTTCTCCGCGAAATGTTCGTTATTGGTGGCAGCCTGATCATGGCATCTGTAGCCAGCATGCTTTTTGCTTCATATCTCGACGGATTGAAGGATAGGAAGAAAAACAGATCCTTAGTATGCCAAGTTAGTAATGTCCGCCAAGCAATCTAATCGTATTTTATCTCCGATGTAATGAAATCGGAAGTCTTACTCTACAATATTAATTTTTCATAGGTCCATTTTATTTCAGAAGTTTCTAGAAATGGGTATTAGAGTTGACGAGTTTGATCTTACAAGACACGAGTTAGCAGTTGCCACCATGGCTGTAGTACCATCGTCTATAGATGTGAGTTCTCGTGAAGATACCACATTGAAGTGCCAGGTCCAAGTACCAGGTTCAAGTACCAGGTTTAAGTACCAGGTTTAAGTACCAGGTTCAAGTACCAGATTCAAGTAACAGGTTCAAGTACCAGGTTCAAGTACCAGGTTCAAGTACCAGGTTCAAGTACCAGATTCAAGTACCAGGTTCAAGTAGTAAGTACCAGATTCAAGTACCAGGTTCAAGTACCAGATTCAAGTACCAGGTTCAAGTACCAGGTTCAAGTACCAGGTGCAAGTACCAGATTCAGGTACCAGGTTCAAGTACCAGGTTCAAGTACCAGGTTCAAGTACCAGGTTCAAGTACCAGGTTCAAGTACCAGGTTCAAGTACCAGGTTCAAGTACCAGATTCAAGTACCAGGTTCAAGCACCAGGTTCAAGTACCAGGTTCAAGTACCAGGTTAAAGTACCAGGTTCAAGTACCAGATTCAAGTACCAGGTGGCAGGTTCATTTTCTCAAATCGTTCAGTTTATTTCAATTTATAAGAGATTTATTCACAACATCCAAGTGAATAGTTTGCAATTCGGTCTGCATTATGTAACGATGATAACATGTCACAATCTTCTCAACAGGTCACCTGGAAAGATATCGGAGGACTTGACAAGGAGATTCAAACCCTCAGGGAAACTATCATAATGCCAATTGTAAACAGCGAAATATTCAGTGGTTCCAAACTTCTCTCCTTCCCAAAAGGTGGAAAACTTAATGTCTACTGATTTAATCAGACTAAAATGGATTTATCACATGTTTTATGTTATATATTGCACTCAGTTTTCAGACTCTACCACCGTTTCACTATTAATTTCATCCCAGAACACAATGCCATATTGATTTACAAATCTAAATAATTTAGTTGTAAATCCTGTACTCTAAACCCTATACTGGTTAACTGACAAATAACGTGAATTTCAGGAGTATTATTGTCCGGCCCACCAGGTTGCGGTAAGACTATGATGGCTAAAGCTATCGCTAAAGAAAGTGGGTGTATCTTCATAAATGTGGATGTAAGTGTTTAGGTTATCTGAGCGTATGAACATGATTTGTACATTATACAATTTACATTGTCTTAAACCCTAACATCATTATTTGTATTAAGTTGACTCTGTGCCCCTAACTTGAACCGAATCTAGCTTATAAATCATGAGTTATTCTATAAGCTATTATAAAATCGACACAAACACCCCACATAAAGTGACAATATAAAGTATAAACCACACCCAGATAAGTGTGCTACATGACATGTACGTTGGAGAGTCCCCCAAATACGTAGCTGCTATCTTCTCCCTAGCTGCCAAACTCAGTGCTTACAGTCCTGTCATCCTATTCATCGACGAAATAGACATTCTTCTCGGGTAATTTATCGAAAACTTTTCTGGTGCCCAATAAGTTACCAAATTTAAAATGGATAGGTGGATTGTGGTAACGTTTACAAAAATATGGAATTTTGAATACATTAAAACATCTTTTTCGTACATCGGAGACTAGAATTACCGCTTATTTTCAGTCAGAGGTCAACCCGAGATCACGAAGCCTCTCAGCAGATTAAGTCAGTATTTATGACTAACTGGGATGGACTAATATCATCCAAAGATACAAGGATCGTTGTGATGGGAGCTACTAATTTGGTTAGTTTTCATGTTATAATCCGGCACAGCGTGAAACAGAATTTTACAGTAGAACTCCGAATTATAATGAAGATTCGATGGGGTTCTATGCAAGTTTATAAGATTTTTATCTCTATCATTCGAGCTGAGATGTCAGATATAGTTTCAATATGGTCTGTTTTATCCATATTGGGAAGGTGCCGGTGTTTCTAATTGTCCTGTAATGGTGATCCTTACACTCTGACAAATTACTTTAATTTCAGCCGGATGTGTTGGACGCAGCAGTGTACAGAAGACTTCCAGTCAGATTCCCTCTGAAACTCCCAAACAAGGCAGCCAGACTGCATATCCTACAGGTGCTGTTAAAAGGTTGGTAGTTCATGGTCTTTTATATGCTAGATTAAAATATCAACATCGTGTCGTTTCTCTTAAATCCATGATATTTATTTAATTTTTATTTAATTATTTAATTTTTTCAGATGAGGACGTAGGCTCCAACGTAGATTTTGCTCAAATCTCACTCGCTACAGAAGGAATGTCTGGCTCTGACATAAAGGAATATTGTTCTCAATCTTGTATGGTCCGTTACCGGGAGATTTTCAGGTACGTTTGTCACGTGTTATAGTCACGTGTTGTAGTCACGTGTAGTTGTCACGTGTTTTTGTCACGTGGTCTAGTCACGTGTTGTTGTCACGTACGTTTGTCACGTGGTCTAGTCACGTGTTATAGTCACGTGTTGTTATCCAGTTATCACGTGTAGTTGTCACGTGCTGCTGTCACGTGTTATTGTCACATGTTGTCAGTACTAAAGTTTTCTCTGTTTATTGTTTTCGAACTCCAGCTTCGGGCAAACAAATCAATAATCTAATAAAAGATCTTTTAAAAATATCTTGGAGCCTTACCTATGTAAACTTGTAAATTAATACAAGGCTATTACTTAATAAAATAAATAAATTACCCTAATATTAACTGTAAGTTTTTTACCACCACGCAGAGAACAATCCTTGGCGGAGCCCTCCTCCTCCTTCTCCTCCTCAGAAGAGCATTTCGACATGCCCTCTGTCAGACCCGTTAACATGTCCGACTTTATTGTTACGTCATCCTTGTTTAACAACGATAAACTCAGTAATCATTTTAGGGACGGTGATGGTGATTTGTTTTTGGACTGATGTTAGGATACATTAGTTTTAGTCTTTGCTCGGACGAGGTCGGTCTGTTTTAGGTTAGTTTGAGCTGTTAGGTGATAGGTCTATTGAATCTAACCAGGTTTAGGTAATTCTTTTGTTGAGAATTGCTCGATCAATCCATTTTATTGCACAATAGATAGCTAAAGAGAGCTAAAGCGTTATATAATCATCCAAGTGGAGCTAAATAATGTGGCCAAATTCAGACAAGCACAAAAGCAGCAATCTCAAATAAATGTCTACAAAATGTTATAATAGTGATACGGTTATGTTATACTAAACAGTTTGTTCATATTTATACAATTTTAAACGATATTTTCTGCAGTTTGTAGTATTCTTTATAAATTAAAAACTATGTGTAACATATCTTATTACATTTAAATGGATATCATTGTGCATCATCTGATTAGCGTGGTATTAGTATTATCACAATAGTTACCATGGTGTTGAGTCTTTGCGATCCTTTTTAACTCCAGAACACCTATCTGACTTTTGGTTAAGAACCATTTATATAATGATCGGCAATTTTCAGACCCCCTTCACTCGAAGATTACATGATATGTAAACCTTCCGTCCTTGTGCATAGCTGGAAATTCGGGCAACCACATTAGAATAAAGAAAATTTGTAATGGAATCAGCACTATGTAGATCAGACTTTTTTGAATTAGAAACAGCAGAACGTGTAATTGTCAAATTTTACCATGCCATAAAAGTGCTCGAATCTTGACCTTAATCTGATGTATGGAAAATTTGTAAATTTAAACTTTTATGACGTCTTGGATATTGCATGCTATTTTCCTAACATAAGCACCCTGTGCAAGCCAACAACACCCCTGACTCCTGGAAATTTCCAGGAGTCAAAAGGAGCCGTTTTGTCTATTTATTAAATATAATAACCCAGGAACAATGGCTCCGAACGTGAGTGTACCAATGAATTTTGGTATCCGGTTACTGGACTCTCCAACCCACAGTACCCTGGAACTGAAGGCAAGTCAGGGGGCAGTGATACCAGCCAGTTCAGTGATCCTATCTTTCAACAGTCCCGTGATAGATCACATGACCACAACTCTTCATCTGACTAGTGTGGATATTAGCTAATGCGTTTGAAATGTCATGGCTGGCTTCAAGATGTGTTGAACACTTTGCTGATATTGCTGCAGCTATTGAAGAACCTTCTTATGAAGATTTCTTCTTTTTGTTTGAAGAAGCTGCTTTTATACTGACTAAGCTTAAATCTCGAGAAATGGTTCAAATAGCTTTCACAAAGATTCAATCGCTGAATGGACAGCAAGATTTCATTAGCAGATACTTGGAAAACTTGTCCTATCTGACTTGCCAACAGCTGGACTTGATCATAGAACTGGCTGGAACTAAAGTTGAGTTTGTTGTTAAACCTTTAACTTACAACAAGTTTGTCTAGAGGAGAAACAGTTGTACCTGCTAACTGTAAATATCTTCTTGAGAACTGTGAATTGTATTTATGTCATCAGAACAACATTAAGATGTTTGAGAAACTGTTTGATTTGCTCGAGAATATTACTAATGACTTGTTGACTGAAACAAAGTGGACTCTACAACTTCTCCGAAAGTCTGTCGTAAAGCGAGAAAGACAATCTAAATCTTTAGTTGGAACCAGTACCTCCACAGATCGTTTGGAGGATGTTAACGTTATACCAAACTTGTTCCACACATTAGACTACAGTATGACATTTGATGAAGTTGTTGATTGGTTGGGTAAATCAGAGCAAGTTACTAACTTGATTATGTTTTTTGAGGGATTGTGGACTTGGATGTGGAAGAATAAGAATTTTAGAGTAGAAAGCTCTCCTCAGCTGCTGCAATCAATTTACGAAATCAAAGAAATCAGAAAATGGAATCGGTTTAGTCAGCACTGGTTGAACTACGATATTCACGAGTTTAACGAAAGTAGTCTTTTCTGGATTATCAAAGCTGATCGTAGATTTTGCTCCTCCGCATACGAAAAAGATCGATGGATTTCTCTGAACGGTCAAAATCATTCTCTTTCAGGTGGCCAGTATTCAAGCATCCTTTCTTTATTCGAAAAGGAAGCGAAAGTGGCGCTCGTTTGTTCAACTAGAGTGAATAATTGCTCTAAACCAGGAAAATGTGGATTTATTCTAAAAACAGTTCCTGCTAAAGACGGAGCAAACATTAAACTCTGTACTGACCCTATTGATTATTCTGACAAGATACATTACCATGAGGAGTTTCAAGCTAAAAATATGCACATTTCTATTTTTACAACTGGCACGAAGTTTACAAACCTTCCTTTAAGCTGGTGTGGTAGACCAGAATTCAAAAGCGGAAAGGTATGTTGGAATGTGCCTTCAGATATGGACTATACACAAGGAAAATGGACTATACATTTATTGATTTCATTGAGAGATGACAAGTTGTAGGGTACCTAGATGGGTCAAATTTTTGTTCTTCATGGTTTATAGTTATTCAAGCGTATCGAACACCAGCGGTGGAAGATGTTTGGACACATTCTCAGGAGTATGGAAAACACCCCAGCCCAAACGGCTCCCTCTTTTGCTATTGAATCAGATAATTTATTCATTGGAAGATTGGGGAGACCTAGAATGAACTTGTTATCGGTTTTAGGAAGTGATTAAAGTTGTAGAAATTTGCAAATGGACAACTTGCATGAATTGAACGAAATTAAAGATATAGCTGCATGCAACAGATGTTGGGAAAATCTTTTTCAAGGGTACAGTTTACCGCATTAAGGTATTTTTAAGAATCATTTTTGTCGGTAAGATCCTGTTTTATAATAATAATAATAATGGTTTATAGTGTAAATTATAGTTTAATTGACCAGGAATGGTTTACTTGATAATTCTTATTCATATTTTCATCTGATATAAGTAAAATCTATGTGAAATCAAGAGGAGTAATCAATAGGTAAATAGAATGGTATAGTTCAATCCACATTGAATGTAACTGCACACATAATCTCTAATGATAATTATCTTGATAAGCTAGTATAGATATTGTTCAGTGTTTTTATATTGAGATATTGAGATTGATAATCGAAAGATATGTACATGTGATTATACGATATTTGAGGAAAGGTTTAATTTAAAAGTTGTTCCTTCATTTCATATATTTTTCGAAGCAACCATCATAAAGGGTGGCCCTCGAGTAACTGCCCGCATTGCCCACAACCAACCCTGTAATACTTGGCGCAGTTCGTTTCAGAGTTGCACACAAATTTCATGGATTACTAATATGGGTCAAACTTAGATTCCCTAAGGTTTCGTACAATTTTTTTAACGGCCAGGTAGCGTAGTTGGTTAATCATCGGATTTGTAATCGTGAGATTGCGAGTTGGAAACCCACTGCCTGCCTAGTCGTGGGGTGAGTGTCGTCGACATTCAGCTAAAGATCCTGAGTGGTCTATGCAGCCCCCCGGTATACTCAGCCGAATATTCGAGAAATCGTGTGTGAGGGTTAAATGAGAAGCTGTCCATTGCAGCGAAGTCTCGGGCGAAGAAAGTATGGTACACAGTACACACTACCTTAACCGTCACTGGCCTAATTAAATCCTTCGGCTTCCTGTAATTGGCTAGTTACACTTGTGTAACAATGTGGCTGTTGGAATACTCCGAAGTAAAATAAGTGTGAGATAAAAATTACAGTGGGTTTGGCGTGCCTCACATCTCTTTCAATATTTCGTCATGAGGGCCCTTTAAGCTAGGAACTCTAAATGTTTCAAGGTACCTTTGGTTAGATAAATGTAAAGTGATTAGTTAAAACTTGCCTGATCATTGAAAAACCTGCCGGAATCTCATCATATATCAGCAGCTAGTCACTTACGGGCTACGGCTTATGTGCAACAATGAGCCTCATTAGGCTGTACCAAGCGTGTGAGAGATATGGCGATCAGCTCCTAAATTGAATTTTATATAAATTTATGGTTTTAGAATGTTTTAGTACGATTAGATGAATTAGATTTTTTAAATATTATTCTTTATACTTCAGATGATTAAAATGATGTCATTAAATCATTTCATTGACTTTGTTTTGGGGTTTGTCTTCCTTGCTTTTCTGTAGGACAACATCACAACTTGGTAGAAATTTGCGATCCACTCTGTATAATCTTGAAATTCCTCTTTTATTTGCCCATTTATTTGCATATGTTTCGTTCTTACAGTTCTAATAATGTATTTATATTTTTGAATATTTGATTGATTTTACCCAGGAACAATGGCTCCGAACGTGAGTGTACCAATGAATTTTGGTATCCGGTTACTGGACTCTCCAACCCACAGTACCCTGGAACTAAAGGCAAGTCAGGGGGCAGTGATACCAGCCAGTTCAGTGATCCTATCTTTCAACAGTCCCGTGATAGATCACATGACCACAACCCTTCATCTGACCAGTGTGGATATGGAGGAGTTCAGTGAGGATGCTGTGAGATATTTTATAGATGCTGCTTACTCGGGAGAGAGTCCACCAATATCTAGAGTTCTCTTTAGAGATATCAACAAATTAGCTAACGTGTTTGAAATGTCATGGCTGGCTACAAAATGTGTTGAACAGTTCACAGATATTGCAGCAAATATTCATGATTCCTCCTATGAACACCTTTTCTTTCTGTTTGAAGAAGCTGCTTTTGTCCTGTCCAATCTGAAATCTCGAGAAATGGTTGAGATAGCTTTGACTAAGATCCAATCCCTGAATGGACGACAAGATTTTATTAGCAGATACTTGGAAAACATGTCTTATCTGACTTGCAAACAGCTGGACTTGATCATAGAACTGGCTGGAACTAAGGTTGAGTTTGTTGTTAAACCTTTAACTGAACAACTTACAGCGAGTTTGTGTAAAGGAGAAACAGTTGTACCTGCTAACTGTAAATATCTTCTTGAGAACTGTGAGTTGTATTCATGTCATCAGAACAACATTGTCATCTTTGAACAACTGTTTGATTCACTCGAAAGATTAGCTGTTGGCTCATATGAACATATGAATTGGGTATTTCAACTTCTCAGAAAGTCACTTAGAAAAGGAGAGCTTTCTCCTCTAAAGCACGTAGATTTAGTTCCACGTGAAGACATTCGTGCAATTCCGAACTTGTTCCACACTTTAGATTGCAGTATAACACTTGATGAAGTTGTTGATTGGTTGGGTAAATCAGAGCAAGTAACTAACTTGATAATGTTTTTTGAGGGATTGTGGACTTGGATGTGGAGGAATAAAGAGTTTACAGTAGAAAGCTCTCCTCATCGGTTGCAAACAATCTATAAAGTCAAAGAAAACAGGAAGTGGAATCGGATTATGGATCATTGGTTAAACTTTGACAGACATAACTTTCACAAAAGTAGTTTTTTCGGGATTATCAAAGCTGATCGCAGATTTTGCTGCTCCGCATACGAAAAGGATCGATGGATTTCTCTGGACGGTCAAGTACATTCTTTTTCAGGTGGCCAGTATTCAAGCATCCGTTCTTTATTTGAAAAGGAAGCGAAAGTGGCGCTCGTTTGTTCAACTACAGTGAATAATTGCTCTAACCCAGGAAAATGTGGATTTATTCTAAAAAAATTTCCTGCTAAAGACGGGGCAAACATTAAACTATGTACGGATCCTAATGATTATTCTGAGATAATACATTACCATGAGGAGTTTCAAGCTAAAGATATGCACTTTTCTATGTATACGATGTTCAAGAATAAATTAACTAACGTTCCATTAAGCTGGTGTGGTAGACCAGAATTCAAAAGCGGAAAGGTATGTTGGAATTTACCTTCAGATATGAACTGTACACTCGGAATTTGGATTGTACACTTATTAATTTCATTGAAAGATGACAATGCGTCCGGTACCTAGACGGGTTCAATTTTGTTCTCAGAAGCATGGTTTATAGCGTAAATTATTAGTTTAATTAACCGGGAATGATATACTTTACAATACTTATGTATATTTTTTAATGATCAGTAATATCTTTGTGAAATTAAGATGAGTAAATAATAGGCAAATAGTCTAGTATTATAATTCAATGTAAGTGCGGGGGGGGGGGGGGGGGGTCCAACCCGATTTCCGATATGAGGGTTGATGAGGCCAAAATCGGAATCGGAATGATCGGAAAATCGGGTTGGACCCCCCCCCCCCCCCAACTGCGCACATAATCTACATACCAGTTAACAAAGAGCATCATTAGGCTGTACCAAGTGTGTCAGAGAGAGAGAGAGAGATTACGATCAGCTCTTAATCTGAATTTAACGTGAATTTATGGTTTTAGAACGTTTTAGTACGATTTTTATGGTTTTAGAATGTTTAGTACGGTTAAATGAATTAGATTTTTGAAATAAATGTTTATATTTCAGATGATTACAATGATGTCATAAAATTTTTTCATTGCCTTTGTTTTTCAGTTTTGTCTTCCTCATTTTTCCGCAAGACAACATCATACAATGGTACAAATTCATTCAGTATAATCTTGAAAGTCCTTTTTTTGCCGATTTATTTGCATATGTTTTGCAGCAAAACACATATATAAATAAATCGGCATATTCGACAATATAAATCAATTATTAGAATAATAGGAGCAAAACTTTTCATCGGACTATAGTTCTAATAATGTATTTATATTTTTGAATATTTTATTGATTCAACCCAGGAACAATGGCTCCGAATGTGAGTGTACCAATGAATTTTGGTATCCGGTTACTGGACTCTCCAACCCACAGTACTCTGGAACTAAAGGCAAGTAAGGGGGCAGTGATACCAGCCAGTTCAGTGATCCTATCTTTCAACAGTCCCGTGATAGATCACATGACCACAACTCTTCATCTGACTAGTGTGGATATTAGCTAATGCGTTTGAAATGTCATGGCTGGCTTCAAGATGTGTTGAACACTTTGCTGATATTGCTGCAGCTATTGAAGAACCTTCTTATGAAGATTTCTTCTTTTTGTTTGAAGAAGCTGCTTTTATACTGACTAAGCTTAAATCTCGAGAAATGGTTCAAATAGCTTTGAACAATTTTCAGGGATATTGTTATTTTATTGATTTTACTTTACATCTTTTACTGTTTGAATTGGGAATTAATAATGTTGTACTTGTTAATCAAATGCATAATTTATAATTTTTGCTGTAGACATTTAATGGTAAATACCTCACATTACACACTGAACATGAAGAGAATGAAAATATTGAAGGCTTATCCTCTGTACTGCATTGTTTACAAGAGAGATAGAGCGAAGATATTCAGTTATTTCTGATTCCGTAAATTATATTTTTGTTTTTTTATATTTTCATAAATCCTAGCATGTTCTCATTGTCTTTCAATGCAATCATTGGCCAGTAAGCAATTTTGTATTGTCTTTTCTGGTAAATTCGGATTGAATTTTTGATGAACTAGACAATATGATACTTATATCACTACTTTTACCGACAAATTTATTATGCGATTTTTTGTTTAAAATGGAGGTGCAGTGTTTACTTGGAACAGTTTTAAAACAATCAAATGTACTTAATTTTTTTTAAATACTGCATAATATAAAGATACAATATTTTCAACAATGCCTATGACTGGAATTACAGAGGATACACTGGTAATTTTATCATAGTGTATTCTTACCTAAGCCAGCCGAACCTTACTGATCGAACTAGTAGTTTTCAATCTTGTCACTATTATATATATTGCTATTGGCTTGGTTTATTCTAATTTTCTTCACTCAGGAACAATGGCCCCGAACGTGAGTGTACCAATGAATTTTGGTATCCGGTTACTGGACTCTCCAACACACAGTACCCTGGAACTAAAGGCAAGTGAGGGGGCAGTGATACCAGCCAGTTCAGTGATCCTATCTTTCAACAGTCCCGTGATAGATCACATGACCACAACTCTTCATCTGACCAGTGTGGATATGGAGGAGTTCAGTGAGGATGCTGTGAGATATTTTATAGATGCTGCCTACTCGGGAGAGAGTCCACCAATATCTAGAGTTCTCTTTAGAGATATCAATAAATTAGCTAACGTGTTTGAAATGTCATGGCTGGCTACAAGATGTGTTGAACAGTTTGCTGATATTGCATTAGATATCAAAGGACCTTCTTATGAAGATTTCTTCTTTCTGTTTGAAGAAGCTGCTTTTGTGCTGACTAATCTCAAATCTCGAAAAATGGTTGAGATAGCTTTCACAAAGATTCAATCCCTGAATGGACAACCAGATTTTATTAGCAGATACTTGGAAAACTTGTCCTATCTGTCTTGTCGACAGCTGGACTTGATCATAGAACTGGTTGGAACTAAAGTTGAGTTTGTTGTTAAACCTTTAACAGAACAACTTACAGCAAGTTTGTCTAAAGGAGAAACAGTTGTACCTGCTAACTGTAAATATCTTCTTGAGAACTGTGAATTGTATTTATGTCATCAGAACAACATTAAGATGTTTGAACAACTGTTTGATGTATTGGAGAAAATAACTAAAGAATCGTTCACTGAAACAAAGTGGACTCTACAACTAATTCGGAAGTCTGTCGTAAAGCGAAAAAGACAATCTAAATCTTTAGTTGATTCCAATACCTCCACAGATTGTTTGGAGGATGTTAACGTTATACCAAACTTGTTCCACACAATAGACTGCAGTATGACATTTGATGAAGTTATTGATTGGTTAGGTAAATCAGAGCAAGTTACTAACTTGATGATGTTTTTTGAGGGATTGTGGACTTGGATGTGGAAGAATAATAATTTTAGAGTAGAATTCTCTCCTCAGCTGCTGCAATCAATTTACGAAATCAAAGAAATCAGAAAATGGAATCGTTTTTGTCAGTACTGGTTGAACTACGATATTCACGAGTTTAACGAAAGTAGTTTTTTCGGGATTATCAAAGCTGATTGTAGATTTTGCTCCTCCCCCGGATACGAAAAGGATCGATGGATTTCTCTGAACGGTCAAAATCATTCTCTTTCAGGTGGCCAGTATTCAAGCATCCTTTCTTTATTCGAAAAGGAAGCGAAAGTGGCGCTCGAATGTTCAACTACAGTGAATAATTGCTCTAAACCAGGAAAATGTGGATTTATTCTAAAAACAGTTCCTGCTAAAGATGGAGCAAACATTAAACTATGTACTGACCCTATTGATTATTCTGACAAGATACATTACCACGAGGAGTTTCAAGCTAAAAATATGCACATTTCTATTTTTACAACTGACAAGAAGTTTACAAACCTTCCTTTAAGCTGGTGTGGTAGACCAGAATTCAAAAGCGGACAGGTATGTTGGAATGTTCCTTCAGATATGGACTATACACAAGGAAAATGGACTATACATTTATTGATTTCATTGAGAGATGACAAGTTGTAGGGTACCTAGATGGGTCCAATTTTGTTTTCACTCGCATGGTTTATAGTGTAAATTATAATTTAATTGACCAGGAATGGTTTACTTTATCATTCTTATTCATATTTTTATCTGATATAAGAAAAATCTATGTGAAATCAAGAGGAGTAATCAATAGGTAAATAGTATGGTATAGTTCAATCCACATTGAATGTAACTGCACGCATAATCTATAATGATAAATATCTTGATAAGCTAGATATTGTTCTGTACTAACACACGATTATTCGATATCAGGGGAGAGGTTTTAATTTAAAATTTTTTGTTTCACTATATTCCGAATTCCGAAATAACCATCATACAGCTAGGTAAGGGTGGCCCAGAAGTGACTGTTCACAATTCTTGTCAGAATTGCACAACTATTTCATTGATTACAGTTAATGCTTGAGTTATGACCATTAAAATACCTTTGGGACACTCTGTACTCAGAATTAATGGGTAGAAATTAAAGGCTAATTACTAAAGCATGAGGTGTGGACAAATTCTCCGAGCATTTCATCTTAAAGGTTTATTTGAGTAAGACAACTTAAACGCATAATTCAATAATTGATTACCGAATCTAACATCTACTATTTAAAAAATAAGAAATATGTGGATTATAGTCCGACCATAGAACTGTCTTCTCCAAAGCATTCCATAAGTGAAGCTTTACAAGATCCGTCAGGACAAGGTGTAAGTGTGTCTCCAGAATATCCTCCATTCCTCCCCCTCGTCTACACAAGTCCCGCAGGTCTTCTGGCAGTATTTCTCCGCTAGAAGGTTATTTTGACACCACTCCTCCTTGCAGCCGTACTTGAAGCTGTTCTGACAAGTCTGGTCACATGTTCCACAGGTCGTCTCACACTTGGTATCTGCTATTATGTCGTTTGAGCACCAGCTCGTTTTACACTCATATTTAGGGCACACACAGGAAAGATCGCATATGTAACCGCATATTATGTCTTACGGCACACTCCCTCTGCGATCTTGCCGATATGGAAGTATCTTTTATAGATACTGGAAAATCGTTTGATATCCGTACTCTCCGCTTCAGATCCAGCTCCCTCATACTCCTTAGCAGGATAAGTGTACAGAAATAGCTCATAGAGCGCAAGGAGAGCTAGGTTATCTATCAGTATCAAGTTACAGGAATGTCAAGGCAGTATCTACTCAAGTTCAGGAATTCCGTTAGGATGTAGTCAGTAGTAGATTAACTTTCATTGTAATATTGTAGATAGAGGAGGAATCGAGTAGAATGTTATATTTGTGTTGGCTAGTTGAGATTGGAATTGAGACGTGGATGGCTGAAGTACTACGTTGTTCCTTTAACTCTTTAATATGATTCTCCATTGGGTTGGTGAGACCGCTCTCTGATATTTGGTGAGGAAAGTGCACCACTTTAATGCCCTTGCATGTGACTGATGACCCATCTATTTCATCAAGCCTATCCTGTATGTGCGAACAGTATTTTTGGTGATTCAGTAGTCATGGACGCAGGACTTTAAGATCAATCTACAATTTATAAATTTGAATTTTTGATTAGAAAAGGGACTACTAAGGTAAATTTATCTGCACCGCTTTGTTGGCCAGTATCAACTCCATTTTTTGGACTTTGGTCGCTTATACGGCCTAAGCGGTATACAAATAAAGCGTTATTATTATTATTATTATATCATTCACAAGTTCACGGGGGTTCGGTTGGGGATATAATCATTGCAAGGCATGGGTTACATCACCAAAATGGTTTGTTTATTGAAAATTTCATGATCAGTGAATGGTATGATAACAATTATTGTTTGTTTTATAAATGAGAATTATTTGCTTTAACTGCACAATCGTTTTTAAAAGACTATCTCTGTGAGTTAATTCTGAAATTCTGGAAGAAAGGTCAATAATATTTTGTCGTTTTCTTTAACTTCGTCCATCATTTACAGTACAAATCCTGCCCTGCCATTTAATTATTTTCATAGTTTTGATTCATTCTAACTTTCATGACATAGGTAGCAGCTACATATTACAATGGCTCCGAATGTGAGTGTACCAATGAATTTTGGTATCCGGTTACTGGACTCTCCAACCCACAGTACCCTGGAACTAAAGGCAAGTAAGGGGGCAGTGATACCAGCCAGTTCAGTGATCCTATCTTTCAACAGTCCCGTGATAGATCACATGACCACAACTCTTCATCTGACCAGTGTGGATATGGAGGAGTTCAGTGAGGATGCTGTGAGATATTTTATAGATGCTGCCTACTCGGGAGAGAGTCCACCAATATCTAGAGTTCTCTTTAGAGATATCAACAAATTAGCTAACGTGTTTGAAATGTCATGGCTGGCTACAAGATGTGTTGAACAGTTTGCTGATATTGCTGCAGCTATCAAAGGACCTTCTTATGAAGATTTCTTCTTTCTGTTTGAAGAAGCTGCTTTTGTGCTGACTAATCTCAAATCTCGAGAAATGGTTGAGATAGCTTTCACAAAGATTCAATCCCTGAATGGACAGCAAGATTTTATTAGCAGATACTTGGAAAACTTGTCCTATATGTCTTGTCGACAGCTGGACTTGATCATAGAACTGGCCGGAACTAAAGTTGAATTTGTTGTTAAACCTTTAACAGAACAACTTACAGCAAGTTTGTCTAGAAGAGAAATAGTTGTACATGCTAACTGTAAATATCTTCTTGAAAACTGTGAATTGTATCTATGTCATCAGAGAAACATTAAGATGTTTGAACAAATATTTGATGTGCTGGAGAATATTACTAAAGACTCGTTAACTGAAACAAAGTGGACTCTACAACTTCTCCGAAAGTCTGTCGTAAAGCGAGAAAGACAATCTAAATCTTTAGTTGGAACCAGTACCTCCACAGATGCTTTGGGGGACGTTAACGTTGTACCTAACTTGTTCCACACATTAGACTACAGTATGACATTTGATGAAGTTGTTGATTGGTTGGGTAAATCAGAGCAAGTAACCAACTTGATGATGTTTTTTGAGGGATTGTGGACTTGGATGTGGAAGAATAATAATTTTAGAGTAGAAATCTCTCCTCAGCTGCTGCAATCAATTTACAAAATCAAAGAAATCAGAAAATGGGATCGGTTTAGTCAGCACTGGTTGAACTACGATATTCATGAGTTTAACGAAAGTAGTCTTTTCTGGATTATCAAAGCTGATCGTAGATTTTGCTCCTCTGCATACGAAAAAGATCGATGGATTTCTCTGAACGGTCAAAATCATTCTCTTTCAGGTGGCCAGTATTCAAGCATCCTTTCTTTGTTCGAAAAGGAAACGAAAGTGGCGCTCGTTTGTTCAACTACAGTGAATAATTGCTCTAAACCAGGAAAATGTGGATTTATTCTAAAAACAGTTCCTGCTAAAGACGGAGCAAACATTAAACTCTGTACTGACCCTATTGATTATTCTGACAAGATACATTACCATGAGGAGTTTCAAGCTAAAAATATGCACATTTCTATTTTTACAACTGGCACGAAGTTTACAAACCTTCCTTTAAGCTGGTGTGGTAGACCAGAATTCAAAAACGGAAAGGTATGTTGGATTGTGCCTTCAGATATGAACTATACACAAGGAAAATGGACTATACATTTATTGATTTCATTTTTTTTTTTATTAAATACTTTTCAAACTTTACAGAGTACAGCAATTACAACGTATGAAATAAACTCGAATAAATTATTGCCCCCGTCTGTAAAATCTGACGGGAGACCAAACACGGTACTGCACAGTAAAACGTGCCCGCAATTATATGGCCCCGATATGATTTTTAAAAGTGTGAAATAAAATTGTGATAAAATAAATGTGTGGTGAAGAATGTGAAACAGTTCAAATTTATTCAGACGAGGCTGATACACTGTTCTTATCAGAGCTGACAATCTTATTGTTCCTTATGAAATGAACTCTGTTAGGCTCTGCTTTCCTCTTCTCTTTCAATTCCTCCCAGAGCTTCTTGTAAGCTCTCCTTTCTTCCACTGATCTGTCTGGGCAAATGTAGATACTTTTATAGCCCTCTTTTGTGCGTAGTAGTTTCGCTTTTCGCAGCACCTGAGTAACCATATCAGAGCTATTTAGAGATAGTTTAGTAGGTCGTATTAATGTGCCGGCTCTCTTCAAACCAACTCTACAACAGTCACGAAATGAAGGTTTCTCGTTTATCTCACCAAGAACTTCAGCAACTTTGTTTTCTAACTTCTCGCCGTCGGATTCACTTATTCCGTAGATTACGACGTTTCTGCTTCTTTCATCCTTTTCAGCTATTGTCTTAACTGCAGTACAGATCTTCTTTGGCGTAAGAGCAGCTGCACAAGTCTTCTTCAGGGCAGAAGAATATGATTTCATCTCTGTCTGCACAGTTGTTTGGACAGACTTGAGTTCTTCGTCCTTCTTTTCAATGAACTGCTTCTGCAAATCAATGACAGTTTTCTGCTCCGCGATTAATGAAATGTTCTGTTTATCTACTCTCTCCGCAGCCATTTGCAAATGAGGAGCTGCATAACGATTCAAAATGAAGCAAACAGTTTGCAGCCAATCACACAGTTTTTCTTTCGAAACTGATCGCTTGTTCAGGTTTTTCAATACTAGATCTCCGTATTCCTTAACATCCAGTTCATGGCACATTTCATTAAAAACACTGTTTGTAGCTCTCGCTACCTGATCTGCATGTCTGGCACTAAACAGATCATCATTATCGGGGTCATCGACCAAATGCTTCGTATGTTCATGGTATGAGTACTGCATCGTGTATATAATTCCAATGTACAGTTCACAACGATCACACTAAAAGACAAGCACTTCTTATCGCAAGTTACAACAGCTGATAACAGAGCTCGCTATTTGCAACCAAATGTAAAACGACTACACATATGTGAGAGAGATGACAAATTGTAGGGTACCTAGATGGGTCCAATTTTGTTTTCACTCGCATGGTTTATAGTGTAAATTAAAGATTAATTGACCAGGAATGGTTCACTTTATAATTCTTATTCATTTTTTCATCTGATATAAATAATATCTATGTGAAATCAAGAGGAGTAATCAATAGGTAAATAGTATGGTATAGTTCAATCCACATTGAATGTAACTGCACACATAATCTATAACGATAATTATTTTGATAAGCTAGATATTATTCTGTGTTTTTATGTTGAGATATTGAGATTGACAATGGACAAATTTTTACATATTATGATTATACAATATTTGAGGAAAGGTTTAATTTAAAAATGAAAGTTGTTCCTTCGCTCCATATATATTTCGAAGCAACCATCATAAAGGGTGGCTCACAAGTAACTGCCCACATTGCCCACAAGCAACCCTGTAATACTTGGCGCAGTTCGTGTCAGAGTTGCACACAAGTTTCATGGATTACAAATATGGGTCAAACTTAGATTCCCTTAAGGTTTTGTACAATTCTTTTTATTACAGTGGGTGTGGTGCGTCAGCACTCTTTTGCACTATTTCGTCATGGGTGCCCTTTAAGCTAGGAATTCTAAATTTTTCAAGGTTCCTTTTGTTAGATAAATGTAAAGTGAATAGTTAAAATTTGCATGATCATTGAAAAACCTGGCGGAATCTCATTAACAGCTTGTCACTTACGGCTTATCAAGTGCAACAATGAGCCTCATTAGGCTGTACCAAGCGTGTCAGAAAGATGACGATCAGCTCCTAAGCTAAATTTTTTTTTTAGTCTTAGAATGTTTTAGTACGATTAGATGAGTTAGATTTTTGAAATATTAGTATTTAAACTTCAGAGATTACAATATGTCATTAAATATATGTCATTAAATCATATGTCATTAAATCATTTCATTGCCTTTATTCTTCAGTTTTGTCTTTCTTGCTTTTCCGTACCATAGGAGAACATCACAACATGGTAAAATTTGCGATCCATTCAGTTCAATCTTGAAAGTCCTTATTTATTCGCTCATCTATTTTATATGTTTTGCTCTAGTTCTAATAATTTATTTATATTGTTGAATATTTGATTGGTTTAACCCAGGAACAATGGCTCCGAATGTGAGTGTGCCAATGAATTTTGGTATCCGGTTACTGGACTCTCCAACCCACAGTACCCTGGAACTCAAGGCAAGTCAGGGGGCAGTGATACCAGCCAGTTCAGTGATCCTATCTTTCAACAGTCCCGTGATAGATCACATGACCACAACTCTTCATCTGACCAGTGTGGATATGGAGGAGTTCAGTGAGGATGCTGTGAGATATTTTATAGATGCTGCCTACTCGGGAGAGAGTCCACCAATATCTAGAGTTCTCTTTAGAGATATCAACAAATTAGCTAACGTCTTTGAAATGTCATGGCTAGCTACAAGATGTGTTGAACAGTTTGCTGATATTGCTGCAGCTATTAAAGAACCTTCTTATGAAGATTTCTTCTTTTTGTTTGAAGAAGCTGCTTTTGTACTGACCAACCTTAAATCTCGAGAAATGGTAGAAATTGCTTTCACAAAGATTAAATCCCTGAATGGACAACAAGATTTTATTAGCAGATACTTGGAAAACTTGTCCTATCTGACCTGCCAACAGCTGGACTTGATCATAGAACTGGCTGGAACTAAAGTTGAGTTTGTTGTTGAACCTTTAACTGAACAACTTACAGCAAGTTTGTCTAAAGGAGAAACATTTGTACCTGCTAACTGTAAATATCTTCTTGAGAACTGTGAATTGTATTTATGTCATCAGAACAACATTGTCATCTTTGAACAACTGTTTGATTCACTCGAAAGATTAGCTGTTGGCTCGTATAAACATATGAGTTGGGTATTTCAACTTCTCAGAAAGTCACTTAGAAAAGGAGAGCTTTCTCCTCTAAAGCACGCAGATTTAGTTCCACGTGAAGACATTCATGCAATTCCGAACTTGTTCCACACATTAGATTGCAGTATAACATTTGATGAAGTTGTTGATTGGTTGGGTAAATCAGAGCAAGTAACTAACTTGATAATGTTTTTTGAGGGATTGTGGACTTGGATGTGGAAGAATAAGAATTTTAGAGTAGAAATCTCTCCTCAGCTGCTGCAATCAATTTACGAAATCAAAGAAATCAGAAAATGGAATCGGATTATGGATCACTGGTTAAACTTTGACAGACATGACTTTCACAAAAGTAATTTTTTCGGGATTATCAAAGCTGATCGCAGATTTTGCTCCTCCGCATTCGAAAAGGATCGATGGATTTCTCTGGACGGTCAAGTTCATTCTTTTTCAGGTGGCCAGTATTCAAGCATCCATTCTTTATTTGAAAAGGAAGCGAAAGTGGCGCTCGTTTGTTCAACTACAGTGAATAATTGCTCTAAACCAGGAAAATGTGGATTTATTCTAAAAAAAGTTTCTGCTAAAGACGGGGCAAACATTAAACTATGTACGGATCCTAATGATTATTCTGAGATAATACATTACCATGAGGAGTTTCAAGCTAAAGATATGCACTTTTCTATGTATACGATGAAGAATAAATTTACTAACGTTCCATTAAGCTGGTGTGGTAGACCAGAATTCAAAAGCGGAAAGGTATGTTGGAATTTACCTTCAGATATGAACTGTACACAAGGACTATGGATTGTACACTTATTAATTTCATTGTGAGATCACAATGCGTCCGGTACCTAGATAGGTTTAATTTTGTTCTCTGAAGCATGGTTTATTGTGTAAATTATTAGTTTAATTAACCGGGAATGATATACTTTTACAATACTTTGCATATCAGTATAATACAATGTAACGGCGCACATAATATATACCAGTTAACAAAGAGCATCATTAGGCTGTACCAAGTGTGTCAGAGAGAGAGATTACGATCAGCTCTTAATCTGAATTTAACGTGAATCTATGGTTTTAGAACTTTTTTGTACGATTTTTATGGTTTTAGAATGTTTTAGTACGGTTAGATGAATTTAGTATAGTTCTTTATGTAACTGCGCGCATAATCTATAATCTATATACCAGTTAACAAAGAGGCTGTACCAAGTTTGTCAGAGAGGGAGAGGGAGAGGGAGAGGGAGAGGGAGAGGGAGAGGGAGAGGGAGAGGGAGAGGGAGAGGGAGAGGGAGAGGGAGAGGGAGAGGGAGAGGGAGAGGGAGAGGGAGAGGGAGAGGGAGAGGGAGAGGGAGAGGGAGAGGGAGAGGGAGAGGGAGAGGGAGAGGGAGAGGGAGAGGGAGAGGGAGAGGGAGAGGGAGAGGGAGAGGGAGAGGGAGAGGGAGAGGGAGAGGGAGAGGGAGTGCTGGGAGAACCAATTTATATTACAAATAAATCTTTGCTGCCGATTTTTGGACAAAAACTTAGATGAAATAGATCATATCAGGTATCTTTATTTGTCTTTAAAACCCCAGCATTTTCATGAAAGGAATGGTTTTGTAACTGCTAATTATATCTATGTTGTTATTTAAAGTGAAATTTACCAAAATTACTTTACTTGAATTTTTATCGATTCTATAAGATTTTGAAAATAATATGTTACATTGTAATCAACAATTTCTCAATTTCTCTATATTTGTAATCCTATTGATTATTTTATTTTGCCAAAACACAAAAACGTCTTTTCCAGTTGAGTATCAGATTACAATTGCAAGTTATTATCAAAATGATATTTGCTGGCCCTAATTCTAATAAAATCGTTATTGCCTGTAGAGATGATGGTCGCTAAACGATCTCCCGAGAAACAAGATGTAATGTCCTCTAAGAAGCTGAAAGTAGCTGATGATAATGATAACGGTGTTATAAGAAATAAATCTGAGCTTGAGAAATCTCAATCTAAAAAGAAGAATGAGAGTATTCTCATCAATCCAGGTATGGTATTTTTTACTATAAAATTGGTTTTGTAAATTGTGGTATTTTCTAGTAAATACCAAACAATACCAAGCCTGTCTTTCAGTCAACTTTTTCACTGGAATTAACTTTTTCCTAAACCGGTGTCACAAATTCTTTCCCCACTCCAGAACTAGAAGTAAAGGTGGAAGTGGACCAGAAAAGACGGGAGCAGCTGAACTCGAGTGCTAATCTAGTGCGAGTGTTTGCAAGTGAGTGCTTCACTCTGCACTCGCCCAATGTTATCAGTTACACTCACTGTGGGCAGGTTCCTCATATTACTGCTGACCTGTGTTCCTCTGAAGTCAATGGAGGTTCGTGCAAAATGATTATTTTTATAAGGTTTCGTTATTTTGATGATCATAGAATTCAAGATTGGCTATGCTAACTCAGTATCGCTTTATCATCTTTATGATGGAACCCTTGTGCCATCCTCAGTGACCTTAAGTAAGATGGTCATACAAGAAAAGTTCAGTCAAAACAGTAAAATTTGGGTCGCGGAAAGCTGAAATTCGAATATTTCCTACCCGCCTACCGTTAGGACATACTCAATATTTTCATTGCACTGATTAGTTACTGGTAAAATTTTTAGTCAAAACCGCGAAATTTCTTATTTCGGTCAAGGCCTTGCTCTTTACTGATATTCAGTAATGAGATCCTAATGAACTTGAATGTAATACAATCTTGTATCGCTCATCCCCTTTTGTCACTGTGAACATCTCATACGTTTCAGATTTCAGCATCGTCCCCCTACATTCAATATTTAACAGTGTAAAAGTTCTTGGAAAACTTGGCAAAACACTCTCTCAATTTGTTAACACAAAGAATAAGATCATTCTTAATCCTTTTGACAGGTTTGAAAACTGGTAGCTTATTTCGTTATTCATAGTGTTTAAATAATAAATATTCGCAATTAAGAACTTGCTGATTTA
This sequence comes from Bolinopsis microptera, assembly GCF_026151205.1. Classification (NCBI taxonomy): domain Eukaryota; kingdom Metazoa; phylum Ctenophora; class Tentaculata; order Lobata; family Bolinopsidae; genus Bolinopsis; species Bolinopsis microptera. The sequence continues at coordinate 3,998,955 of NC_087079.1, read as the reverse complement.
CTAATCGGTGGATTGTAAATTACTTTCTCTGCAGTTATAAAATATGTCAATTCTGGTGTGGAGGTGAAGCATATTATTTTGAAACCTGACAGAAATTAACCCCAGAATCAATATCAGGTGTCAAAAAAAATGCTCCACGTCCCCACCAGAATCCACATCTATAAATTGTAACACCGCAATACCCTATCAGTTCAGAGCCATGTGATTTAACCTCTTTTAACGATCAACTGAGTATGTCAGTGTGGGGTAAAGGCGGTAACAAGAAAGTCACTTCTAAAGACTACATTGAGATCATCAAGGTTATTTACTTAAGAGGGCACATCATTCTTTTATCTCTAATCTTTTTTACACTTATCTTGCATTAAAACCTTGGCTGTTAATTTGAAACTGTTTGGTTTATCAATTCAGCCAGTGTATCTATGTAAAGTCAGATTTTACCTGCTTAATCCCATCTAAAAATGTCAGGTTTGTCAGCCGGAGATGTTCGTCTCTTTATCAGATGTGGTACCAAGTACAGTCAGTAAGAAGAGAGCTAATAAATCCTGTTATCGAACTCTACGATGGGTAATTTAACATTCGCATTGTAATCTTGTAATGAGTAATTTACCGTTCGCATTGTAAACTTTAATTTGATGGTAATTTAACATTCTCATTGTAATCTTTTGACAACAATTGTTTCGCGTCCTACGACCATCTATCGTGAAGCTATCTGTCAAGTACTACAACAATATTACCATATTCTTATTATACTATCGCTCAGAACATAGCAAAACATCTGTACCAGGTGACGGAAGCAATAACGCATTTGTCAGATTCCAATGAGATGACGTCACGACTTCTAGCCCCGATCCCCGGATCAGGAGACAGACAGCTGATGATGAAGAGCGCTTACTTACTCGCCACCAGACAAGTCTTCGGGTGCGGAGCTTGAAACATATTTTTAGAATTTTCATTGTTATAGTGAATTTTATTGGTTTTCCGACTGAATTGGTATCTAACAGATTTGAGCATTAAATCTTCGATGATGCAGCAATCACTTGTTTACTGTAGGTTATAGCACGTGATTGTGTTACATAACCTTTCCAGGTACGTTATAGAAAGAGCAACATTACCCCGGGAGGGCTGGGAGGATCTGGTTAAAGATATCATCTCGATATTACCTCCTTCTCGACCTGTCTTCATGCTAGGTAAATACTTGGCTGTTTCAAAGAAATTTATGTTCATTTCATTTATATGAAATTATAAACACTTAAAAACACAAAAATCCTATTTCTACATAACTCACTTTTCGACCTCCACGTCCAGGAGTTCTGAACGAGTTAGAGATGGTACAAGCTCACAACTGTGGCTGTCACTTTGTGGACAGTTCCTTTGCTCTACAATACTCCAACAAGGGCCAGGCAATGGCGCTCAACACACTAAAACCCTCTAAACTACCTGACCCCTCCCAACTTGACAATCTTACTTCGGAGAAGCCCTCTGAAGATTTCGGGCCTAGTCTTGCCGTGAATGTTCCTCAACAAATCAGTGGTGAGAGTGATAACAAGAAGAGAAAAGGCAAAGAAACTCAAAATGGAAGAAATCTGATATTTAAAGCAGAAGATTACATGCCGACTAAATCACTGACGCTCGATTTAAAATCCCCTGTATACACGAGGCAGTTTTACAAGATGGTCGAAGACTGTCAGTGTTTCTCGTGTACCCGTCATACACGAGGGTACATCAACCATTTGTTGATAACACGGGAATTGTTAGCCCCTACTCTGCTTATGTTGCACAATGTCTACCATGTTAGGAATGTAGTGAATGTTGTTAAGATGAAGGTTAATGAGGGTGTTTTAGCAGAATATAAAAAGGAGCTTCAGGAGGTTTTTAGTTAAGATTAGATGTTAAAGGTCTGAGAACTTACTTTTAATATGCTATTTAGTATTTATGACTCAGTTGTTAACCCTATTTTTACTGGTATATTGCCTTTTAATAGTTATGCGGCAATGTTCATATATACACGTGGGATAGTTTTACTGCCATCATTTTATTAATTTATTAACATGCCACAATTTATTAACTGAATATTGACCCGAATTTAATTCAATTTATATACGATAAACTCGCATAAAGTCGCATTTACACACTATTGTTCTATTTTACCAAACAATTTATTAACAGATGTTTTTGAAAGATACTGTTACTACAAACAATCGTATCATTAATATGTTTAAGAATCCTAATGTAATCAGTCGCCTGATTTTCTTGTGAAATTTGATTTCGAGATAGCAATTTACCAACAAACTAGGGCATGTGACCGAACTTTTGAGGGGGTTCCGGAATCGGGTGCCCACTGGTGCCCGCGGGAGAGCAACGCACATATTTGGTCCAAATTATGCCAAATCATATTAACATGCTCAAAACCCATGAATTTTCATCAAGATTCGACAAAAAATGACTGAGTTATGAGCTAAAAACCATATTTGGGCATACGCACCAAATTTGATATCAATTATCAATATTTTTGGATGAGACAAACTTTATATGGAAGGTAAGCCTTAAACTTAAAGCCTATACTACACATTCTATATGATTATCAGCTCAGCAAATAATCGCAAAAAATGAACAAAATCGCCCATATCTCAGTTCGCGATATTTGCAAAACTGATTTCGCTCAAAACAATAGAACTCAATAGGGTTTCAATATTTTTACTTGAAATTTTCAGAAAAAACGTAGAATCGCATTTCGACCTTAAGTTTTAATTTGGAATTGTGATTTAGGCCTTTAAAAAAATTGGCGGTCAAATTCTGAAATTTGCCAGGCATTTTTATGGTCATGTCATGGTTCATATCTGTGTTTGGTGACCCACAAGTCATTTGATTACATACATTTTAAGCATTTTGCATAGTATTAGTAAACTAGCTTGCAAATCCACACTTTCTCTCAAGGTATATAAGTTTAGCCAACTCTGAAATGAACACATGATCGGAGCTGTCTGCTGTACAGATCACATTACCAGTCGACCAAGTTGAAGTTAATAACTGAGTTCCGGTCATGTCATGTCATGTCATGGCATGTCATGTCATGTCATGTCATGTCATGTCATGTCATGTCATGTCATGTCATGTCATGTCATGTCATGTCATGTCATGTCATACATCATGTCATGTCATGTTATGATTTGGAATCAACGTCCAAAAATAAGTCGAAGAAAGTTACTTTCATATTTTATATCCTCTTGGCTCTTAGTCTTAGCCCTTTCACAAGATTTCGCTCTCCTGAGGAATTCGCGCACTGTAAGTGTAGTTCGACTGTAGTCTGTAGTACGAGACATGTGAACATGAATCTTTCCCTCCGTTTTCAAATTCTGGACCGGTGGGGGTGGGGGGTCTGGGAGTCGACTGATTTAAAAAGTTGCTCAACAAAGTTTAAACATATTAATATTAACACGATTAAGGAAATTCGCAAAGTTTTATTGTTAATCAAAATGATTTGAGCTACAAAAATGTTTGCCAAAATTCAAGTATTTTTGCTGTCGTCAGCAATATAAGGCCGACACTCCCTCCCCAGCGCCCCCACCCCACCCTACCTCTCCAGCGCCATTTTCAACGCTCCCATCATACCATTTTAAAACTCTTGCCCTTGGTAAATGATTTAGTAGAAAATAAAAGCGAGAAGGTACAAGGTAGGTATTCAATATTCATAGTGAATTCAACTGCTAGCGAAAGAAGGGCCGGATCCTAGTGGTCCACGTAAAACCGCAGGGTTGGTGGATCGATCATGCAAATGGCTCTATTTGCATGATCCTTTAGAGCTCATTATCTTGTATGTTGAAATCGCCTCACCATACTCCGACTCGATCCCATTCAGTGGTTTACTTATTTGACCTAAATGGAATCAGTGCAGAATTGTTTCCTGCTTCAGCTGACAATGATAAATATTGAATTTTCATCAAGATTCGACAAAATATGACTGAGTCATGAGCTAAAAACCATATGCCCATAGTCGGGCATACGCACCAAATTTGATATCAATTATCAATATTTTTGGATGAGACAAACTTTATATGGAAGGTAATCCTTAAACTTAAAGCCTATACTACACATTTTATATGATTATCAGCTCAGTATCTATCTAACTGTGGATTCTGTGTTCAAATAATCGCAAAAAATGAACAAAATCGCCCATATCTCAGTTCGCGATATTTGCAAAACTGATTTCGCTCAAACCAATAGAAATAGAATTCAATAGGGTTTCAATATTTTTACATGAAATTTTCAGAAAAACGTAGAATCGCATTTCGACCTTAAGTTTTAATGTGGAATTGTGATTTAGGCCTTTAAAAAAATTTGGCGGTCAAATTCTGAAATTTGCCAGGCATTTTTATGGTCATGTCATGGTTCATATCTGTGTTTGGTGACCCACAAGTCATTTGATTACATACATTTTAAGCATTTTGCATAGTAATAGTATTAGTAAACTAGCTTGCAAATCCACACTTTCTCTCAAGGTATATAAGTTTAGCCAACTCTGAAATGAACACATGATCGGAGCTGTCTGGCGTCTGCTGTACAGATCACATTACCAGTCGACCAAGTTGAAGTTAATAACTGAGTTCTGTCATGTCATGTCATGTCATGTCATGTCATGTCATGGCATGTCATGTCATGTCATGGCATGTCATGTCATGTCATGGCATGTCATGTCATGTCATGTCATGTCATGTCATGTCATGTTATGATTTGGAATCAACGTCCAAAAATAAGTCGAAGAAAGTTACTTTCATATTTTATATCCTCTTGGCTCTTAGTCTTAGCCCTTTCACAAGATTTCGCTCTCCTGAGGAATTCGCGCACTGTAAGTGTAGTTCGACTGTAGTCTGTAGTACGAGACATGTGAACAATCTTTCCCTCCGTTTTCAAATTCTGGACCGGTGGGGGTGGGGGGTCTGGGAGTCGACTGATTTAAACAGTTGCTCAACAAAGTTTAAACATATTAATATTAACATGATTAAGGAAATTCGCAAAGTTTTATTGTTAATCAAACTGATTTGAGCTATAAAAATGTTTGCCAAAATTCAAGTATTTTTGCTGTCGTCAGCAATACAAGGCCGACACTCCCTCCCCAGCACCCCCCCCCCCCCCCACCCTCCCTCTCCAGCGCCATTTTCAACGCTCCCATCATACCATTTTAAAACTCTTGCCCTTGGTAAATGATCTAGTAGAAAATAAAAGCGAGAAGGTACAAGGTAGGTATTCAATATTCATAGTGAATTCAACTGCTAGCGAAAGAAGGGCCGGATCCTAGTGGTCCACGTAAAACAGCAGGGTTGGTGGATCGATCATGCAAATGGCTCTATTTGCATGATCCTTTAGAGCTCTCTATCTTGTATGTTGAAATCGCCTCACCATACTCCGACTCGATCCCATTCAGTGGTTTACTTATTTGACCTAAATGGAATCAGTGCAGAATTGTTTCTTGCTTCAGCTGACAATGATAAATATTGGCTTTTATATATTTGAAGTGCTCAAGTAGCCATCGATTCCACAACAAATAAAAGTCGTAGAAAAGCAAGTACCGTTAACCGTACGTTAGATTCATTTCATTTCTTGTGATTTGTACCCAGGATACGAACCAATAAATAGACTTAACTTTTACTGGCCGGCACGCAGTGAAACTGAAAGTGAAAGACTGTTAGACTTAAATTGATCCTGACGGCTTGCACGATTATGCGGATACAGGTTATTCTTTTTACTTTTCTTGTGGCTACCATCTTCATGATTGATCAACCGGATAACTCTGCCACTATCGGATATGAAGATTTGATGTGCCTGGTTGCGGTCAGCCGCCCGGATTATGTGGTTCCTGATGCAGACTGTGCTTACCTAATATCAAAACTACCGTCCATCGGATATTATGAGCGACAGCTGCAGTGGTGGGAGTGCCAAATTCCATCCCTGCACGATAATCTCTTCTCGTGTCAAGTCAACATTGACGTGTTGGGCTCTGACGTGACATTTAAAGATAAATCTTGGCTCTGCGAAATGGAAGATACTCGAGTATGTGACGGAACATCACAGTGCGCAACTGACGAATGTCATTGCAAGGCAGAAGACGCAGAAAGAATATCCAGATATTACTTCTACTGCTTCGACGGCTCGGGTTGTATTACTTCCGAAAAACTCTGTGATGGAGTGCAACAGTGCAGGGACGGGTCGGATGAGTGCTTCTGTCCTGAGACAGTTGAAATTTTCTGTCCACTTCCAGACACAACGAGGCAAAACAAAATTTGTACATCTCCTGAACTTTATTGGCGACGATTTGAGACGATCAGCTCTCTTAATTGCTCTGTAGACAATGTTCCTGGCAAACTTCAACCTCACCAGCACCTCGTCCAGAATCATTTCAACTACACCTATGAATGTATTTTAAATATATTGGATGAATCAAGCGAAATAAAATCAAGAGTCGCAAAAACTTCATTTTGGGATTCTGACGAAAAATACACCTACGTATCCTTGATATGCAAAAACAATTGTAGCGATGAACCAGGCTTCGGAAAAGGGAAAATGTCACATTTTTGTGACCGCGTAGTTTTCGGACAACTAACTGAACATCAACTGATGACAAAATTGGCCTTCCTTTGTGAGGAAAATATGTTTCACGCGAGGGGACAAACTGTCCCCATTGAAGCTATTTGTGATGGCCCACGTGATTGCAAAAATGGAGCGGACGAGATCGGCTGCCCAGGTCGGTTTTACTGCTCCAACCAAACCTGGGTAGATGAAGAAAAAAAGTGTGATAACGTGAAAGATTGTGCAAACGGACTTGATGAGTGTGAGACTTGCGATTTGGGGGATTTGTCCTCATCCCAATTTCTCATACGTTCCAAGATAATCCTGTTAGTTACCTCTGTGATGGGGCTGTCGATAGTTTTCCTGAATCTATATGAGGGTGGACAGTGCTTTCTCGGACAGTCAGCATCAAAGAAGGGAGAGGTTGATAAAATCCTGCGACTCCAAATATTCGTGTATGATGGGTTGATGGGTTGTTATCTGTGCTGTGTGGTGCTGGCAGCAATAGTCCTAAGAATGAGAGGAGACTATTGTATTATTGAGAGGGAATGGAGGGCAAGTAAATACTGCTCAGCTCTAGGAGTCCTCTTCTCATTTTCCTCCCATGGTTCCCTTATTGTTGTAGCTTTTGTGAGTATTCTCAGGTGCTATTATTGCACGGTACTCATTGTGACCAATGTTAGAAAAAAAGTTGTTGTCTTAGTCTCCGTAGTTATATTTTTGATAAATTCAGCCCATTCTATCGTTCCCATGCTTCCGTTTGCATTCGTCCAAGATATCTTTCGAACGGAAATATTTTTCTCAAACATTGAAGATAATCCCTTCTTCAGTAGGAATCCCGTGAATGTTTCTCATCTGGACCGAATGTATCAAAACAAGTTTAAATATGAGAAAGACTCGAACGTGTATGAAGCCTTAGCTGTCTTGAAGAACGTGACCTCAAAGCCACAAATCTTTGACACTATGGAAGTAAGTTACTATGGTAACACTGGACTGTGTGTTCACAACATCTTCAAAGCTCAGAGTTCGTACAAAACATACAAGCTGACGTATTTAGCAGTGCTGGTTACTCTACTCATCGTTGTCGTAGTTACCTACTCTATGATTGTATTGAATGACAGAAAAAACAAAGCAGCAGTGGGTCAAAGTAACGCCAACGGTGATCAGGACAACAATTCCAATGCTCTGACGATTAAAGTGGCTCTGATGATCGTAACTCAACTTGTGGGATGGATACCCCTTATCTGCACTACCATATACTTCTACTATATGGACACTAGTTCAGTCCCTCCTCTAGTATTCGAAATGTTTGCTCTGGTGGTAATACCCATCAACAGTTTTCTGAATCCATTCTTTAATAGTGGGCTGTACAAAAAGGTTATTTTGCAAATAAAAAGATTGTGCGAGGAGGCAACAACTGTTGGCCTTGATAACAACCAAAATCAAGGTGTCGAGATGTTGCAAATAAAAAAATTGTGCGAGGAGGCAACAACTGTTGGCCTTGATAACAACCAAAATCAAGGTGTCGAGATGTTGCAAATAAAAAGATTGTGCGAGGAGGCAACAACTGTTGGCCTTGATAGCAACCAAAATCAAGGTGTCGAGATGTTACAAAAAGAAAAATGGTGTGAGGAGGTAGCAATTACTAATGAATTTTGTATTATCCATAATCGAGGTGCTGAGATTCTCGAAACCCCAACGAACGACACAGAGAATCCAGCTTGACGTTTGTTTTTCTCTGATAGAGGCTCAGTCATTGCTGATTGCATGTAATGGGTTGTTGCTACGTGACTATTTTCGTCGCTGTTGTTTTCTTCGCATAGTTTTGTCTCATTATAGTAAGAAATAACAATAAACTAAAAACTTATGAAATGATAAATATTTGACATATAAAGAGCTTTTCCATCCTTTAAATAATTTTCATGTGCTATTAATGATAAGTTTCTACTAAATTACTTTCCAAAACCTTTGTAATAAGATTTATTTTTGACTCACTTTTCTCACCTATAAAGCTAAAAAGATAAAACTAGAAGTAGGGGATGCACAATAAAATTAACTTGCTCAGATTTTCAACGATACAGGGGGGATTTTCGACGATACAGGGGGAGCCGCGCACTTCGTGCGCGGCGGGTCATACAACGTATGACAAAGAATTTTCACAGTACCAAATTTGTTATACCTTTTTGGAATGATCAGTGAGTTTCGCTTAAGTACTGCAGTGTCATATTTGATGGTGCGCGGCTTTTGGAGCAAAAGTTACTGGGCCGCGCTCAGCCTGTCATTCCGCCAAATCTATATTATTATGTTAATGAACATAATAGCCTGGGGTCCTCAGGTAAGAGCAAAAGTAGGCATGTAAATGTTAAAAGTCGCGTAATTTGACGAAATTCGTTGAATTTTGTCGTATTATTCTGTTATAATTATATTTTCGGTACCTTAAGTAAGATCATTCGACCTTCCAATCATACTTAACTACCAAACCTAAATTAGTTGGGAGAGATTGATTTTGATTAAGAGCAAAGAGGTCTAAAAACGACAAAATAGGTATAAATTCGTTGATAACTCAAATTTTGTCATACATTGTATAACCCGCCGCGCACGAGTGCGCGGCTCCCCTGTATCGTAGAAACTCTACAGTTTTCTATAGCTTGAAGCGACAGTGGGGGTCACCACGTAATACAACTCAAATTCTGACCATCGAAACTGCTCAAACTAATTTAGGTTCTGTAAAACATAAGTGTTTACTTAAGCTGACCAAATTTCAACAAAATTGTTAAATCAATATGGGATCACTTTTTGATTGTTTCCAAAATAATGTACGAGCTAAAAAACCATTCAATGGTCAGTGCGCGCGTCTTACGGTCGATGGTGCACGGCCTACTGATATCACGGGGGTGATTAGGAATCAGCGTCCGAAAATAAATCGAATGAAGTTGATTTCAACTGTCGGGGGCCCTTTTAGAACAATCTCAAAGATCGACTGTAGATTAATTTAGCACGCCCGTGATATTCTCTCTGCGCTCATTTGCAATTCGTTAATTTATTTTTAATTGTATCACGTCGTGACCCCCAAATTGTCGTTTCACTAAAAGTTTTTACGATACAGGGGGAGCCGCGCACTCGTGCGCGGCGGGTCATACAACGTTTGACAAGAAAATGATCGTTCAATTTTTGTCAACTTCGTTTCAACATTTCAGAATTCACCGAGTCAACTTGTAAAAGGCCAAAATGAGGCTAATAAAGAATTCGACCCCATTTTAACTTTAATGTACGAACAAAGGTGAACAATTCACAAGTTACTTTATATCTATGTTGCACATGAAACTCCTTAGGATTATATTTAATTGATATCTAAGCTTCAAATATTCAAGGTGAAAATGAGGCTAACCACCTTTTGAGAGGGTGAAATGAGGCTAATATAACAATTAGTATACTTTTGTGTATATTTTCGAGCAGGTTCGGTATTGTGACCATCTAATGTTTCAACAATAAAGATTGATTCGTCTTTAATGTACGGAAACAGGTTATAAAAAACTTGTTATTACAGCCCGAAGGTTATCGAGACTTTATCATAACCTATGTGAGGTTAGAATGAGGCTACCCTCTCTCCGGGAGGCGAAATTGGGGCTAACAAATCAAACCATCCAGTAACTTGTGTCGCAATCAGATGCAGTGTTAGAATATGGTTGACAATGCTTATATGTGATGGAGTGGTGTCAATGATGGAGGGTGGGGGTGGTGTGGGTGGGAAAGTGAAAATTACAGTACAATGTCAATAAAAATTGAATTGTATTGATTGTTTTGTGGTAAATAAAAATTTTGTTTTTCTTAGTATATATGGTCGTCGACTATTCATGAATACAGGTTAGACAGAAACAATTTGAAGGGGTAGTCCGAAGAAGCAGAGAACAAGTAATGAACAAAACCTTGATAGTTAGCCTTATTTTACCCTCCATCAAAAGATAGAACGGGTAGTTGGAGTTTACCATCGACCTAAAGTCCCAGTTAAGAGACTGAGAAACTTTGAGGTTTTAGTGACACCCATTTAGATATAATAATAATTTACATTTTAAAAGAATTTATCAAACAGTATATATACATTCAATCAAATCAAGTGATGCAATTGGCAGAGCACAATCAAATTTTAAGTGTTGCAATTGGCAGAGCACAATTCATTGCTACCAATAATTTTAACAAAACCATTTTAACAAAACACATGATCTACTCCATTATAGGGGCAGGGATGAGGTTGTATGAAACTTCTGATGTTGTATGAAACTTCTGATGTTGTATGAAACTTCTGATAGCTGAATCTCACGTTTGGTGTCCACCTTCTTTCCTCGGTACCCTCGTAGAGCAATAAGAGTTGTTCTCAACATTGCAAATCTTATCCTAGTTCTCACGTGTCTTACTACATCGCAGTACCTTTCCTTCCTTTTTCTTGCAATGAGGTCTGCTACTCTGTTGACGAACTGCTTACACTCTTTAGACATTCCTCCAGATGTGAGGAATACAGCCGGGGTGAAGGTAGCCTTCTCCACATTCAACACTCTCTCCAAGTACTCGTCCTTCTTCTCCTTCTCGTTCTCTTCGTATACTTTATCTGTTAGGATAAATTATTATACTAGAACACAATTTGACTTTTCGAAAGTTAAAAATTACACATTAGGGTGCATCCAGCTTGGCTGTTGAATGTTGGACGGGACCAGATAAAACATTTACAATCTTAAAGGTCTTCTCCACTAAAAAAGGGAGCCCTCACTCACCAGCTTTTGAAATCATATCAGCCAAGAGAAAATTTCGTCTATGGTGCTGAGTGAGGGCTCCTCCTAAGAGAAATGTGTGTGCTGTCATCAGGTCCCATTTTTTCGGTGTATAAGTTAAAGTCATTGACATTCTTCGGAAGGACACAGGGCTTGACAACAGCATGGATATTAACAAACTCATGCTGGATAGACAGATTTGGAAGAAAACTATCTCTGTTCGGATGTTGAAGCCGCCCTAAGTTGAGTAAGTCGAGATAAGTTAAAGGTGCTCACTGAGAATTTTAATTAAGAACATTTTTGATGATGTATCATTACATGTTTCGATTCGATTTTATGGTTTAATTTGAAATTTTGGCTAAAATGCTAAAATACTGATGTTTTCCAAATTTGAAATTAGCGGTAAAATTTTTCACTTCCTATTCCCAGCCAGTATACTAGATCTAGAGTGTCTCGCTTTAGTATTATTTGTACCTATTCCTCATATTATATTCTCCAAATTTTTGGCTTGTATTAACCCTTTGTGGGCTCCCCCTTTTCTTTTTTATTTTAATAAGTTGGCCTTTGACAAGACTTTAAAAACCAATATTTGTTGAGACGTTGAATTGGTTCATTTCTATACTCTTTTTACCTCTATCCTACATATTATATCAGTTGCTGATAGGGATGAACAGTGAACACTGATGAAAATTAGTTATAATTATTATTTATTCTTAATAGCTAGTAATTTAATCATAATGAAAGTGGACAACAACAGTCCTTGACTCATCTTCAGTCATAGTCAAACAATCTCACAGTTCTGAAGATTATCTTTATTGTGTTCTATTCAATTTGTGTAATAAATTGGCTTCTTAATTACTAACTATTTAGTGCAACAAAGCCAAAAGATGTCCTCCAGATCTTTACGCAAAATAAGGGGAGATAAAGATCTAGAAGATATTAAAAACATTTTGAAAACTACATCTCTCAATGAGGAGAAAAACCTGCCCACCAAAGCTTCTCAATCTTTAAATGTTTTTGATCTTTTGAACGCTGATTGTTCATCAGATGAGGAAGCAAATGAGGACAGTCCCGATCATAGTTTAGTTGAAACACCAGTGGCAAAAAAAGCTCAACAAAAAAAAAGAAAGAAGAAAAATAAAAAGAAGCAAAAAAACGAACTCCAGAATAATGAAGCTGTTGAACAAGAAGATAACTTTGATGCAATACTGTCTGAACTGGATGCTATTTCCCCCCGAAATTTGGATTCTTCAGTAACAGGAAATATCAGCACACTTCACAATTCACTGCAATCCACAACATTGACAGTGATTCGCAAAAATCTGAATGCTGAGAACGAACTCAGACGAATGTTTGGAAGGGAAGCTGTTGATGAGAACAGAGGGCGTGGTTCTCAATTCAAGAAGAAAAACTACATATTTGCAACACCTAAGTCTAACTGGCCACCCATGACAAAATGTGGTATACAGATGGTGGTTGCGAAGACGCAGAGTGGAATAACTTACTTCAAATATGTTCATAGCAAATCAAATTATCAGAATCTCCAACAAATATTTTGGAAGGCATCCCATTTGGCAGATCCACATGCAGTCAGGCAAGTTCTGGAAATTCATCCATATCACCTGGATACATTGCTTCATTTAAGTGAAGTATGCAGAGTCAGTGGGGATACACAGACAGCATCAGACCTGTTGAATAGAGCTCTCTTTTGTTTGGAAAAAGCCTTTCACCCCAGTTTTAATGTGACATCTGTAACATGCAGATTGGATTACAATAGAACAGAAAACAGAGCATTATTTGTTGCTCTGTTCCGGCAAATACTTTTTGTGTCGTTGAAGTCTTGCTGGCAGACAGCATTTGAATTGTCCAAGTTTCTGTACAACCTGTCTCCAGAACAGGACCCTTTGGCTTGTCTATTAGTCATTGATACCCTTGCTCTAAAAGTTGAAGATTACAACTTTGTTTTGCAGTTTATTGATGAATTCAATCATTCTTTGAAGCTAACAATGCTCCCTAACTTTGCGTACTCATATTCCATTGCCCAATTTTACAAGGAAGTAGTGGATGGAATTTCACATGAACATTCAAGTGATTTATTGCAAAAAGCAATTCTAAATTATCCTATGGTTGCCCAACTTATTTGTGAAAAATGTTCCTTTGTCATTGAATCAAACTCTCTTTTTGTGATGAATGAAAAAGTACTTAAAAGTCATACCAGGAGCCTTACTCAGCAATGTAAGCTGTATCTAGAGAGGTCTGTTGATCTATGGAAAGATACTAAAGTAGTTCATTGGTTCAAACATAATGTGGATATTGTGAACACTAATCATGCAGATATGCCAGGATATCAGGAATCCCTGCACCGGAGAAAAACCGTATTTCTTAGTCCACCCCTCAATGTTATGAGACACATTTTCATCTCTGACATCTCAGCTGTATCGGCTTTATTGCCTAATACAGCATTTGAAAGCTCGCAAGACCCCCATGATCCAATGCCACCCCCATCTAGTTACTCAGATTACCAACCTGACACAACAAGACCTAACGCTGGCAATCCAGTAATGGCATTCATCAACTCTCTCATGCCTGGCTATGACCAAAACACTCAAAATGAACAGGAAATTGGTGGAGTAAACCTGGGTGGCTTCTTGGCTCCTGCTGGCGAGGGGAACAGAGCAGGGCAATGGGGAGAACAACTGAGAAACATTCCTGGAGATTTTGGGGTCGCCCTTAGGGATATGCTCGCTAATCTTTATATTCAAGATCAGGACAATCAGGATGCTATGCCTGAAGTTGTTGATGAAGCTCAAAATGGTGATGAGATTGAGAATAGAGAGATTGTGGAGGATGATTTGGACTGAAACGTTTTTTAATTTTCAGAATTTTAGTTTAAAACCTATAATTAAGTTAAATTTATACGTGCTTTGTTTGTTTTTCTGACCATGGGGAATCATTTTTGATTTTGGATCACATTGATTCGTTGGTTTAGCTCTAAAATGTAGATTGGTGTTATAATTGATTTGGTTCTTATCGTCATTTAGCATTAATTCTTTTATGATTAATTGAATCAAACTTCAACAATTGAAATTGAACTTTCAAATGAAAACTTCAACTTAAATTCTAAAATAAATCATGAAATCATTTGAATCATTGCAAACTTTATATTATACTGTTTACTTCCCTGACCACATTCAGAATCTTGAATTGTTAACACTAACCCTGTGTCTAGGTGTGACCACATGTAGCACCCCCAGTAGCGGTTCCTGCTGAGCAACTGTGTGAGTAGCTTTACAAAGTTCAAACTGTGGCTGTATGTCGACTTTTTCTTTAATTACTATCAATTAAAGTTTTGTCATATTTTTATTGATTCTTAATTATGGTGATTTTTCACGAATAATAATAGAATGATTGCCCATTTAATTACCGTACAACTTTCAATGTTAAAAGTAAACAGCATGAGGATGATTGATCATCTACTACAGCTCTATAATATTCTGAACAATCAGTCTATGTCCAGCAGGTTGATTGGACAAAGCACCTTTACTCTGTGTAGTACATGTTTTTCTCGTGTTCACCATTCTCATACAACAGTCACTCGCCAGATCTGCCCACTTATTTTATCTGCCCACAAAAAGCCTGACCACATGCACAGTGCTCAGGCTTTTTGTCTTTTTTCTCCGTTAGGGGTTAAAATAGCGTGGCTAGTTTATTGGCGTTGCGCAGTGGAGGTGCGGTAATGAGTGGCTTTGTCACTCCTGTAATTTGAGCACTTTCCTTTGTGTTCAGAAACAAAAGGGTAAAATATTTTTATTGACGTAAACAGTGGGCGGTGTTTTAATAGATTTACTGAGCTTTAGTTCTTACCATAAAAGTACCCGATGAAGAACCTGCTTCAGTTTTAGCTCGACGTGTTTTATCTCTCATCTCAGACCTCAGAAACGCACTGTCCCATCACCAAATCATCAATGACGATAACTAAGTCTAGATCATGATTACACACCATTCACACAGTTATCAACAGGAAGGGTCCCTAAAACTGAGTCCAGCTACCACCCTCGAGATGGTTTCCAATTTCTCCTACCTGTGCTCACACATGCTGAGATAATCAATTAATCAGATGTGTCATTATTGCAATTTGATCGCTTCTGACTTGTTCCGAATTTTCGTTAAGTCGCCTCATCATTGTCTTGATTGGGGTAATTAGTCGCTTTATAAGGTATAATTAGCCCACAATCCTCGTAAATCATGAGGCACCGTTACTCGTGAGATTAGCAGCCATCTGGTTCACCTACTGTCTGTTTTCTTATCTCATCATATCTTATCTTATCTACTGGGTGAGGGAGATAACACTTTCTCATTTAATGTACGTGTTTTTTAATTACGAGACAATTTTAAAATTGATGAACTTGTGTTTTAATTATTTGTCTCAATAGTCTGCTGTATGTTAAAATCATGTTATGTTCACTGAGCCACACCAATCTGTACATTTTACGGTAAATTGGCTTACTTTTATTTGAACCAGTTGCTTTTGAACCATCTCTCCTTTGCCAACCCGTACACTCTGGATCTACCAGAACCAACCAACTCCCGGACTCTCATGCCGGACATGCCGGACATGCCGGACATACCGGACATGCCGGACACCGCACCATTAGAGGACTCTGAAACAGAGGATTCTAAAGTAGAGGACCCTCCATCAGTGACAACTAGTGAAGGAGATATCAGTAGCACAGTATGCAGTGGTAACGGAGAGTGTGGTAGAGACACCCTGTATCTAGAGACTCTGTATCTAGAGGTAGCGCCTCTAATTCCTTCTATCCAAACTCTAGAGAGCTCTCCTCCTGTTCCCTCTCTAGTTGAGATTTGTGGAGCGTGTGATGCTGATATCGAGGAGGAGCCTAACGAGTATAGGTGAACAGTGAGCACTCTCTAGATGATTCTAGAACCACCCTCCTGTAGCTTGCATTGCAGCTATCACGTGATTATTTAGTGCAATATTATGCTCTCTCACTGATCCAGATGCTAGGTCATGCTTTAAACTTGTCATATATTATAACAGTTGATTGTGCAGAAGATAACGTAGTAGACATTAAGCCAATCATTTTAATTATGCGAAACTCGCTGGTGTTAAGCACCGGCCAGTTTTCTAAAGCTAATGCATACTTTAACAGCATCTTGTTTTGCAGATTACCGTTCACTATTACCTTGACTCAGCTCTGAGGTGCTTCGTCATTACCCCTTATTTAGATTCTGTACTTCGTTTAACCATTACTGTCGATCACTAAACATGATAGTTTCTCTAGATGATTATTCTCGTAGGGTGTGACTCGGTTGGAATAATCGCTTCACTTCACGCGGCTACACGTTTGGTTGCGTTTTACATCTTCCAACAACTGTGACCACATTCGTTTTGTCGGGGTTAATTATAACTGTGTTATTAATCTTGCCGTTAAATAATACATTTTGTGAAGTGGAACTGCTTTTGCCGACGGTAATTAGCTTTGAAATAGTTCCATGGTAGATGACATCACATGTTTTCTTATTTGCGTACAAATAGCTATTAATGTCCGCAGTAATTCGTTCTTGTAGTTGTATTTCTGAATTTTCGCAAATGTTGCTCTCTGATCGGTATTTGTATTGACACCAAGGCACTAAACTTGCAATTATTCCCAGAAATTATAACCTTATTATTATCAATATCAATACTTGTTTTACATGATCACTAATCCTATTATAATCGACCATATTTTGGCCTTATCACTGTGATATGCCTGCGAATGTAACGAAATGAGAGCTTCATTGACACGAATTTACTGCACTGTAGTTTTGTGAATAAAAATGCAATGAATTTACCTGTGATATAATGCTGCTTAATGCATACTAATGAGCGAGTGCAGCATAATGAACTAGTACTGAAAAACATAATATCCTGTACAATGAACTGACTCACTGATGATGTTTCCGGATTGCTTAACCAAAATACAATGATGATAGCTTATAAATGTCGCTTATTGAATGTCACTGCTTCCCCACACTCCCGACATGACAGTAGAACTGATATGATAATATATAAAACAATACACCCCTACTCCTTGCACATGTGAGTGCCTGGTATTGTTTAGATGAAAATGTATACACTATAGCATGTGTGTGTGTGTGTGTGTGTATATAGTGTATTTATCCGCTTCACCATTGCAGTAATCCCACACAACTAAACATTATATTATGCTAAAATTACACTGTAACAACTCGGCACCGCCTCATTACTGTTCACTTTTATCCCGGTGGTATTTCCGAGTGTATTCTGGTTAATGTGACAAGTAATGCTGCTACTTGCTCACGGATTGGTGGGGCTAATTAGAGAGGTTGAAATTAACACAGTTCTTTGTGCCTGCGTTAGCCAACATATTTCATTCTAGGCGGGCTTGTTTCAGTTCTTGTTCCTCATGTTGTGGTTTTGGGCCAACTGTTTATGAAGGCAAGATATTTGATTTTTACGTTCGCATTCAAATTCACTAAATAATAATATTTGAATAATCTTGGGTTCTAATTTACAACAAGCTTAATCCAATTGATAACCTGTAGTGCCTTGGTCTAGATAATCACATAATTTACCATTTTAGTACTGTGTCTTATTATGCCCGCAGTTCCATTTCCACGCTCATTTATTTCTCTTTTACTTGTACAAATACCACTGCTTTACGCCGCCGATTGTACAAAATCGCGGCATTGTGTTGAGTTGGGCGGCATTGTGTGGGGGTGACTGGTCAGTGGGTCTTATTGGTTGATATTGAGTCGGGCTATGTAATTTTAACTATTTACTGTTGCTTGTACACTATAGTTTTCTACAAACTACAGAAAGTCGTAAGATCGACCATGTGAAATTATGCTTAGCGTAATATTGCTCCTAATAAATCAGATGATTTTGTAGCGGAGGTTTTAAATATAACGCCGGCGTGCAGCTCTCTAACATACATAATACGATAATATTAAGATAATCTAAACAATCCGACTTTTCATCGAAAGAAGTAGGAGAACACTTCCAGCCCCAGAAGAATAGTGCTAACCTCACATGTTTATTTATCTTGCTGACGCCAGTGTTTTTAATCACCGCTATGGGTCCTACAGACAACGATGTTAATGAGTTGGTTATTTTGCATAGTAAATACGAGAATAGAATGTCTCAATTCGACCTCCTACAACTGGTCACCAACAATCGAGATCTCTGCGCCACCAAGATAGTATCAAGTGTTAACCCAAAGATAGGGAAAAACTACTTGTACCAAGACCTTGAATTAAGGAAAGACTTGATATTATTCAGTGCTAGACAGCAGTTACTGGATTTATCTTTAGTAGAAGCACAAAGAGACGTCAAGAAACTCGAAGAAGACATAAGTCGATCAGAGCATTCTTTTTTAGTAGCGAACCCGGATATGGGTAGAAGGAGTTTAAGTGACGCGATCAACAAGAGGATAAATCCAGTCATAAGGAGTATAAACAAGAAAATGAAGAAAAAGATCGCTTTCTTCAAAGTACAGCCAGTGCAGGCACCTCAACTGAAACTAAGAAGTAAACGGAAGAAAGGTAAGAGGTCTCCTGAACAACGGAAGTCCATGTATCGCCGATACAAGGAAAATCGTAAAAAGCGCAAGGCCGAATTTTTCGCTCGAAAAGTAGCTGAAATAGTGGAGAAAAAACTTGTCATAAATCTTTCATCTGTTCAGGTACCTGAACAATGTTACTTGTACCTGGCTAAAGGGCTCAACTTTGTTGAATCTAACAAAGCGGACAGAGAAGACTTACTTTTTGATTGCCAAAACTTTATCAGGAAGCTTGAGTGGAAGGCTTACTTCAAACAGAGACCCTGGATTGATTCAGACTCCAGAGAAGAAGACATCCACGGACACATGCGTGTGTCAGGAACCTCCCACCCGGACTACAGCCATCCCCTACTGGATCAGTTGAAAACTAGATTACTAGGATGGGTCGCGAACACACAGCTATCCACACCTGAAAGTAATCTAGGAAAAGACGAAATCCGAGGAAGGAAACTTCTGCTACAACTCATAAAAGAAGAAAGAGTGTTTGTAACAAAAGCCGATAAAGGGGGAGCCACACTGATCCTGGACTATGACGTCGTCGTAAACACGATAAAAGAGGAGATATCAGATACTAGGAAGTATACGAAATTAGATTCTACTATTGAAGACTACATGGAGAACACCAGAACGGAGATAGTTAAGGAGGTCCTGGCCCAAGAACACATTGGGCACATAACATCTAAGGACAAGACTATAATAACAGGTCTCAACACGGATAATAACATGAAACACAGCCCGGATTACAGACCAGTACCACCAAAAATCTGGCCCTTGTTCAAAGTACACAAGCTATCAGAAGAACAAATCAGGAACAAGGTTGTACCACCACAAAGATTCATCAATGCAGCAAAGCATGGCCCCCTCTATAGACTAGGGCAATGGTCAAGCCCACACCTAACAAAAATCAGCCAGGACTACTGTGGAGATGAATTCCTGCTTGACACTCCCCATCTTATGAGGAAAATCGAGCAACACAACTCATCCCCACCAAGAGGAAACACCCTACTAGCCACCCTGGACGTGGAAGCCCTGTACCCCTCCATTAACCCACGTTTAGCACTAGAGGCCATGGCGGACGCTTTTGAATCGGATCGAACCACATCTGAAAGGACTAAGGACGCTTTGCTGAATTTCACCAAACTCTCCTTTAACCACTCTTGTGTTACGTTCCGAGACAATTGTTATAAGTCGGAGAAAGGGATCCCAACAGGGGGATGCGATTCAAGGCAGATCGCTGATCTATTTCTGCACTGGCTTATGCATAAAAAACTTAGGAAAGATCTCCCTTGGGATAGTCTCATTGAACTGTTTTTACGCTACATCGATGACTGCTTCATAATCTGGAAGGGTACGGCAAGGCAGTTTGATTCTTTTGTACAGAAACTGAACCAACTGGCAGCGGAATACGGGATAAGGTTTGGCAGCTGGGAATTGGGGAAGGAGGTGAATTTCCTGGACATAACCTTGTATTTGGACACAACCAACAAGATCCAATATAAGCTCTACACCAAACCGACAGATGCCAGGAATTTTCTCCGTACTGACAGTTTCCACCCAAAACACGTGTTTAACTCCGTAGCCTTCTCCCAAATGCTTCGGATTGCTAACAGGAACTCAAGAGAGGATACACGGCAGGCGGACCTACAGCAATTGAAATCGGATTTGCGTCGTAGTGGACACGACTCAGCGAAACTGAACGCCTTAGAGCCAAAAGTGTTGGAGAAGCTGTTCAATCCTCCACCCAACTCAGAAGGAAGTGTTCATGTTCCCCAAAAAACTTCCATGGTGTTTTCAGTCCAACACCTCTCGGAGATGCCCCAGCTTAAATCAGTCTTAAAGGAGTTGGAACCGGACATTGAAGCACTATTAGGCCCAACACAAATCACGGTGGCATCGAAGAAAGGCTGCTCGATTGGTAACAGAGTACTGAGAAACAGTGCTATCTGCAGAACACCGGCAGAAAATAATTCAGAGTGGACTCAGAAATGCAATGCACCAAGATGCCGAACATGCAGGCATATGTGTAGGGCAGGGGAAGAATTTGTAGTTAATGGACAGAAGCTAGTAGTTCCTATCAGATATAATTGTAAATCTAAAAATGTTATTTATGTGGCCCAATGTAAGCTTTGTAATCTTATAAAGGAAGAAGGTTATGAGATAGTTGTAGAAGACACTTATTTCGGGCAAACAATGCAAAACTTTCATAAACGTGTCAATGGACACAGAGCCTGTTTTAAAGTAGAGGATCGTAATAAATCAGCCCTTTCGATTCATGCCTATGAACATCACAGTGACATTTTTACTATTGACAACTATAAATTTGCCATTTTGAAAGAATGTAACCCCAGGGGATTAAATAGGGAGGAATTTAGGTATATTGAGAAGTATAGAACTAATTGCTTGGGTTTAAATAGATGCAAAGTTGAAAGATAAGGTTCTTAGTTTTTTTCTTCTTTTTTGAAGCTTCATTTTTGAAGCTATATTTTTGTGTAGTTCATCTCCATTTACCTTGTGTATTTTTTTGGGTTATTTGATTCTCGATTGTTTGAGGCATTTTAGATCTTCGTATATATAGTACTAATAAAACTAACCAACTTAATTCCTTTGTAGCTAATGATGTAATTTAACGAAGTATACACTACATTTGCGTGTTTCACTGTCTAGCCCACCAACCATAAGATTTAAACTGGATTCTAACATTTAGCGACATGACCACCGAGAGTGGGACATAACAGTGAATGAACAGACCCGGGACACACCAACAAACATCCCCCATTCCACTCATCACCAACACGTGCTGTCACCCCAGCAACATGCCATCTTGATGTCGCCCTCCTCCGTTGACAGGTACCGCAAACACCGTTACGTGACGTCATGTGATTTTTGTGACGTCACGTAAATTTGTGACGATGCGTGATGTTGTGACGTCACGTGACGTTTCAGTTTGGTCGCTGGGATTTTTTTGATCCATTTGTTTTGCTAACTGCTGAATTTTAGCTCTTCGTTGGTTTTAGGCTGTTTGTGATGCGAGACAATTTCACTTTCATTTTCACCTGGATTTCACATATTGTTCCAGCATGGCTTTTGACTTGTCACTTGAATAATGCTTTGTCGCACTGATGTTTTTAACTTTTAGAATTAGCGTACATTTGAAAGATCATATATCTCACAGATATTTCGTCAGGACTTAGCGTACTAGACCTGCTCTGCTTCCTTTTTCATTCAATTTAATTAAGACAATTAGTGCTTTAAATTAATACGTTTACATATTGTGTTTGTTGTGGCTAGATCGGCTGTTTTAATGTGAAGCATGAAGCACTAGGGTATGAAGCATAACATAATAACATATAATGTTTTCTCCGTTGACTTAACATGTGCATTCTCCCAAATAACACGTGTTAATTCCTGTGTATATAATAATATAACACGTAATTCTCTTCCAGTCAGCTGATGAATTACTGTGTCCACGAGGAGGAGCTGTTACCACACAATTGTCTTGGACAACAGGTAAAATTCCACAAATACCTCACACATTCCTCACTTGATCTCTCACATTAACCCAGTTTAGTCATCATCAATTCGATGTGATTGGTTTTAATTTTATCGTGTATGTTTTATCAATTCCAAACGTTTAGTTATTAAAAAGATTTGATCCAGTCACGTGACTAGCAACTTATCATTTATTTCACCTGTTTCAGACCAAGCTTGATCAGTTGGTAGCAAAGAAAACAGCGAACACAAAACGAACATGGAAAGCAGGAGTTCCCTTCATCCTGTTCCTTATTGTGTGTTGTCTGGTCTTCATATTCTGTAGAGACCATCTTGAGGTGAGTATTTAGAAGAAACTTTGTAATCGAGATGGTTTATTATTGACTTAGTTTCCCCAATCCCCATCCAGGGATACGTCAGTCGAAAGTATTCGTAAAAAATATGGTAACCAATTCTGGTTAGTATCATGATAACCCGCCGGACCCCCCCCCCCCCCCCCCCCCCGTGATAACCATCGGTAAGTTTAGACTCAATATTACAACAAAACTGTTTACAGGATTTCTTGAACTGGCTGGACGCGTTACCAAGATGGCAGAGCGGAATAATCTTCGTAGTTCTCTTCACCATCATCTCCCTGCCGGGCTCCTTCGGGTACCTCATCCTCAACATAGCGGCTGGCTACATGTACGGTTTCTGGCTGGGCATGCTCATAATCTTCATCTCCGTTACGGTCGGGTCCGTCATTGCGTTTGTCCTGATACGGAAGTGCTTACCCGGATGTATTGAACGGCTTTTATCTGATGGTGACGATGCAGCCCTCATAAACCCCATGCTCAGGATTATCGAGGGAAAGAACGGTGTTAAGGTGATCGCACTCTTTAGACTAACTCCGCTGCCCTTCGGATTCCAAAACGGTGTGTTCGCCCTCACTGATATTAGCATTTTTAAGTACACGTTCGCAACGTGCATCGGCCTCCTGCCCACTCAGGCACTGAACACTTATTTTGGAACTACCTTGCGGAGTATAAAGGATGTTGTGAGTAACGACGGTGAGAGTTACATTCTCTTTTCCTTTCAACTCCTTATAAGTCTTGTCCTGATGATATTTGTGGCGCGGCTTGCGCGCCAGGAGATCAACAAGTGCAGTGATACTACTGACAAGGGAGACTTGGAGTCGGGCGAGGGATTCAAGAAGGGACATTCCAGATCCAAATCTGCTTCTGCCATCCTCATGTCCAAGCAAAAAATAATAAATCAGCCTTCGATTTTTAAATGAAATGTTAGTTTCTAGTCATTTAGCTATCCCTACCATTGTACTGTGCAATTTGTTTTATACTTTCTATGTAATACTGATATAAATCGCATTGGCAACGTTCATATTTTTATTTAATGAGAGAGTATAAATATGGTTTAATGATAAAAGCCATAATAAATATCTTGATGCTGATACATAGTTTTTGTAAAGGTTTTGATAATGAGTTCGGAGAAAATCTAGATATAATAGATTGTTGTCGATGGATTGTGCAGTGTTGTATTTCCCAATGTAAGGGAGATCACAAATAAGCTGCGGTTTTTAAATATCATGAACAATGATATCTCAATTGAGTGGCTTGGTTAAATCAGTCCTTCGCAGGAATGTGAATCTTGCAGGAATTTGGCTCTTGCAGGAATTTGGCTCTTGTATATTATTTGCAGTTTAAAACTCTCTTAATCGTTTGTACGATGTTTCTACTTAGATAGTTGTAATATATTAGTTATATCATTATATTTCTACTGTTAACACTCTAGAGGCACGGGCTTGGACTCGCTTTTTTTGGCTAATTTTAAGTGTGTGAAATTTCCGGAACTTCCCAATAACTTGTCTTTTTCAATGATCTGTTTAATGTTTATTTTAGATCCCAATTTTTTTGAAGTAAACTTAATATAACGCGGTGATATTGTTAAAAATGATGATGAATTGTTTTCAAAGGAAGTAAATGGGGTGTTTAAGTTCGTTTATTAAACTGACAGTTCACAGTTTTTTTCAACATTATAAGTTCTCTTCTCAGGAACAGTCAAATCCTAAATTTTATTTTTTAAAGATATTTTAATACCATCAGTCTCATAAAATGTTAAAAGTGGTTTTCCATCTTATTATGAATGGAAATCGCAAATAATTACTCGAAATCGCAAGGATGGCAAAACTTTAAAACTCAACCCTGACCTAATGATCATTGATCATGGTACACGAATAAGATCACACCACAATAACACAAATGATCGGCTGAATATTCACGTGACTGTTGCCAACATTGCAGTGCGTCTCTGGTGAAATTGGCAGATATATAGCAACCCAATGTGACACTACACTGTTATAATAATACACACGCTCTTGGTTATAATATGAGACATAGTGTTAATTACCAGCATATCTCTCGGTCGTGGCTAACCGGAAATGAAAATATTATGGAAAACACCGGTTTGATGATCACGTACCGAACACTTTTGAACTGTCAAGAACTTAAACACACCATTTTCCTTTTAAACTGTTGAAATTATTTCCTCATTTAATCTAATAATGATTCCAATAATATCAACAAAAACATACTTTTGGGACGACTTTACCGCATGTTATGGTAATAAAATGGAGGATTTTAAGCGATTATGATAATTATAATATGAGGAATGCAAATGGGAGCTATGTGAATTATGCTGATAAGGAATGGGAGTTATGTGAATAATGCTTATAAGGAATGGGAGTTATGTGAATTATGCTGAAGAGGAAGGGAAGTAATGTGAATTATGCTGAAGAGGAAGGGGAGTTACATGGATCACCTTACCAGATAGGACTAGGTTTTAGCAATGTATGTAAAGATGAAGATGTGTTGCACTTTTTTTAGTGCCCGACGTGAGTAATGTTAGTGAAAGATTGAAAATGAAGTATTTTATGAAGTGAAAGTGAAATATTTTGTTAATTCGTTCACATGGCATTATCCTATCTCTTCCGTGTTTCGTGTATTCGTCGATTTGATACTTAGCAACTCCTTGTTACTTATTTTTGTATTGAACTTTGTTAAAATCTACCTCGTTTCACTGATTTCTTTATAATTTTAAAAGTTAAATGACCAAGTAGCTAATTAAAATTCGTGTTACTCAAATGAAAAATTATGGCAATTTGAATGAGTAAAGATCTCCAACTTAATTCACTTAATTATCATTAAACTTCAACTTTAAGTTAATCTATGGTAACTTACACAATATAACAATACATAGAATCAATACATAACAAACAGCGTAGCAACTAGCCAGGGTAAACTCACATGATGCATCAACAATATTACGGATTAAGTTACATACTTTATTAATTTCCCGAGTAGCTCACTAAGTTATCATTGCCAAGTATACAGTGTTCGCATTCTCGTGATTCCGAAATCAAGATTCCTGTACGTGTGGCCAACATAACATTATGCCAATAATTTAATATGCAATCCCGTACATGCTTCAACAATGATTGGAGCTACATGAATAATGTGCATATTATGTAATATTATTATAATCTCAGCTAAAAACACCATTGTGAGCAGGAAGTCTATAACAACTATCCCCACTGTTGCTAAACTAACCGCCTTAACACAAAGCCTTAACAGCAATAATTATGATAATATAATGTAAAGCTCAGTGTAACACAACAGATACTGAATCTAATCAATGGGTCTAGTCATTGGCTACTCAGTACACACACACACCGCGTGTACAGGATACATAACATAACACTCCATTACAGGCGGTAGTGTATGTACTCATGATCTGTCTACGTCATCACTCCCGAACCAGCCCCGGTGCCCGACCTCTTCTAAAGCTTCTCCGACCAGCACGTCACTCACGTGACAGAGTCATATTATCAGGTTCCACTCCACCACCAGTTCTACCTAACTGTAATATATCCAGGTTTTTATCTACAATCCCCGGAAAGGTATATACAGGTATCAGATTACAGCAGGCTACATTACGACATCTACATACCACACATACCGCATTCCACGAACACCTGCCAGAACCCGAGTCCGAGGAGGAAACAGTCCGGATAAACTATATACTCCGAGACGGAACAGTCCGGACAATAGCAGGACGGACAGGAGATAACGTCATGTACCTCGCGCACAAGCACGATATTGAGATAGAGGGCGCGTGTGAAGCGAGCCTGGCGTGTTGCACGTGTCACGTGTATGTGGAGGGTGAGTACTGTGATATGTTGGAGGAGGCGAGTGAGGACGAGGAGGACATGTTGGACATGGCTCCGGAGCTCAGGGAGACCAGTAGACTGTCATGTCAGATTGTGTTGGAGAGGAAGTTGGATGGGATTACGGTGCAGATACCCAGGATTACTAGGAACTTTTATGTGGATGGTCACGTGCCTCAACCTCACTGAAATTGAGACTTTCTCGGGTTTTTAATGTTTATTTATAGATTTATTGTTTGTTTGAAGGTTTATGTTCTGTGTAGAACCTTTTGTAACTTTTTACTAGCATAGACCATGCTTTATTTGAGAGCGTTTTGGTGTAAATTATACATTTGATGTAATGTTTCAGTGACCCCCTAATTTATTAAACAGTGCAGCTTATAATACACATTGTAAACCATTTTATTTCACATTCATATTATCACTCTTGTTTCACTAGTAGGAACTACAATATCAAATAAATTATAAAAATGTCAAAACTGAAAATTCGATCCCTTAGTTCCCTTAATCTAGATAAAGATGATAGCCTCGCACAAAACAAAGTACAGTGCAGACAGCATCGAAACAAAACCAGGTGACCAAACCAAGTTTGCTTGCGCAACATACCAACTAGACTCTAGCGGAACAGAAAGACACGGTAACGTCTCCATTCTAGACTTCCAGGAGAAGTCTGTTAAAGTATCATCAGTCCTAGAAACGGGGGGAGTATTGGATCTGTGGTGGAGAGATGAGGGATGTTTGTTGGCAGCATGCGCTTCAGGCGAGTTGCGCATGATTGATGTTGATAAGGACTGTGCGTTTAGTGAGTGCAAAGTTACTAATGTGTCAAGTGATATTTTACTGGCTGTTAACGGGAGTTCTAATACTGTTGTCACCAGTGATACTGCTGGAATCATCTACTCAATAAACCCAGATAGTTTGGAAATTTCAATGAAGATAGAGGCAGCACATGGTGCGCAGGGTTGGGGCGCTGAAGTATGGGGTTTAGCGCTTGACAGGCACGATGTAAACCTGGTTTACAGCGGGGGAGACGACTGTTTGTTGAAGTGCCATGACCTGCGCACCCCTCACACTGTCTCCACCTCACGATACCACACCATGGGGGTGTGCTGCATATCCCCTGATCCTGTATCTCTTAACCGGATATTATCCGGAAGTTATGATGAGTTGGTCGTTGAGTGGGATACCAGGAACTTTAAACAACCCCTCAGAACTGTCAGTGTAGGTGGTGGTGTGTGGCGCATCAAGCGCAGTCCTGACAATATGCATGCGCTTATAGCAGGCATGCACAGTGGGTTTCATATCGCGGACTTGACAGAGTTTGCTGTAGCACAGACCTACACAGGACACACATCCCTTGCGTATGGGGCAGATTGGTTAGACCAGGGGTTTGTTGCTACCTGCTCATTTTATGATAATTTGGTTAACGTTTGGCACAGCGGTGTCTAGTTGGAGCACCCCTTATTAATTATTTGCGGAGTATCCTGTGACCAATTTTGGTATTTGTTAAGTTAATTGCTTTTACAGAGATGTACCTGAAGTTTAATTGCTAATTTATTGTTTTTTTAAATAAAGTTATTGGGTTCTGACAGTTTTTATTTTGTCTTTCACTGCTTAAAATACAAATGGAGATTAAAATTCGCTAAACTTAGATATGGGCGATTTCACGTAAAGTAAATTACACTTTGCACAAAAATTTGGCCTTATTCTGACTCTCAAGCATTACACAAACATAACAGAATCATGATAAATTGCATGAAACATCTCTTATGTACTCCACACACAGCTATATTAAGATTTTTACTCCAACTGCTATGGCTTTTGAGTGAGGCACGTTTGAAAATGTAAAGTAAATTACAGGGCACAAATTGACATTCCTGACCAACGTGTATTGAAATCTCATTTCGTGCCCAGGTGTGAGAATAAACATTTAAATATTTTTCATGCACACTGGCAAATGTCTTGCCTGTACTGGAAAGGGTTTGTTTTGGTAAATGGTTAATAGCTGTGTTCTGTAGAAGCCTTTTTTCCTTGTAAAGTAAGTTACTCTTTTGTGTCAAGTAGTTTACACTGTTACACAATCCTTTGATTTTAACTGTTTAAAGCTGCCCCTTTGTCTTTAATTCGTTTGCTAAGTGTATGAACTATGTAATATATGATTAATAATGATATATCAGTTTATCATTAGCCAATTAAGGGGGCCGGGGGGGCCTTCATCAAAATTTTCTCGAAATTGACTTTATAGTTGTTTCTAATAGAGGGGAGTGATATCTATCAGATGCTTTTGGTCCCATGGAAAAATATTGTTCCTAGACGAAATTATTATCGGTCAAATGTCAGCGCTTATGTGTAATTGTATTGTGCGAGCGATTTTCAATTTTTGAAAATCTTGGACCTCAAAAAATCGTCAAAAAACGAGGTTGAAGATTTTCAAAATCGAATGAAATATGTTTAAAGGCCTATCTCAAAATTCTGTTTGGCTCATCTCTTTTAAATTATCTCTAGAACATATCCTGAAAGTTTCAGGGTGATTGCTCAAAACATGTAGGAGAAAATAGATTTTTAGACTCGATTTTCAGGACGCATGATTGAAAATCGCTCGCGCAATACAATTACACATAAGTGCTGATCTTTGACCGACAATAATTTCGGCTAGGAATAATATTTTTCCATGGGACCAAAAGCATCTGATAGATATCACTCCCTTCTATCAGAAACAACTAAAAAGTCAATTTCGAGGGAATTTTGATGAAGACCCCCCGGCCCCCTTAATTGGTTGATTGATCCACTGATTGGGTCCACAGTTAGCCCAGTTATACAGAGTAGGTAGGTGGGCGTAAATGTACGAATGTTTCCCAGCTCAAAAATTTGTGTTCAAGCAGGCCACTGGATTTTCTGTAAAGTAAAGTATTATTTATATTATATTTTCGAAAAGTCAATTTTTAACCATTTTAAACCATTTTTATAGATTTCTTTAATGAAATTCTGACCAGAACCAATCTATTATCACTTTTAAATAACTTTTATTCTGTTTGACAATCGTTACTTGTTGTGTTTTACTACTATTTCTGAATAAAAAGCATATGTGTAAATTACTTGACACGTAAATTACTTGACATGTAACTTACTTGACGCTGGTATTGACATGATCTGATATCTATGGATCTAAATAAACAAGTACATTATGTCTTGACATCAGAGTTAGCTTGTTTTAGCAAGATTTCAGCAAGAAATAACATGAAATGTGGCCAGCAGAAAACTTTTTTGTTTTTTATGTATAGTAATTTACACTAAAAACAGGAGAAAGTAGAATAGCATTGCTCCGAATCTGCTTAAATTTTGAGTCCCAAATTTTGCATACAGCTTCAGTGAAGTGGTATGCACCTTTACAGATCAAGAATTAATGAATATTACAACAATCTCTTTTTAGTAAACAGCTTTTATTATAGAGTAGTTTTAGCCTGTAAAACATGACAATTTATGGGTATTTTGAAAACGCGATAACACAGAAACGAAGTGAGATATTTATAAGCGGTTTTTTGTGTCTAACAGTTTATAATCTTCTCTTTCAGACTCCAATCAAAGCTAGTGCCATAACTGAAATTTATTTTTTTCCCTCCTTGTTCATGTTTCATGAAATTGCCCATATATGACTGTGGGATATAATGTAAAGAATAGTCAGAATCATATGAAGCATATTCCATCCAAAGGAATATGATTCAACTCTTTATTTTGATAAGTAAGTTTACTCTTTTAATACTAGTATTTGGTGTAATTCTAACTTTTTGAATCTGTTCACAGGAAATATTTCCATGTCAAATCGGGACACAAGATCACAATCTGTAAAAGATGAAGTGAAGACTGAGATTCTGGACCATGTTATCAAAAAGGAGATAAAGACTGAGCTACAGGAAGTCAACGGGAAGTCTCATGGTTTTATTTGTCCCACATGTAAAGCTCATTTCCTTTACGATGAGTTCTTTATGGAGCATATTAAAGAACACCACGAGGATATGGCTGGTGAAAAGATGAATTCTAATAAGCTATTGAGTTCTTCTGGAATATCAGAAAAAGAGAACAATTCAAAGAATACCCTGCATAGAAGTGAACCTTTTAAATGTGATGTTTGTTCCTTTTCTTGCTCCTACGAATCTCATCTTCTGAAACATTAGAGAGTTCATACTAATGAAAAGCCATTCAAATGTGAACAGTGCTCATCTGCTTATTCTCGAAAATGTAATCTAATCCGACATCAGCGAATTCACACAGGGTACAATCCCTACAAATGCAGCGATTGTAAATACACAAGCTCTTCTAAATCAAATCTTATTCATCATCAACGAATTCACACCGGTGAGAAACCCTACAAGTGTGAACATTGCTCATATGCCTGTTCTCGAAAAGGTGATCTAGTCTTACATCAGCGAATCCACACAGGTGAGAAACCCTACAAGTGCGAGGAATGCTCATTTGCTTTCACTCAAAAAGGTAGTCTAGTTAAACATCAGAAAATTCACACAGGAGAGAAACCCTACAAGTGTAAAGAATGCTCATATGCTAGTTCTCAAAAATGTAATCTAGTCTTACATCAACGAATTCACACCGGTGAGAAACCCTACAAGTGTGATGTATGCTCATTTGCTTTCACTCAAAAAGGTAGTCTAGTTAAACATCAGAGAATTCACACCAGTGAGAAACCCTTCAAGTGTAAAGAATGCTCATATGCTTCTTCTCTAAAATGTAATCTAGTCCAACATCAGCGAATTCACACAGGTGAGAAACCCTTCAAGTGTGAACATTGCTCATATGCTTGTTCTCGAAAAGGTGATCTAGTCTTACATCAGCGAATCCACACCGGTGAGAAACCCTACAAGTGCGAGGAATGTTCATTTGCTTTCACTCAAAAAGGTAGTCTAGTTAAACATCAGAAAATTCACACAGGTGAGAAACCCTACAAGTGTACAGAATGCTCATATGCTTCTTCTATAAAATGTAATCTAGTCCAACATCAGAAAGTTCACACTAATGAAAGACCATTCAAGTGTGAACAGTGCTCATATGCTTGTTCTCTGAAAGGTAATCTAGTGAAACATCAGCGAATTCACACAGGTGAGAAACCCTTCAAGTGTGAACAGTGCTCATTTGCTAGTTCTCAAAAAGGTAATCTAGTCCAACATCATTGAATTCACACAGGTGTGAAGCCTTACAAACGCAGTGACTTGAATACGACAGCCCTTCTAAATCAAATCTTATAAAACACCAACGAATTCATAATGAGAAGAAACGTTAGAAAAGAAGATCAGTTTTAAGTGTAGTCTCACTATTGTTTTTTAGATTATTGATGCTCTTGCTTGCAAATCTTGTTCACCCCAATTTTGAGAGATTTATTCTAGAGTCTCGACAGACATTGAACAGTAATTGTTACCACCTGTAATTGTTAAGACACACGATTATTGTGTGGAAATTGTGTTCTGTAAACTATGCCTTTTAATTCAGATGTACTGCAGGAACATACACTGCTTGGGCCCTATGCAGGGGGACGTAACATTTACAGCCGGTAACATTAACAGCCGGTAATGGTTATATTAGACAATGTGGCGTTACTTTTTAAAGTTTTTATTAATGCTTTTATGTTTCATAATTTATTGCAAAGTAAAGATATTATTTTGTAATCTTGAGATGAATTTATACAAATTATCGATTTTTAGATTTAGTCTTTAGAACCGTGATTTTGTCCTGCAGAGTGTTTCCCTGCCCCCTTCGAAATAGCTTAATAAAAGATTTTTGGATTATGAAACCATCCAAAGGTATATGATTTAAGTCTTTAATGTGATAAGAAAAGTTGTTACTGTTTTAAATACTCGTATAATTTTGATACAGTTGACCACTGCAAACTACTGAACATCCTCAGAAATGAGTTGGGAATAACAGGGACAGCTTGGAAATGGTTCAGCAGCTTCCTCACAGGTAGATGTCAAACGATTAAAGTTGGAAATGAGGAATCTTATGAGATAGTGATTAAGTTTGGAGTCCCACAGGGCTCTGTGCTGGGTCCGGTCCTGTTCAACATCTACATTCGCTCTTTGTACTCAGCAGCACATGATTTGAACTTCTCCATCCAGGGTTACGCCGACGATCATCAGCTGTATAAAAGTTTCAAGCCAAACGAGGAGCCCACCGTCCTTATCAACGATGTTCCCAAATGTTTCCAAGAAATTAATGACTGGATGAAAAAACATTATCTACAGCTCAATGCAGGAAAAACTGAGATTCTTGTTTTTGGGACACCGCTTGTTCTCCAGCAGCTGTCTATAGGGGGCGTGTTTGTTAACTCTGAGACGTGTGTCAGGCTGTCACCTGTTGCAAAGAACCTCGGATTTCGTCTCGACTCTCAACTAAACTTTGGTGAGCAAATCAAGCAACTTAAAACATCGTGTTTTCTGAAACTAAGAGACCTTGCTAAGATGAAAACATTCCTCACAACCAAACAGATGGGAACACTGACTCAAGCAATTGTAATCTCATCGCTAGACTACTGCAATGCGCTTTACTATGGTTGTAGTCAAGCCTCAATTACGCAGCTGCAGAACATTCAGAACCGAGCATGCCGTCTGGTTTTTGGATTAAAGAAGAGAGACTCAGTCGAGGAGAAGCTCAAATCCCTTCATTGGCTCAAGGTGAAGGAAAGGATTGAGTTTAAGTTATGTTTACTGATTTTCAAAGCAGTCAATGGTGTTGCTCCTGCATATCTGTGTGATCTAGTAACATTTGTTAGTTCGAGTAGCAGAAGAACTTCCTCCTTACACCTACCTGTCGGATCTACAAGATCGCACCCAAGAGCGTTTCAGACTGTTGCTCCGAAAATCTGGAACCAACTACCAATTGAAATTAAGACTTGTTCTGATGTTGATCTGTTCAAAACATTATTAAAAACTCACCTGTTTAAGAAAAGTTATGGCATGAGCGATTAATTGACATTATAACTTTATGTTATTTGCTTAAACTGTTTAGGATGCAACCTAATGTCATGATCTTTTTGAACTTATTAGCAATTAGACTGTTAGCTCGCTTCATAAGCATGTCATCTTCGTTCCAAAACTTTTTATGTCCTATGCATACACTCCTTGATAGTTATCTTGATCTAGTATCTTTGTTTCACACAATAGAGCATAAGTTTTGTGGTTTATCCACTGGGCTTAGAGTTTGTGTTTAAGCTACCAAATTTTATTATTATTATTATTAATTACTTGTATTTAATGTAATTCTAACTTCTTGAATCTGATCACAGGAAAGATTTCCATGTCAAATCGGGAGATTTATTGAACATATCGCTGCTCATATTACCAAACATTGTATGTCAAAATTTTAATTTTTACATATTATCATGAATCTAAGTTCAATTCCACACATACGAGTAAGTACAGTTTCAAAGCAAAATTCAGCAACATCATTTTTTAAACAAACATATTATGTGCCTTCACAGTCATTCTGTGATATATAGCATCCTTTTGTTGTTTAAATGGATGATGTAGACTCTAGAACATGGTGAGACTTTCCATTGGTAATATGCTTAAAGTATTTCCATTAAATTATTGTTTAAATCAGCACGTCCTCGTGATCGTAGTAATAGACATTTCATGCTCGTTGTGTGAGCTATTGTCTGCAGTACTCTCATTGGGGCATGTGATCTCAAGCCTGCTTTCCTGCCACATTTGCCTCGACTGTCTTATGATGTAAATGACTTGTAATTTCCTGGTCATACAGCTCATATAATATAATACTGACTTTGTTATTTTGAAGCTTAAGTCCATGGCTGACTGTGACAAAATGGGGAGAAATCATAGCTGTGATACTGATGAGAAGGTTTGTTTATCATTGCTAGCGCTATAATTTTATAATAAAGTTTGGTAAAATATGACAGTTGAATTATTTTAGAGGCTTAGTAGGTAAATGTTGCGATATCTAGACCATCTAGAGAGTTATTAATTAGTTTGTACCTAAAAATAATAACAACATGGACTGATGGACCCCCAAAATTATTGTGCACATTTTCTTGAACAAAATTATTTTGCACGTTTTTCTTAAACATGACGCTCTCTAGTAGTATACCTTGTTTTATACATTATAGTTCTAGTGAATAGATTTTCACTCCGCAGGATTTGGGTTTGACAGTTGGGCAGCAGGTGACTGCTAATCCTTTTCGGGATAAGATAGAGTACCAAGCAACCATCCTACGCCGCGTTAAGGTATGCACAATAATAATAATATTAAGTACTTTTTGTGAGACTTTTTGTGAGACCATTTTATTCCACTTGTTGTCCAGGCGACTGGCTTGAAACCTAACCAATTTTTAATGACAATATTCATAATAAGATAGTGCTAATTATTTACACTTATTTCAGAGGGGGATCTTTGAACTACAGTTCGATGATGTTTGCTGCAACGTGTCTAGAAAATATATAAAGCTGATAACAGGTGACATATTTATACTATCGGCTAGGCCTCCTTTTAAAATAAATATTGGGTAAATTATGAGTTAACAATTTTGCGATCAATGAATTAAAAGTAAAACGTGTTATTATCAGTTTAGACCTTTATTGACAAATAACTGTAAATGTAATATAGTTTTTAAGTTTATGTATTCAGAATTGTTTCCAAATTTCAAGAAACATATGCATTTCAGATCAAACGGCAGACGATACCGGATCTGTAATGGATGGTCCAGCTGAAGACAAGACCGGATCTTTAATGGTTGGTCCAGCTGAAGACAAGACCGGATCTGTAATGTGTGGTCCAGCTGAAGACGAGACTGGATCTGTAATCGATGGTCCAGCTGAAGACGAGACCGGATCTGTAATGAATGGTCCTGTTGAAGACGAGACCGGATCTGTAATGGATTGTCCAGCTGAAGACGAGACCGTATCTGTAATGGGTGGTCCAGCTGAAGACAAGACCGGATCTGTAATGGGTGGTCCAGCTGAAGACAAGACCGGATCAGTAATGGGTGGTCCAGCTGAAGACAAGACCGGGTCTGTAATGGGTGGTCCAGCTGAAGACAAGACCGGATCTGTATTGGGTGGTCCAGCTGAAGACAAGACCGGATCTCGAAAAAACGACAATAAAGCTAATAAGCAAATGAGTTATTCTGGAATTTTAGAGAAAGAGAACAATTCAAAAAAAAACCCCTATGAACGTAAACCATTTGAATGTAATGTTTGTTCCTTTTCTTCCTCCTCCGAACCTCTTCTTCTGAAACATCTTCTGAAACATCTTCTGAAATATCAGAGAGTTCATACTAAAGAAAAACCTTTCGAGTGTGAACAGTGCTCATATGCTTGTTCTTATAACCATCATCTAGTTCTACATCAGCGAATTCACACCGGTGAGAAGCCCCACAAGTGCAAGGAATGCTCATATGCTTGTGCTCAAAAAAGTAGTCTAGTCGAACATCAGAGAGTTCACACTGGTGAAAGACCATTCAAGTGTGAACATTGCTCATATGCTTCTTCTCAGAAAGGCACTCTAGACTTACATCAACGAATTCACACTGGTGAGAAACCCTACAAGTGCGAGGAATGCTCATTTGCTTTCACTCAAAAAGGTAGTCTAGTTAAACATCAGAGAATTCACACTGGTGAGAAACCATACAAGTGCGAGGAATGCTCATTTGCTTTCACTGAAAAAGGTAGTCTAGTTAAACATCAGAAAATTCACACAGGTGAGAAACCCTTCAAGTGCAAGGAATGCTCATATGGTTGTATTAAGAAACATGATCTTATCATACATCAACGAATTCACACTGGTGAGAAACCCTACAAGTGCGAGGGATGCTCATATGCTTGTTCTCGAAAATCTAATCTAATCCAACATCAGCGAATTCACACAGGGGACAATCCCTACAAATGCAGCGATTGTAAATACACAAGTTCTTCTAAATCAAATCTTATACATCATCAACGAATTCACACCGGAGAGAAACCCTACAAGTGCGAGGAATGCTCATATGCTTGTTCTCGGAAATATAATTTACTCCAACATCAGCGAATTCAGCATTTTTAGGAAGAATCCCATCAACGAATTCATACTGAGAAGAAACGTTAAAAAAAGAAGATCAGTGTAGTCTCACGATTAACTTTTGTTAGATTATTGATGCTCTTGCTTGTAAATACAGGAGGGGGGGGGGGGCAAAAGTCAGTACCCATACGTTGGCCTTAATAGCTCAGTTACTGAGTGCCCAATTGAAATAATTCTTTTTGGTATGCCTTACTACCACCACTGGTTCGAGGAATTTGTCAACTCAAAAAATATTCGCGTTCATTTGTTTCATATGAAGAAATAAAGGTTAATTTTCACATTCATTTGATAGTTTGGACCATAGTGGGATCGAGCCAAGTTTTATTAAATTGTTTGGCCATTTGAATTACGTTTGTTCTGACAAAATGATAGTTCTAGCTTTCTAACTTCTCAGATGATCGAGATGTGAAGCATAACGAGTTTTTTCATTAGGTGTGATTAGGTGATTGGGTTGAGGCTAGATCCGCATTATGGGAATCTTGTAGAGAGCCCAATTACGGTGTCGTAATTAGGTAATCATTGAATACCCAATCAATTCTTCTAACGAGATAAACAAATTGCTTGATAACTTCGTCATTTCGAATCCGTTTAGAAACCATCTTTTCAGATTATATTCCAGATTAAATGACCTATTGCAATATGTTACAACGGAGTCTCTAACATGTTCACAAAGACGAGTTTAAGCAATTCAATGTTGATTGGGTGTGGCCCCCAAAAATCGAATTTTAAAATTTTTGTGACGGAATCCTCGAACAAGTAGGTACAGTATGTGGTCTGCAGACTGCAAAGCAACATCTATAAAATGTAAAACACGGTGGAAGTGTAAGTCCCAATGTTTGAATACTGTCACTGACTTTTGGCCCTTGGCCCCCTGTATAGTCCACCCTAAATTTGAAATATTTGTTTAAGAGTCTCCGAGACAGACATTGAACAGTAATTGTTACCACGTTCGCGTTATCACTGTGTGGATAACATGCACTGCTTGGGCCCTATGTAGGGGGATCTAAGACGGGGGGGGGGGGGGGGGGGGGGGGGTTCGGGTACCAAGTGTCGGACATCACGTCGACTAAGTGTAGCTTTGGATATTTTTCACTAGACACACCCACCTCCTTTGCGGTACTAACTGTTTTTTCGGATAATATTTAGGACACCCACCCCCTTTTGCCGGCTTTTGCGGTACTAACTGTTGAGAAATCACAGTAATAACTGAGTCTGGGTATATAAAATAAGATACCCAACCATAAATTGCTTTAAGCAGCTCATTAAACATTGGAAATGGGCAAATTATACCCACTATTTAGTAGGGGTTTTGTTTTCAATGTAGTCGAATTAATGAATTATATAAAAAGTTACAAAAAGAATTTTAAAAATTACAAAAAACCCCAAAAAAAACTCAAAAAACCTCAAAAACCACCCCCAAAATTGAAATTTGAGGTAAAATGGGTTTTTATGGGGTTGAACACTCAAAAAATGAACCCCTTGGTACCATGTACTGTACTAACTGTTTTTCTGGGAAATGGGCAGTAGACCCACCAGTTAGTACCATGTACTAACTGTGTTTTTGGGAGAAAAAATGACCCACCCACCAACGTGAAGTCCGGCACTTGGTACCTGATCCCCCCCCCCCCCCCCCCCCCCCCCGAGCCCCCCCCCCCCCCCCCCCGGTCTCAGATTAACTGCTAGTAATGGTTAAATATTAAACAACGGGGCGTTACTTTTTAAAGTTTTTGTTAATGCTTGTATGTTTCATAATTTAATGAAGATATTATTTTGTAATCTGAAGATGAGTTTTTAATACTATTATACATTTTTAGATTTAGTGTTTAAAACCACGAGTTTGTTCTGCAGGGGGTTTCCCTGCTTCCCTGGCCTTCAAAATAGCTTAATAGATTGTTTGAACTGTATTGTGAAACCATCCAAAGGAATATGATTCAACGCTTTATTGTGACCAGCAGGATAAGTAAAGTTTTTACTCTTTTAAATACTAGTATTTGATGTAATTCTAACTTCTTGAATCTGTTTGCAGGAAAGATTTCTATGTCAAATCGGGAAACAAGATCACAAACTGTTAAAGTTGAAGTCAAGACTGAGATTCTGGACCATGTTATCAAGAAGGAGATAAAGACTGAGCTACAGGAAGTCAACGGGAAGTCACATGGTTTAATTTGTCCCACATGTGAAGCTCATTTCCTTTACGATGAGTTCTTTATTAAACATATTAAAGAACATCATGAGGATGTGGCTAGTAAAAGGATAAATTCTAATGAGCTATTGAGTTCTTCTGGAATATCAGAAAAAGAGGACAATTCAAAGAATACCCTGCATAGAAGTGAACCTTTTAAATGTGATGTTTGTTCCTTTTCTTGCTCCAACGAACCTCTTTTTCTGAAACATCAGAAAGTTCACACTAAAGAAAAACCATTCAAATGTGAACAGTGCTCATCTGCTTATTCACGAAAATATAATCTAGTGCAACATCAGCAAATTCACACAGGTGTGAAACCCTACAAATGCAAGGAGTGCTCCTATACTAGTTCTCGAAAAGGTAGTTTAGTTAACCATCAGAGAATTCACACAGGGGAGAAACCCTACAAGTGTGAACAGTGCTCATATGCTAGTTCTCGAAAAGGTAATTTAGTGAACCATCAGAGAATACACACTAATGAAAAACCATTCAAATGTGAACAGTGCTCATATGCATTTTCTCAAAAACAAAAACTACACTTGCATCAGCAAATTCACACAGGTGAGAAACCCTACAAGTGCAAAGAATGCTCATCTGCTTTCACTCAAAAAGGTAGTCTAGTCCAACATCAGCGAATTCATACAAGGGAGAAACCCTTCAAATGCAACGACTGTGAATACGCCAGCCCTTCTTAATCAAATCTTAAAAAACACCAACGAATTCATAAAGAGAAGAATCTTTTAAAAAGAACATCAGTTTAGTCTCACTATTATCTTTTGTTAGATTATTGATATGATGCTTATGCTTGCAAATCTTGTTCACCCCAATTTTGAGAGATTTATTTTAGAGTCTCGACAGACATTGAACACTAATTGTTACCACCTGTTGTTAAGACACACGATTACTGTGTGGAAATTGTGTTCTGTAAACTATGCCTTTTAAATCAGATGTACTGAAAACATGCACTGCTTGTGGCTAGAGGCGTAGCATTGCCTGTTGGCGCCCCGCCGAAAATCCATCCCCTTGTTAGCGCCCCTCCCTAAAATTGAACAAATTAGGTGATTTTAGAGGATACGCCGGTAAAATCTCTATAAATGTATGAACTTCTAGAGCAAAACATGCAGTTAGACATTTCATGTTCGTTGTGTGAGCTATATTGTCTGCAGTACTCTCATTGGGGCATGTGATATCAAGCCTGCTTTCCTGCCACATTTCCCTCCACTGTCTTATGATGTAAATGACTTGTAATTTCATGGTTATACAGCTCATATAATATAATACTGACTTTATTATTTTGAAGCTTAAGTCCATGGCTGACCGTGATAAAATAGGAAGAAATCATGGCTGTGATACTGATGAGAAGGTTTGTTTATAATTGCTAGCGCTATAATTTTTTAATAAGGTTTCATAAAATATGACAGTTGAATTATTTTAGAGGCTTAGTAGGTAAATGTTGCAATATCTAGACCATCTAGAGAGTTATTAATTAGTTTGTACCTAAAAATAATAACGACATGGACCCCCAAAATTATTGTGCACATTTTCTTGCACAAAATTATTTTGCACGTTTTTCTTAAACATGACGCTCTCTAGTAGTATACCTTGTTTTATACATTATAGTTCTAGTGAATAGATTTTCACTCCGCAGGATTTGGGTTTGACAGTTGGGCAGCAGGTGACTGCTAATCCTTTTCGGGATAAGATAGAGTACCAAGCAACCATCCTACGCCGCGTTAAGGTATGCACAATAATAATAATATTAAGTACTTTTGGTTTAAAGCAGTGTGAGACCATTTTATCCCACTTGTTGTCCAGGCAACTGGCTTGAAACCTAATCAATTTTTAATGACAATATTCATAATAAGATAGTGCAAATTATTTACACTTATTTCAGAGGGGGATCTTTGAACTACAGTTTGATGATGTTTCCTGCAACGTGTCTAGAAAATATATAAAGCTGATAACAGGTGAGATATGTATACTATCGGCTAGGCCTCCTTTTAAAATAAAAATTGGGTAAATGAGTTAACAATTTTGCGATCGTTGAATTAAAAGTAAAACGTGTTATTATCAGTTTAGACCTTTAAACCTTTAGACATTTATTGACAAATAACTGTAAATGTAATATAGTTTTTAAGTTTATGTATGAATTGTTTCCAAATTTCAAGAAACATATGCATTTCAGATCAAACGACAGACGAGACCGGATCTGTAATGGATGGTCCAGCTGAAGACAAGACCAGATCTTTAATCGATGGTCCAGCTGAAGACGAGACCGGATCTGTAATGAATGGTCCTGCTGAAGACGAGACCGGATCTGTAATGTGTGGTCCAGCTGAAGACGAGACTGGATCTGTAATCGATGGTCCAGCTGAAGACGAGACCGGATCTGTAATGAATGGTCCTGCTGAAGACGAGACCGGATCTGTAGTGGATGGTCCAGCTGAAGACGAGACCGTATCTGTAATGGATGCTCCGGCTGAAGGCAAGACCGGATCTGTAATCGATGGTCCTGCTGAAGACGAGACCGGATCTGTAATGGATGGTCCTGCTGAAGACGAGACCGTATCTGTAATGGATGGTCCGGCTGAAGACGAAATCGGATCTGTAATGGATGGTCCAGCTGAAGGCGTGACCGGATCTGTAATAAATGGTCCAGCTAAAGACGAGACCGGATCTGTAATGGGTGGTCCAGCTGAAGACAAGACCGGATCTCGAGAAAACGACAATAAAGCTAATAAGCAAATGAGTTATTCTGGAATTTTAGAGAAAGAGAACAATTCAAAAAAAAACCCATATGAAGGTAAACCATTTGAATGTAATGTTTGTTCCTTCTCTTCCTCCTCCGAACCTCTTCTTCAGAAACATCTTCTGAAACATCTTCTGAAACATCAGAGAGTTCATACTAAAGAAAAACCTTTCGAGTGTGAACAGTGCTCATATGCTTGTTCTTATAAACATCATCTAGTTTTACATAAGCGAATTCACACTGGTGAGAAGCCCCACAAGTGCAAGGAATGCTCATATGCTTGTGCTCAAAAAAGTGGTCTAGTCCAACATCAGAAAATTCACACTGGTGAAAGACCATTCAAGTGTGAACATTGCTCATATGCTTCTACTCAGAAAGGCACTCTAGACTTACATCAACGAATTCACACTGGTGAGAAACCATACAAGTGTAAGGAATGCTTGCTTGCTTTTACTCATAAAGGTAGTCTAGATAGACATCAGCGAATTCACACAGGGGAGAAACCCTACAAGTGTACAGAATGCTCATATGCTTCTTCTATAAAAGGAAATCTAGTCGTACATCAGAAAGTTCACAGTAATGAAAGACCATTCAAGTGTGAACAGTGCTCATATGCTTCTTCTCATAAACGCCTTCTAGTTTTACATCAGCGAATTCAAATGAGGCTGTTTTCAGAGGACCTGGAACTCAGAAGCGAGGAGCGCACGAAAAAGAAACCCAGTAAAGTTTAAAGAGATCTTAAGCTTAAAAAAAATTCATGCCCCCTCCGACGAAAGAGGGAAGCGAATGACACGGACAACCTATGATCGATGATGAGGTCGGTTTGTAAGTTTGATAATATTATTATTTACTGACATCTTGAATACCTGTACCTTATACAGGTAGCTTATAATCATCTAATTAAAAGAAGACGTCTAGTTGTTAGCATTAAATTTAGGATATCACGTTTAAAGAAAGTTACCCAATGATAGTCCCTTTTACAAGGAACTAGACCCCAAATGAAGTCATGTCATTTAATTAATCAAAAAACATAAGTTTGATCAAATCAAAGATCCATTTACCAATAGCAAGGTACACCATATTATAAATCATACGGCATATCCGATATCGTTCCATAGAGTGTAAACCCACGAGCCACCTCTACCATAGACCCCCGAGAATTATTATTTACATAATATTGTAATAGAATAAAATCCAACTCCAATTAAACTGGATGCTTTTCCCAGTTAATCGGTGTTTTACATGTCTTGTTCAGTAACACAGCCGGACCAGTATTCGGCCACCTCAGCTCTATCATGAGGACGACAGTGACGACAGTGTACAAGTGACAGTGACAGTGTTTGGCACCCTGCCCAAACTCAATCTCGGGAAGTAGTATTTCTGGCACCCTGCCAAAACCTCATCTTAGGTAAGTAGTAGTGTTGGGCACCCTGTCAAAACCTCAGTTTTAGGTCTAAGTATAGTGTTGGCACCCGTCAAAACCTCTTCTTAGGTAAGTATAGTAATTC
Source organism: Bolinopsis microptera (assembly GCF_026151205.1). Taxonomy (NCBI): domain Eukaryota; kingdom Metazoa; phylum Ctenophora; class Tentaculata; order Lobata; family Bolinopsidae; genus Bolinopsis; species Bolinopsis microptera. The sequence continues at coordinate 3,955,806 of NC_087079.1, read as the reverse complement.
TGGCACCCTGGCCAAAACCTCATCTTAGGTAAGTAGTATGTTGGCACCCTGCCCAAAACCTCATCTTAGGTAAGTAGTAGTGTAGGACACTGCATAAACCTCATGGTGTTGAACTGAATTGCTTACCCTTATTACCCTATTATTCAATAAGTTGATTAGGAAAAACAAACTCCGTAATTTTGAAAATCCTGGCTACTGGCTAGGAACTCACCAGCTCGCAAAATTGAACACTAATTAGCTTTAGTTGAGGTCGATACTATTTATTCAAACGAAACAATTTTACGCCATAGCAATATCCCGCGTTTTCTTGACGCGTTTATCTGCATTTAGAAAAACAGCAACTTTTAAGATGGAAAGTCTAGCGACTCAAAGAAATATTACATGTACCTACCACGCGGAGAATTAATTACATGGTTCATTACAGTTTTCCCCTCTTTATGAGGTCCATAAGATGAATATCCATAATATGCTATAAGGAAGATTGAAGTTATCTTTATAATACGTATTATTATGAAATAGAAGTGGCGAGTGTTGAGTAAACCGTTTGTTTCTATGCCGACCTTATCAATTATAAAATATTGTATATTAACACAAGTTTATTAAGTATCATATTAACAACACACAGCAGCTTTGCATAACTGCTCTTCTACATGCTTGTAATAAACATAGTCCGCCTGAAACGGAACTGGCTTTTAAACCACATATCAAGATGTAAAGAATGGAGCATCCTAGCAAGCCTTGTGAGGAGGAACTGGATCTCCTTTTCTTTTCCATATGGCCACAGCCCGTGTCTGCACAGCAGTTCACTGCAGAATATCGGTACACAACCCCAGGCACAATGCCATATATGCACTCGTGGTTTATGCCGCTCTAATGGAAGCTTTGTGAGTGACGTCCACATCTGCCTACAGTTTTTGATATCCTAATCGGGATTCGAACTCACTACCTCAGGGCCAGTAGACCAAAAAGGACTCAAGTGAACAAGATATTGAGAATAGTACTAATTGGCCACTTTCCTACTTTCCAGCTTTAGCCGTCTTATAAATCTGGATTCACAGTTTTGAATTAATAAATACTGGAAGCTGATTTGGTTGAGCTGTCATGAGACACATGTGGTTATCCTCTACTACATATGGTTACGCCTAAACTACTAGTACTGATATTATATCAACCTGTACACCCCGTTGAAGCAGGTAGTAGTTTTAATCCAAGGTCTTTACAATTTCGATATGAGAAGGATGATTCAGCTCGTCGTTCAATCTGATAAAATAAAACGCACCAGACTTATTAGTAAATTCCTCATACAGTACAATGCGCCCTAAAATAGATATTAGCGATATTTTCAAACACATGTCATGACCCCGGAAACTTCAGGCCCTTTCTTCAACTGATACTTTCAAAACACAATGTCATGACCCCTGTAAATCTTCAGCCTTACTTCACTGCGGACTTTCAAACACATGTCCATGACCCCTGTAAATCTTCAGCCCTACTTCACTGTTGACTTTCAAAACACAAAGTCATGACCCCTGTAAATCTCAGGCCTTACTTCACTGGTGACATTCAAAACACAATGTCATTACCCCTGGTAAATCTTCCAGCCCTACTTCACTGCTGACCTTTAATAACACAATTTCATGACCCGGTAAATCGTCAGGCCCACTTCACTGCGACGTTCAAAACCCAATGTCATGAACCCTGTCAATCTTTAGGCCCTACTTCACTGCTGACTTCAAAAACACAATGTCATGACCCCTGTAAATCTTCAGGCCCTAATTCACTGCTGACTTGCAAAACACAATGACATGACCCATGAAATCTTCAGGCCCTACTTCACTGCTGACTTTGACCGAGATTCAATAAAAAGCAGCACCGACGAGGTACAAGTAGCAAGAACGCTGACCACGAGCCTCCTAGTACTGCCACACGCAAACCATCTGAGAAAACAGACGCGGGAAATAAATGAGTAATTCTAGTTTTGTAGGTTAATAATTGGTCATAAGAACTATATATGCCAGGAAGTTTCATTATACTACGAAGCAAATTATATGCCAACAATAATCTTCATAATTAGAATATCATGAGCCCCTCATAAAAACGAAATTAAACACTGGAATCATCTATGGCTCTTAACAATAGAAAATAAGCTTCAAGTAAGCTCGATTAAGGCATCAAATACTTTTTCGGCTTCCTGTAATTGGCTGGTTGCACTTTGAACAATAAGCTGTTGGAATACTCCGAAGTAAAATACGTGTCCCTTGATAAAAAAAGACCACCGCACTCTCCTTCTTTTCACCCCATAATTCAACACACCCCTCCTTAGGACGCAGCATGCTCGCAGCCCTCAGGCTCAATAACAATTAACCCCCCCTCAGAATAGCATGTCGGCACCCAGCTCATTACATTAACCCTCCTAAAGCAGCATGCTCGCAGCCAGTCTCATTTACATTAACCCCCCCTCAGAAGCAGCATGCTCGGCACAGCCCAGTCTCATACATTAACCCTCCCCCCTCAGAAGCTGCATGCCTCGGCAGCCCAGTCTCATACATTAACCCCCCTCCGCAGAAGCACCATCTCGCAGCCCAGTCCTCATTACATTAGACCCTCCTCCTCAGAAGCAGCATGCTCGGCAGCCCATCTCATTACATTAACCCCCCCCCCCTCTGAATAGCATGCTCGGCGAGCCCAGTCTCATTACATTGACCCCCCCCCCACAAAGCAGCATGCTCGGAGCCCATCTCATTACATTAACCCCCCCCCTCAGAGCAGCATTCTCGGCAGCCCGTCTCATATACTAAACCCCCCCCCTCAGAGCAGCATGCTCGGCAGCCCGTAGTCCGCATTACATTAACCCCCCCCCCCCCCTCAGAAGCAGCATGCCGGCAGCCCCATCTCATTACATTGAACCCCCCCTCCAGAAGCAGCAATGCTCGGCAGCTCAGTCTCATTACATTAACCCTCCTCCTCAGAACAGCATTGCTCGGCAGCCCGGTCCCTCATTACATTAACCCCCCCCCGCCCTCAGAAAGTAGCATGCTCGCAGCCCAGTCTCATTACATTAACCCCCCCCCCCCCCCTCAGAAGTAGCATGCTTGGCAGCCCAGTCTCATTACATTAACCCCCCCCCCTCAGAAGTAGCATGCACGGGCAGCCCAGTCCTCATTACATTAACCCCCCCCCCTCAGAAGCAGCATGCTCGGCAGCCCAGTCCTCATTACATTAACCCCCCCCCCCTCAGAAGCAGCATGCCGCAGCCCCATCTCATTCCATTAACCCCCCCCTCCTCAGAAGGAGCAGCTTGGTCAGCCCATCTCATTACATTAACCCCCCCCCCTCAGAAGTAGCATGCTCGCACCCAGTCTCATTACATTAACCCCCCCCCCCTCAGAAGCAGCATGCTCGCATGCCCAGTCTCATTACATTAACCCCCCCCCCTCAGAAGTTAGCAATGCTTGGCAGCCCAGTCCTCATGGGCCAGCGACCCTCAGACCCGGACCAGTAGTGCAGGTCCTGCTCTCGTTAAAGGGATTGTGAGAGCAGAACGCAGTTGGACGAGGAAAGCAACAGTGTGGCTAAGCCCCTGAGGCAGAGTCCTACAAGTCAGGGAGTGCGGAAGATACCAGGATGGGATCTTTTGATGTGATACCGGGGGGATGGTGTGGTGGCAGGGGGAATGTTTGATATTAGTGAGGTTACTGAGTATAGTGGGGGGGGGGGGGCAGGGGGAAGTTGATATTAGTGGGGTTACGGAGAACAAGACGTCCAAAAAGTTAGATGTTGCAAAATACTGCTACAAAATACTGCTACTCTATCTGCAACTCTATCTACAACAATACTGGAATAACTGCGACGGAGCATTAACAGATGATTGTCAGTTCAGCACTGATGTTATGGAAAGGACTCTTTGTGGTGACGCACTGTGAGAGTCCTATAGTTGTCGTTCTCAGTGGATCTATGCAGGTATATCATAATAACAGTTATCATAATAACAATTTTCATAATACCACAACTGCTGAAAGCTGGCCTCTGAGTTGAGAGTTTTAGTGTACTGCTATTATTGCAACAGCGAGCTTTTAACGACCATTGCTGTTATAGTTTCACTGCGTCCTAATATATATAATTACTTTGATCTTGAGTCGACCGCTTTCATACAAAAAACTGCCTTTTTTATCTCAATTTTCTTACAGAGTTTGCTGTTTGTTTTGTAGGGTTAAATAGGGCCAATGACTGTGCAGTGTGCACAATGCAGATAATATAGAATATTTCCTACAATGTACTAGTGACTACTGACCAGTGCAGTGTTACACTGTAACTCTAATCACTTCCTTGGGAGATTAGGTTTGGGCACTGAAGGGCCACTACACGGCCTATAAACGGTCACTAAACGGCCACTATATATAGTAATCGTATAGTGGCCGTATAGTGGCCAAAGTCCAGACCTAATCTCACAATTTCCCCACTTCTTCATACTCGTTCAAACAATTTTATAATTCTACTTATAGTTAACAACTCTAATAATTCCAGCCGGCGTACTACAGAGGGGACCTGCTGTTCCTGACCAACTATCCCGAGCCAGTCAGGGTGGGGGATGTGGCGGTGTTCAGGATTAAGGGCAGGAACATCCCCATCGTGCACAGAGTTATCAAAGTTCACGAGAAAGATGACGGGTAGGTCAGAGTGGAGACAGTAGATTAAATCTCAATATCGGTTAATATTCGTTTCCTGACAATTTGTTTGAAAGCTTTGGAAAATTGATTAAGTTATACCAATATAAATATCAGGTCCATAAATATCAATATTGTTCTTTGCTAAGCTTAGCGAACTTTGGATTGAAGTACAGGTATTAAACCCCCGAAACCGGTGTGCCAAGTCATCTGCTGATGATGTTCACATAACATTATTTCCTCTCTCCTTTATTCCTTCCGTCTTTTCTTAAACTTACAGTTCAGTTACTTTATTTCACCAGGTCTACCTAAGGATCAATTATTCTTTGGTGGGGTTTCACTTCTGGTATTGGCTTCATTCCCGTTCCTTTTCCTTATTCTTTATACTTATTTTTTTATATAGTTTAATGAGACTGTTTAACAATCCTATATTTTACCAGGTATGTTAAGTTCCTGACAAAAGGTGATAACAATAACATAGACGACCGTGGTCTGTATGACGAAGGACAGCTATGGTTAGAAGAAACTGACCTCATCGGCAGAGCTAAGGTTAGAATTATCTTTTGGAGAGGTCCGATTTGAAATTGGCAGTTGAGAAGGAGACTGATTTTTCTCAGTGCTATTGAATTTAAAAGTCCCTCCTGGCAAGCTAGGAGGGCACGAGCCCTAATAAGCTCCTCAGTGCTAATTAAAATAAGTATAATAAACGAGACAAAAGTTTTAACCGCCAAATTTGAATTGAATTTTGGCCCATTATGTAAGAATGATATGCAGAAAGGTGTTCATATTCGTTATACATATAGGCTAACAACAGATAGAAATCATGCCAGTATGTTCTTATCTTTTAAACACGTTCACTTTGTAATACCCTATGACTCATGACACATTTCTTATCTATGTATTTGACACTTGACAGGCTATCCAAATTATAACACGTGTTTTTCAGGGTTATTTGCCTTATGTTGGAATGATGACAATTCTGATGAACGATAAACCCAACCTAAAATACGCTCTGCTTGGACTTCTGGCTCTTTTCGTTCTCATCAAGAGGGAGCAATAGTTAAATGACATAATTCTTTAGTGAACCGATTAATTTACTAATTAAATAGCTATTTGATTAATTGGATAATTAATTGATTTTTACGATGCTTTAGATGTTTCAGTTATTTAGTGGGCTGGTTTCCAAATAAATAATAATAGCTGTTCTTGTTTTCTACGTTTAGACAGGGGAAATTGTGTTTTTGTCAAAAAGAGGCCATGGTTCAGGAAATCCTATTTATTTTGCTAAATGTTAAATGTTCATTTTGTTGTTATGGCTAATTATATTTTCAAAAGTAGGCTCCCCGCTTCATCAGTCCATATTTACGTTTTAAAGATATTTATTGGTTTTGTTATTTACAATTTTACACTATTATTTTATTGCCATTCAAAGATACACACAGTGGTTTTATTGCAGTCTTCCCAAAATGATTTCCTTAAGTTTCTCCCCAAAAAGTCTCCGTTGTCCAGGTTCAGTTATCAGATAGAATTTACAATACAGGGTATGGTACATTGTACATTGTACCATACCTAGTATTATACAATATATTTGTGGTGCACGGGCAAATATGATGGTGATCTTATTAAAAAATGTAACTTTGGTTACTATATTAGTACCTAATGAACCAACTCATTTGTTAATTAGTAACTTGGAATTAACCTATTAGTGACTAATCACATCCTCGTTTCAGTGTGTATCACATTCCTTACAAAGTTCAGAGCTACTCTCGACGGTCTAGATAATTCCATACAGAGTGATCACACCAAGATAGACACAGTTTTGAGGAAAGAATGCAAAACTACACAGCCTAAAGATGAGAGATTCGTAAGAAATTTATTATTTGATGTTTTTTTTGAGACAATTTGTACAATCTGGCAGCTTCAATGATTAGTTAATCATCATACTTAAATTAAGTAATTTGTATTGTGCTAGGTATTATTTTAGCATACTGACGGAGGGAAGAGGATTGTTAGAATAAAATTGCTCATCTTGTCAGTGTTCATGAAATATGTACCATGAGCAGCTGTGTAACCGTATACCAACGTACATTGTTTACATTATTTTCATAAAACCCTCTGTTTTTTGGCTAACACGTTATTTACCCGCCAATTTTTACAAAATTATGGGCGTTTCTTAAAAGGGAGGGCAAAACATTTTCCTTCCCAAAAAGAAGACTGGTAGCTGAAAATATCTACCACGTACTAACTACGTGATAAATTATAAACTTTCCTCAATCCGCAGTGCTGGTACATTGGAGCAACTGAAACTTCAGCAACTGGTATGACACAGATGGTCACTAAACCTATGTCATTCCATAAGCCTGTGGAGAAGATTTGCGGAGAGCTGCACAAGAAGGATGCTTCAATTTGTGATCTTAAATACGGTGAGTGCAATGGTGCGGATAATGCAAGGATACAAGGATACAAGGATACAAGGATACAAAAGTGATAATTATTTTATTGAATTCACAATAGTTATAATTCTGAAATAATTTAAGGTTACACAATTCTAGTTATTTACAAATGTGTAGGGATAAAATAGAAATGTTTTATAATACTATTTTTGAGGTCCTATAGCATTATGCATTGGCCAGTATTTGAGTGGAAATCTGGGCTCTTATAGTAGGCTGTAAAATGTTCGTTCACAGAGAGAATTGAATGGATTGCTCTTGCTGTGGCAGTAAATTTTGTAGGGTCTAGTGTTTTATCGGATAGCAAACCGGCTAGGTCAGTAATATTTTTGGGATGGAAGTTAAATTTTTCTCTAACTGAGGAGTAGAGTAAACAGTCAGTTAGAACATGAATTTCGTCCTCAATAGGCTTAAGCCCCTTGCTGAGAAAGCAAAAAGTGCACCATCGATGTTCTCTTGGTACTAGGGGGGTTTCGTAACGGCCCCTCTCAATGTAAAGATTGTGGCAGCTAATACGAAACCTTGTTAAGCTTTTCCGAGCATCGGGGATCTTAACCACTCCTAAGTATGTTTCTGGTTCAAAATCATGTTTAATTTGATTGTAGAATTCTAATTTAGGTGAGGATGCCTTGGCAGATTTCCAGGTATCCACAAATTCTTCCCTCATGTTGTGACTGATTTGGGTAGAGAGCTTGGATTTTGAAGAGGATGAGTGGGGGAAGTTATATTTGGTGAGAAGATTAGAGATGTTGGTGTACCAAGGAAGGCCCAGCATAATCTGCTCGTGAAATGCAGAAATGCATGTCGTACATATTTTTAGCACATTTGTCAACAGGCCCGCTAAAACTGATTTCGGGGCACTTTCGTACGTAACACATTGCATAATGGATCACATACGTGCGAATAGCTGTAAATACTAGCCGAATTGTTTCTCTGGCACCATGAAAAGTACGCCTTGTCCCAGTGTTATTGCGCGGCTCTTGCGCGCTACAGATCCCCATCTATTCGAAGATTAGCGTGTACTCTAGCTATTCGATGAAGTAGATTGCCCTTGATTGTCTCGTTGCAAAGCTCTACAATTAAGATAACTGTAAGTGTAAGCAACCTGTAGCTAAGAGTATAAATAAGAATGTTCATTTAGATGTTGGTGACAGTAAGGGATCATTCCTACATAATACATGAGCCTAATTTCAGGACCATATCCTCCGCTTATACTGCGGGTCCGCTTTAATTGTAACCAGAATGTAAACCATTGTTAACATTGGTCTAATGTTAGCAACAGTTACTTCTTCACATTTCTCGGACTAGCGAATTTCTACCAATAATTCATCACAGTTGATGATGAGCCAGAAAAACCAGGTTTTGGTTTGGCAGGCGACAATATTTTGAGATGGCGTGCCGACAGCGGGTTTGACCCAAACAGCAATATTAAGGCCCATGTGACCACTAGTCAGGGTTATAAGATGACTGGTTAGTGTTACAGCTTATCAGCCTCTAAAGCAGAAACAAAAGCCGTCGCTGACTGCTGTTATCAACGAAGCCCGAGTGTGAAACACATACATCCCTGGTCGTTCTTTATGCCCACTTTATTTCCGCCGCAACTTGCTGCTATATTAGCCCTATAATAGTCATTATTACACTGGAAATTTCATGGAATAGGCGAAATATCCAAATTCTTTTAAAGCCCCTTTCACTTTTCGGGCTCAAATCTCAGTTACCGCTTTCCTAGATCAACGTTCTAATTTTTGGCTATTTCAGAGAAGCAGATTGACCTGAAGACTGTTAACATCAAGAAACTGAAAGTTAAAGATCTGAAGAAGATTCTGGAACAACATGGTCAAAATTGCAAGGGTTGCACCGAGAAAAGCGAATATGTCAAGAAAGTAGAGGCCATCGCCGCTTCCCAGGGTCGAAGCGAACTTTAGATTTAAAATAGATTTATTGTTTTTAACGACCTCCGTTTATGGCAGGTCTTTCAGCTTTTCACCTTGTAAAAAGCTTCCTTAACCGCAGATATACTGAACTTTTTAATACGTTATGTTTATGAATATTTTGCTGATATATTTGCAGCGAAGGGAAGTATTTCCTGGAGCTTTATTAGATCTTGCAAGTATTTTACCATAGGAATGAATTTATGAGGTTATGTTTTGAATTGTACCATTGCTGTGTATTTGTATGATATTGGTTGACGAAAAACTGTACATTCTTTTAAACAGAAATGAGGTCAGCAATGACAAACATATGATGTTATGTCTGTGGGGGCATTCCCAAACATTACGTCAACTGTAAGCTACCAGTAGCTTACAGTTGACGTAATGTTTTGGAATGCCCCCAGAAATACGTACAGTTGTACGTATTTCTGAGGAATACTAGGGTCATGTTTTTGGAGAATAGTTAGGGGTGAATTTTAAGGTTTTCCATGTAAAGAAGGTGCGCTCGTCATTGAACCCTTTTAATGCTCTAAATGGGGCAAATATTCGCATAAATACGCATAATTTGTCACACAAAAGACGGTGCTTGTGTCAGGAAAATTTTATATACAAAACAATCCCATGTTAGTTCTCTTTATGCTTATTTCGAAATCCAACCAATAAAATGCTTGCTAATATCACTAACAATAAATCAACTCAATATTTTAATTTAATCATAACCATGACTGAGGCCCAATATTATACCACGAACAACGTTCCTCAAGAAAATAGAAATCTTGCAAACCGAAAAACCCTGACGCACATGCTGGTTCTAGTAACTCTAGTTTCTATAATCTGCACTAGGTCTAATCTCCGCGTTTTAAATCATGAAATATTGTATTATCATTATTAAGCGCAGCAAATAATCTCATAGGCGCTATATCATCCTTAATTAAAATGATAAAATATCAACATTCCAGACAGTTATCCCACGTAAGATCTCAAAATATTCTAAATATGTCTACAGAGATGGTGATTAAATGAATGTGAATCAAATGTAAAACTATCAGTCCCAATCTAATTAGTTGTCTAATTAGTAATAACATATCACGTGAAGATGTTGATCAGCTTTAAAACGGGGAACTACAAGTAAAAGAAAATAAAGTGCCATTTGATCTATTAAAAAGTTACCGTGTCTTCAAAATAGCGGGCCACGGCAACCAAACAACCTCCGTATAAGAATATAAAACCATAAGAAAATATCAAAAATTTTAAACTATGTATTTCCTTTCCGACAAAATGTGACAAAAAATCAAGAATTATTGATTCCCAAAAACCTGAGATTTAATTCTACTTCCTTATACAGGCACTACTTCTTAATAATATACTTCGGCAAATTACGGCATTGGGGGCAAAAAAATGTGTACTATTATGTATTACAAGCGTTGTAATATATATCAGGTCAACTGTATTCATTCATATCAATAACGCTAATCAAGTGATCAATCACGCTACAAAAGGATCTATTAATAGTTCAACACCTCCATTTCCATCCAAGCTAACAATATATCGACACAAAAATGTAATCAAGAGTAATCGTTGAAAAAAATCAACCAAGTTAATGAATAATCATGATACCCTGGTTATCACAGCTCCCTCACTGGATCGATTATAACGAAAAGTAGCATGACACAATTTACTGGACGGTGAACTGATATCGGAGAGTCCGTGATGATGATGAATAGTTCGAGTCTATAGCATTGTGCACCGTTTAATCCACGGTTTGTTTTGTTTTGGCTTGTCGTTACCTTTCAGGTTCTCCCGCTGTTTCTGAAAATGGAACATTGTAACTAATGATATGGTCGGGGGGGGGGGGACACTTTTTACACCTTATATAAAAACGAAACCCCCCCCCTATGGTTTGTTAGGAACGGCGACCCCAAAATTATTTCAGTTACTTCATTTTGTAAAAGTCAATCCTCCAGACTTTATAATATTAATACACTATGGTGGCATAATAGTTATATTAAGTAATAAATATTATAGTAATATATAAAGGTATTTAATAGCAATCTTTAATTAGTGACTGGTCATATATATATATATTACGTAAGTTATAATGCTGTAATGAATGGGTGTTCGTCATGCTTGTGGTTTATTTACAGTAGGGAGGGCCACTCAAATAATGAATTTTCATAGTTCAGCTGATTTTAAAACATTTTGTAACCTATTTTTAAACTCCAACCATCTAGAATTACTATGTGTTCATAATTAGACGTTTAAAATGGGGAATTAAGGAACTTGTAAATTAAAAGTTTGATCAAAAATTTTAGGGCCAATGGCCCGGTAGGAAGCCGGTAGGTGCTATTACGAATGATTTCTTGACAAATGGTGAGATGTCTAGATATTAGCACGATATGGCAACCCTACAAAACAATCTCACCTTGATTTCCCTGACGAGAGTGTAGAACGCATCGTCGACTCCCTGTCTGGTCTTAGCTGACGTCTCTACATACGGAATACCGAACTCTTTGGCTTTCGAGTTAGCTTCATCTGATCTGACAGCAGGGTGCGGCAGGTCTATCTTATTACCAACCACTGAAAATTAATTATTCATAGGATTATACACGTTGGCTCTTCAGTGACCCGGATAGACGGGAAAAGGGGAATCATTAATGGTCATGATGTCGTCATTGTTTGGACGAGAGATCTTATGATACACAATGCACAAGGAGAGTTACTTTATCAATATCTGAGGTGAAAGGTTCGCTTTTGGTGTCGAAACTTAATGCCACCTGACTAAGCGTCCATGGACGGGTAAAACACCGACAGTGGCAAAAGTTGCGGAGAAATGATTTGAGAGTTCCGGTATAAGAGGTCCAGTTCGGGTGTAGGGCGGCACTTAGAACCGGCGAGTGTAAAATGTTACCTCCTTATCCAGGCACTTTAGGTTTAATCTCTATTTCACTAGATTTTCTGCTATATAAATTACACAAAATAAGGTAATTGATTTGGGAAGAATGACGTCTTGTAGAAGTAGAGGTCCCACTTCGTTACTTTGTATGTAAGTGCCAACTAACAGGAAACCTTACCAACCTTGCACCAGAAATACAGTGACCTATATTTAGTGAAATGATGCCGAAGGGTAGCCTTTAAAATACAAATGGGATGATCTAAACTGATAAATTCAGGCCTAGGAACAGTATCTGTTTACACGGTAAACATAGGACTGCGATGATCTTATTATTGAGTGCGGATCCTCAACAGTGTACGCGCAATGCGCGCAAACACACATATTGTTAAGGATAGTGCAACTTCATAGATACGAGGTAAATATTTTGCTAGTACCAGAGGTGTCCATTCTAAATAGGAAAAGATTATGCGGCATTGACCCATGATGTGGGTTACCAAGGAACTACGGAAACTGAAGTCACGATCTTTAAAAAATACGGGTAACAGGAAGAGAAAAGGGGCGTGATATTTTCCTACAAGATGCCAGATCACATAATAACGGATGATATTCCAAATTTAAAACTAAAATAGGGCCGTGGTAATAATAATGTATTACTTACAGACCATAGGCACCATTTCAGAATCCTTGACTCGTTTAATCTGAAAGAAAGAATATTAGAAATATTGAGATTCTTAGAATTGACAATTTTTTACTTTTGTATAAATTCGAAGAATAATGAGGTCTGATCGCCATCTTCTTACAGCGTTAACAAAGTTTGGCCGGTAGATGGTCCGCAGTAGTCCCATTACCTTAGTATTACTGTACAACTACTACAAATTAGAAGAATATGTAAAAAGGAACAAGATTCTCAGCCAAGACCCTTATCTAGCAGATACTTCCCAATTCTAGTATTTTCCAAGTGTAGTATTCTCCAAATCTAGACTCGAGTATTTCCCCAATTCTAGTTTTTGCCAAGTCTAGTTTTTGTAAGTCTAAGTTTTTACCAATTCTATCTTTCCAAGTCTACAATCATTTCTTCAAGTCTATATATCCCAAAGTCTATATATTCCAAGTCTAGTTTTCTTAACTTTTAACGTACCTGCTCCCTATAGAGGTCGACCTCTCTGAAGCTGTTCTCGTTATTCACCGCAAACACACACAGGAAGCCTTCTCCTGTTCTCATATACTGGTCCCTCATTGCACTGTACTCCTCTTGACCTGCCGTATCCAAAATATCCTGGGATAAACAGAGTTTTCATCCGGGGGAACCGTAGAGTTCTACAGTGTTAATGTTTGTTCATTGTGACCGTCATTATATACAAAATCAAGCGCAAGTAGATTGAACTAGTACAAATTCGGTTTATTTATCCAGATATTCTTGTCCAATTAGTTTGCAGATGCAAGGAGTTATCTTCTGCAGAACAGGCTATCCTTCAAAACTTGAGCATATAATCGGTAATCTTACTCGGACTGACTTTGCAACATCCATACAAAAATTAATTGAATACAATGCGCGTGCAATACCAATATATAATTGACATGCAATGTATCCAACTTTCCAGTTCAGTTTGGTCAATATAATAACATTATGAACAAAAATTGCAAATTTTTGGTTTCAATCAATTATAAATCAATTATACATCAACTAATTGTCTAATTGAAGACTAACCAATAAGCAGGTGTCGTTGTCTATGACAACCTGTTTCCTGTAAGAATCCTCAATAGTGGGATCATACTCATCCACAAAGTAGTTCTGAATCAGCTGTATCGTCAGTGCACTTTTACCGACACCTCCAGCTATGGATAATATATGGTTAATTGATTATCAATAAATTAGTTTCAATCATCAATCATCTGTACGCTTAATTAATTATCATATCCGCATAGTTCACAACTATTAATAGATTTAATTCTCGAGGTACCATCATAACGTAATAACGATAATTATCCTAGCGACTTAGTACTATTCTCCCAGTCTCCCTAACGAACACTAAACACATAATATCTACATGCCATCTTCTAATTAACGGGTAATTAAAAACCAATTAAAACAAAATCCCTGAACAATACCTCCGACGACAACGAGCTTATATTCTGTCATTCTTTAACTGTGTCACAGATTACGAAGAAGGAGCAGCGTGGTTCTCGCGAATATATGAAATATATCGTTCACAGTAGCTCTATTGGTTCGTCATCACCTAACATTATAAAGATTGATGTAACGCACCGAAATAAACATAAATATCACGCTATATAATATATTACAATCGTGTTCCTTACATATAATAATAACAAACGATCAACAAGAACCACACAAGGTAATCCACGCAACAACAACCTTAGTTCTACACTTTTACAACAATCAAATCCGTGGACAATAGCACGAACTAAGGTTGCAAGGGGGTGTCATCAATTTAACAGTAAATACACAGCATGGCAATAGAATACAGGACAACTTATTTTTAAATTATGGGGATATATCGACCAGGAAAGTACTATAGAATAGTAATATTATGCAATGTTACTGTAGCATTATGCGTTAGGTATAATAGTAGTGTAGTAACGAGAGTGTGCGTGTGTACTACCGATATATCGGCTAACTACGCTACACCAGGTACCGGTAATGTGTATATATATTATACGAATAATATGTAATACCCCGGCCGAATTATCACTCCAACATTTTGAAGGATTTCCCTTTTGCCAAAGAGGGAAGCCTGTATGTTTGGTGTAGTAATAATTCTGTCAACTTTAATTTAAATCGTGTTAATCAGTTATTTTGAGAGTTCAAAACAAGGGATAAACTGTAGAACATTATCATGTATAATATGCTTTAAAACACAGGTAAACTGAAATAGAAAATTAGAACACAAAAAGTAAAAAATAAACTCTATAATAAAATGTTTATAACGAGACCAGCTCATTGCTTTATTAAATCACAACAATCACAATAAATATGTTAACATAAATATGTTAACAAGTTAAGGTCGAAACGTAAATCTTCAAACGTAACGCACACAATAAATCTGAAAAATAACACATGTGCTAGAAACCATATTTGGGGATTAAAACCAAATCGGTATATTATGTAATATATAATAGAGATGTGGGGAGATGATGTTTTTTAGACACGTGACAGAAATTAACAAATCAGCTTCGACTTTTAACCAATCAAACCCCAGAATCACTGTCATGTGTCGATATATTATGCAATTATATAATAAATACGAGGAGAGCACACTCCCCCGTTTCTCTGAGTAAAAAGCTTTGAACTAAACTCTGAAACCTTAATAAGGCTGGTGATGTATTAATAACCAACATCACACAAAACAACGCACACTACTACTACATGACGTATAAACGCACTACATTGTAATAAATGCACCGCACATGAAAGCACTACATTTATAAATACACAGCACTCATAAAAGCACTATATTTATAAATGCACATTGCAATAAAATGGAACTGTCGAAAAATAATCCAAATCACCTCATACCCGCCACAAGCTCCTCCACACACAACAGATTCAAATATCACGAGGTTTTCTCCCGAACGGCACTCATTAAAAACACAGCAGGTCTCGCAGCACACGAGAAGATACTTTATATATTTTATCACACGGGGTAGATATCAGGAAGTAACCCCAAAACTGGACCAGGTTTAGATCATGTTGGGGAGTTGAGAGCTGGCAACATTCCAGCAAGATAACGTTAGATCACAGGGTACATACAGCGGCAAAATATATAAAGTGTTGAATTACATGTCACTTCGAGGATAGGACTGTAGTATACGAGTAGAGTAGGTGTAAATGTGTGTGTGTATGTGTGTATGTGTGTATGTGTGTATGTGTGTATGTGTGTATGTGTGTATGTGTGTATGTGTGTATGTGTGTATGTGTGCACAATTACACCCCATTTAAAGCTAATCTATACATCATCACGTTATTTATAGCAAATTTGGCACACGTTTGTGTCAAATAACTGGTGTAGCAGTACTTGCACTCTTCCTCATAGTTTAAAACACGACAGTTTTTATTACATACATAAAATGTTGCCTCGGGCCAAGCTCACAGCAAAAAATCAAGCCAAAAAGCACACTTACCAATGGTAAGTGTGATTTATACCATCATGACAAAATGTAACATGTAATTGTATGTACTATGATTGTTTCTGTGAGAAGCAAGTAATGATAGTTGGATGACGTCATATGTTAAAGTGCTCACAGTGTTCCAGGTCCTGTCAGCGGGTTATTAACAAACTATTTCTGGATAGAGAAAATTAGCGGTTCTAACAAGAACATGCTTTTTAAGTAACTAATTCCTCCTGTGGAACACTCAAACAACTTACAACTTCGCTTTAATCTTCAATCGTAGAATATTTGATTGTATTCGTATTTGGTGGAGTAGGAGTATGATCTAGATGAGGTATTATAATCTACGAAGCGAAATCAGACACCACAACCTGCATAAGACGAGTAGCAGAATCATTAACATACTCCAAGGGAACCTCTCCAATATGTATAGTCAGTAGCTCAAAACATTCCACAAGCGGGGCACGTGCACCAAAGTAATGCTGAACCATGTTATGATACAACATGCAGAGTAGTTGTGACCGGGGCTGAGTAGGTACATACTGAACTGTTGTCTCCGGTGAGACCACCTTCCCTTGGTTCTGAAACCACAGTTTATATGTGAACAACATGTCTTTTTTCTTCATGAAACCACCCAGGTAGCCGCTGTGAACCATGTTGCGATGGAACCTGGCAAGTGTTTGTATGATCTTGTGACAGAAGCGGGCACTCTGCCCTTGAGCGCCAAGTGAGGGGACTATTATCTTGTTCTTAGTCCTATCAATCACAAGGAAGTGGACTATCCCTGGAAGTCGGACAGGTAGTTGCCGAGTGTGAAGTTTCTCTGAGCTTTCACCAGGAGAAATGAGGAGGAGTCCCGGAGACCGAGAGACACTTTCTTGTAGATATCATTGATATCTTTGTGGATCTCCGAGTCCTCGTCAGTGCAGTAGATACTGTAAAAAAGTTTCCTTAAATCGGTGATTAAACTGAACGTTTTCCTCTCAAACTCGTGAAAATACCGGTTTTCCTCACCCAAGTGCCCCGCGCTAGTGGAAACCGCATACCAGTGGTCACGTACTTTATTCCACTGGTGGCTAAGACGAGTACTGATGTTTTCCATGTCCTTCTCCATGCGCGCAAAATAAAAATCAACCACACCTTTCACTTTGAGAAAATTAGTTGGCAGAGTCTTGGTATTAATCTGCGCGTTATGCTGGCCTCTCTCAGCTTCTGTAGCAATCTCATCTATTTTGCTGTACAACTGAGAGAGCGACTGAATGGCACGGCAAATGTTTGGCGCGATGGCAGTCTTAGTTTCTGCTAGGAGGATCAGCACAATACCAGCGCGAATACAAACCGCAGTTAGAGTACAGGGCAGGTAATTGTCAGTCTGATCTACTTTTCTGATAAAGATGTTTTGTTGGTGATGTTTCATCTCCTCTGATTCGGACAGGTTATCACCGTAATCTATTTCTACAGGAGACTTGGGTAGAGAGCAGTGAGCTATAAACAGTATAAAGAGTAAATCTGAGGGGTCCAGTCGCTGAGCTTGTCTGTATGAGTGAGAGACTAAAACTTTACCGTTTACTACAAGGATAGCCTCACAGTAAGCTCTGTCTATCTTCTGGGCTGATTGCAGAGCTTCTGTTACCAGTTCAGTTGCTTGGCGTTTCAGTTCTGTGTTAATATGCAGCTCTTCAACTGCTTGGAATAGGAAGTGTTGCTTGAAATTTTCTTCACACGTCATACTAAAATATTCATCATCACTACAGAGGTATTTTTCAGACAAACCACACACATCGTTCCAATAATCAAGATAATCAGATATCTTAGTCCACAGCTGCCTCCGCAATGCCAGATCACTGGGTTTCAAATACAGAGTAGCCGGTCCCAAATGTAGCTTTGCCAACTTCTCAAAAACCACGCACTGTGACAAACAAGCGTTCTTGCTACTCGAATCGCTGTCTACAGCCACCACATCAATATTGTCAAAGCGGTGGAGAGCCACTTTTAAACCATCCTGACAGAGAACAGAGTTGAGTGGGTTGTTCTGCTGGTGTTGTTTGTTCTGGATGGTGGTGAAGGGGAGGAAGAAGATTGTTGCTACGTTTATATCAGGTGTGGTTGTGTCCGCTGCGACATAGTCATCACCAAAAAGTTTCACTGCTTCTTTTTGGAGGTAGGTGTTGAATTCACTGTCACAGTTGAGGAAGATGACGTCGTTGCCAATGCTGTCTATCGCACAGAGACATCTCATCCTAGGAGAGAGTATTTAATATATTTTATATCACTGTTGAATAATCCAAAGCTTATTTATAATTGAATTTTGAGTTAATACGTTAATACGTTAAACTCAAGTCTTTAAAAAAGGAAAATAATTAGTTCAACCATGATACTAAAAACATGAGTGTCAGCGACAACATGGAACATCTTCCTTTAAATACAGAAATATTTGTCAGCAAATCAATGAAATCAATTTCACTCAAACAGCGACTTAATGAATATTGAAATACATTCCAATAGTTAAATACATTGTGTGGTGGGGCATAGTATAATTTATATTATAAACGCTGGCACTGGGTGGGGGGGGGGGGGGGGGGATGGGGCGGGGGTTGCACCTATTAAAATATTCGAATTTAAATCTTTAAAAATACCGCATACTTCAATTCAGGTCATTCAGTCGATTGCAAAGTCATTACAAAATCATTACAAAAGAAAACTGAAGTCACAAATAGAATACCGTACCAGAACAAAAAAAAAACATTCCGAATGTTTGGTTGGTCACATAAGAACTATCGTGTTGTAAAAGCTCCATACAATCTCATGATTTAAGGAAGAAATTTCAATGCGTTATAACGTGTTAGATTTATATGAACTTTAGTATTTTATAATTTAACAGAATAAAGGACACAGACTGTTCAGTAAATCAAAAATAATTTTCATAAAATTAACATTAACAACCATCAGCATTGAGAGGCAATTAACAATTAATGCTATGTGAGATTCGGTAGTTGGGCTACTTTCCTCTACCTTTTGACTTTTTTTTCTTTCTGGTTTGAGTCGGCTCAAGTATGATGGGAGCACTGCTTGTAATTATAGGAGTATGAACACCCGTGTGAGCACGCTGATGTCTGACTAGAGGATGTTTTTGAGAACATGCATATGAGAAATGTTTACACTTGTAGGGTTTCTCACCAGTGTGAATTCGCTGGTGTCTGACTAGATTACCTTTTTGAGTGAAAGCAAATGAGCACTGTTCACACTTGTAGGATTTCTCACCCGTGTGAGTACGCTGATGTAAGTCTAGAGTGTCTTTCCGAGAAGAAGCATATGAGCACTGTTCACACTTAAATGGTTTTTCATTAGTGTGTACTCTCTGATGTTTCACTAGACTACTTTTTAGATAACAAGCATATGAGCATTCCTTGCACTTACAGTAGGGTTTCTCACCGGTGTGAATTCTCTGATGGTTAACTAGATTACATTTTTGAGTACAAGCATATGAGCAATCTTTGCACTTGTAGGGTTTCTCTCCTGTGTGAATTCTCTGATGGTTAACTAGCCTACCTTTTTGAGTACAAGCATATGAGCAATCTTTGCACTTGTAGGGTTTCTCTCCTGTGTGAATTCGCTGATGTTTCACTAGATTACATTTTTGAGTACAAGCATATGAGCACTGTTCACACTTGTAGGGTTTCTCACCAGTGTGAATTCGCTGATGTTTCACTATATCACGTTTATGAGAACAAGCATATGAGCACTGTTGACATTTTAATGGATTTTTATTAGTATGAACTCTCTGATGTTCCAGAAGATGAGATTCGTAGGAGCAAGAAAAGGAACAAACATCACATTTTAAAGGTTCACTTACATGTGTGGTATTCTTTGAATTGTTCTCTTTTTCTGATATTCCAGAAGAACTCATTGGCTGATTAGAATTTACTTTTTCAGCAGCCATATTCTCGTGGTGTTCTTTAATATGCTCCATAAAGAACTCATCGTAAAGGAAATGAGCTTTACATGTGGGACAAATAAAACCGTGTGACTTCCCGGTGACTTCCTGTAGCTCAGTCTTTATCTCCTTCTTGATAATATGGTCCAGAATCTCAGTCTTCACTTCAACTTTAACAGTTTGTGATCTTGTCTCCCGATTTGACATAGAAATCTTTCCTGCAAACAGATTCAAGAAGTTAGAATTACATCAAATACTAGTATCTAAAAGAGTAAAAACTTTACTTGGCACAATAAAGACTTAAATAATCTTCCTTTGGATGGTTTCACAATACAGTTCAAACAATTTATTAAGCTATTTTGAAGGCCAGGGGAGCAGGGAAACCCCTGCAGAACAAACTCGTGGTTTTAAACACTAAATTTAAAAATGTATAATAGTATTAAAAACTCATCTCCAGATTACAAAATAATATCTTCATTAAATTATGAAACATACAAGCATTAAAAAAAACATTAAAAAATAACGCCACGTTGTCTAATATAACCATTACCAGCTGTTAATCTTAGGTCCCCCTGCATAGCATAGAGCCACAAGCAGTACATGTATTTAGTACATCTGAATTAAAAGGCATGGTTAAAAAAACACAAGTTCCACACAGTGATCATGCAGAGATGCAGTAACAATTACTGTTTTGTGGACTCTAAAATAAATATTTCAAATTTGGGGTGGATTATAATACAGGGGGCCGGGGGCCAAAAGTCAGTATCCAAACATTGGGTCATGAACCACCACCGTGTTTTACATTTTATATAGTTGTTGCTTTGTAGATGGCATACTGCACTGTACCTACTTGTTCGAGGATTCAGTCACAAAAATTTTAAAATTGGATATTTGGGAGCCACACCTAATCAACAATCAACATTTAATTGCTTATACTCGTGTTTAACGTTTGCGAACATGTTAGAGACTCCGTTGTAACATATCGCAATAAGTCATTTAATCCAGAATATTATAACCTGATAAGATGGTTTCGAAACGGATTGAAAATGACGAAGTTATCAAGCAATTTGTTTATCTCGTTAGCAAAATTGATTGGGTAATCAATTATTACCTAATTACAACACTGTAATTGAGCTCTCTGCACGATTCCCATAATGCGGATCTAGCCTCAACTCAATCACCTAATCACACGTAATGAACAAACTCGTAACTATGCTTCACATCTCGGCCATCTGAGAAGCTAGAACTATCATTTTTCAGAACAAACGTAATTCAAATGGCCACACAATTCAATACAATTTTGCTCAATCTGACTATGGTCCAAACTACAAACAAATGCGAAAATGAACCTTTATTTGTAACAAATGAACATACATAACACGAATATTTTTCAATTTGAAAAATTCCTCGAACCAGAGCTGAGGTGGTCATGGTAGTAAGTCATAACCGAAAGAATTATTTTAATTAGACACTCAGTGACTGAGCTATTAAGGCCAACGTATGGGTACTGACTTTTGGCCCCTCCCCCCTGTATTTGAAAGCATGAGCATCAATAATCTAACAAAAGTTAATCGTGAGACTACCCTGGCCCTGATCTTTCTTTATAACGTTTTTTCTCAGTATGAATTCATTGATGATCATTAATAAAATTTGATTTAGAAGGGCTTGTGTATTCACAGTCGTTACATTTGCAGGGATTCTCCCTACAAATGCTGATTTCGCTGATGTTTGACTAGATTACCTTTTACAGAACATGCATATGAACATTCTGTACACTTGTAGGGTTTCTCACCTGTGTGAATTCGCTGATGTAAAACTAGAAGGCGTTTACGAGAAGAAGCATATGAACACTGTTCACACTTGAATGGTCTTTCATTAGTGTGAACTTTCTGATGTTGGACTAGATTACATTTTATAGAAGAAGCATATGAGCATTCTGTACACTTGTAGGGTTTCTCACCAGTGTGAATTCGCTGATGTAAAACAAGAAGGCGTTTACGAGAAGAAGCATATGAACACTGTTCACACTTGAATGGTCTTTCATTAGTGTGAACTTTCTGATGTTGGACTAGATTACATTTTATAGAAGAAGCATATGAGCATTCTGTACACTTGTAGGGTTTCTCACCAGTGTGAATTCGCTGATGTTTAACTAAACTACCTTTTTGAGTGAAAGCAAATGAGCATTCCTCGCACTTGTATGGTTTCTCACCAGTGTGAATTCGTTGATGTAAGTCTAGAGTGCCTTTCTGAGAAGAAGCATATGAGCAATGTTCACACTTGAATGGTCTTTCACCAGTGTGAACTCTCTGATGTTCGACTAGACTACTTTTTTGAGCACAAGCATATGAGCATTCCTTGCACTTGTGGGGCTTCTCACCAGTGTGAATTCGCTGATGTAAAACTAGATGATGTTTATTAGAACAAGCGTATGAGCACTGTTCACACTCGAAAGATTTTTCTTTAGTATGAATTCTCTGATGTTTCAGAAGATGTTCCAGAAGATGTTTCTGAAGAAGAGGTTCGGAGGAGGAAGAAAAGGAACAAATATTACATTCAAATGGTTTACGTTCATAGGGGGTATTCTTTGAATTCTTCTCTTTCTCTAAAATTCCAGAAAAACTCATAAGCTTATTAGCTTTATTGTCGTTTTTTCGAGATCCGGTCTTGTCTTCAGCTGGACCGCCCATTACAGATCCAGTCTTATCTTCAGCTAGACCACCCATTACAGATCCGGTCTTGTCTTCAGCTGGACCATCCATTACAGAAACGGTCTTGTCTTCAGTTGGACCACCCATTACAAATCCGGTCTCGTCTTCAGGTAGACCACCCATTACAAATCCGGTCTCGTCTTTAGCTGGACCACCCATTACAAATCCGGTCTCGTCTTTAGCTAGACCACCCATTACAGAATCGGTCTCGTCTTCAGCTGGACCACCTATTACAGATCCGGTCTTGTCTTCAGCTGGACCATCCATTACAGAATCGGTCTTGTCTTCAGCTGGACCACCTATTACAGATCCGATCTTGTCTTCAGCTGAACCATCCATTACAGATCCTGTCTTGTCTTCAGCTGGACCATCCATTACAGAATCGGTCTCGTCTTCAGCTGGACCACCTATCACAGATCCGATCTTGTCTTCAGCTGGACCACCTATTACAGATCCGATCTTGTCTTCAGCTGAACCATCCATTACAGATCCGATCTTGTCTTCAGCTGGACCACCTATTACAGATCCGATCTTGTCTTCAGCTGAACCATCCATAACAGATCCGGTCTCGTCTTCAGCTGGACCACCTATTACAGAATCGGTCTCGTCTTCAGCTGGACCACCTATCACAGATCCGATCTTGTCTTCAGCTGAACCATCCATTACAGATCCTGTCTTATCTTCAGCTGGACCATCCATTACAGAATCGGTAGTGTCTTCAGCTGCACCACCCATTACAAATCTGGTCTCGTCATCAGCTGGACCACCCATTACAGAATCGGTCTCGTCTTCAACTAGACCATTCATTACAGATCCGGTCTCGTCTTTAGCTTGACCACACATTACAGATCTGGTCTCGTCTGCTATTTGATCTGAAATGCACATGTTTCTTGAAATTCGGAAACAATTCATACATAAACTTAAAAACTATATTTTACAGTTATTTGGCAATAACTGTCCAAAGTGATAATAACACGTTTTACTTTAATTCAACGATCGCAAAATTGTTGACTTATTTACCCAATATTTATTTTTAAAGGAGGCCTAGCCGATAGCATAAATATCCCACCTGTTATCAGCTTTATATATTTTCTAGACACGTTGCAGCAAACTTCATCGAACTGTAGTTCAAAGATCCCCCTCTGAAATAAGTGTAAATAATTTTCACTATCTTATTATTAATATTGTCATTAAAAATTGATTAGGTTTCAAGCCAGTCGCCTGGACAACAAGTGGAATAAAATGGTCTCACACTGCTTTAAACCAAAAGTACTTAATATTATTATTATTGTGCATACCTTAACGCAGCGTAGGATGGTTGCTTGGTACTCTATCTTATCCCGAAAAGGATTAGCAGTCACCTGCTGCCCAACTGTCAAACCCAAATCCTGCGGAGTGAAAATCTATTCACTAGAACTATAATGTATAAAACAAGGTATACTACTAGAGAGCGTCATGTTTAAGAAAAACGTGCAAAATAATTTTATTCAAGAAAATGTGCACAATAATTTTGGGGGTCCATGTCGTTATTATTTTTAGGTACAAACTAATTAATAACTCTCTAGATGGTCTAGATATTGCAACATTTACCTACTAAGCCTCTAAAATAATTTAACTGTCATATTTTACCAAACTTTATTATAAAATTATAGCTCTAGCAATGATAAACAAACCTTCTCATCAGTATCACAGCCATGATTTCTTCCCATTTTGTCACCGTCAGCCATGGACTTAAGCTTCAAAATAATAAAGTCAGTATATGAGCTGTATAACCATGAAATTACAAGTCATTTACATCATAAGACAGTCGAGGCAAATGTGGCATGAAAGCAGGCTTAATATCACATGCCCCAATCAGAGTTCTGTAAACAACAGCACATACAGCGAGCATGAAATGTCTATTACTACGATCACGAGGATCAGGACGTGCGTGCTGATTTAAACAATAATTTAATGGAAATACTTTAAGCATTACCAATGGAAAGTCTCACCATGTTCTAGAGTCTACTTCATCCATAATTAAACAACAAAAGGATGCTACATATCACAGAATGACTGTGAAGGCACATAATATGTTTGTTTAAAAAATGATGTTGTTGAATTTTGCTTTGAAACTGCACTTACTTGTATGTGTGGAATTGAGCGTAGATTCATGATAATATGTAAAAATTTAAATTTTGACATACAATGTTTGGTAATGTGAGCAGCGATATGTTCAATAAATCTCCCGATTTGACATGGAAATCTTTCCTGTGATCAGATTCAAGAAGTTAGAATTACATTAAATACAATTAGTAATTATACGAGTATTTAAAACAGTAACAACTTTTCTTATCACATTAAACACTTAAATCATATACCTTTGGATGGTTTCATAATCCAAAAATATTTTATTAAGCTATTTCGAAGGGGTCAGGGAAACCCTCTAGCTCTGCAGGACAAAATCACGGTTCTAAAGACTAAATCTAAAAATCGATAATTTGTATAAATTCATCTCAAGATTACAAAATAATATCTTTACTTTGCAATAAATTATGAAACATACAAGCATTAATAAAAACTTTAAAAAGTAACGCCACATTGTCTAATATAACCATTACCGGCTGTTAATGTTACCGGCTGTTAATGTTACGTCCTCCTGCATAGGGCCCAAGCAGTGTATGTTCCTGCAGTACATCTGAATTAAAAGGCATAGTTTACAGAACACAATTTCCACACAGTTTAAATCGTGTGTCTTAACAACAGGTGGTAACAATTAGTGTTCAATGTCTGTCAAGACTCTAGAATAAATGTCTCAAATTTGGGGAGAACAAGATTTGCAAGCAAGAGCATCAATAATCTAAAAAACAATAGTGAGACAACTCTCAGCAATAGCAGCAAATCTGGGGAAACTTTGAAATACACCACTTTGAAGCATTTAACCACCCCTTAAAAATCACAGAATATGAATTCTAGTAATCTGAATATTTACATAGGTTCAAAAATGTCATAGCTTTATGATAGTGCAACGAAAAAAATCTCAGAACATTTTGGTGCTGAGTTAGGTGGTTAAGTAGTCGAAAAATGACTGATTTGTTAGTGGACATTTTTTATACTTCTTACACCCAAACCCTTACTACAGTGAAGATATGAGTAGTACAGTTAAAATTGATGGTCATTATTAAACAAAAATGGTTCATTGACACATAGTTGAAGAAGGAAATAAAAAAATTAATAAATGTGGTCTGTGGAGTGGTTTATTTGTTTATGTTATAGTGTACGCGTGCGCGCGCGCTTGCGCGTACTTAACCATCTGTAGGCCAACATATTTAGTCTATGCTTAAATTCTTTATATATTATGTCACCACTATGGTGCCCAATACTTTTAGTGAAGGTCTGATGTAGAACAGTTAACCACCAACTGTGGTATATCAAAAAAACCATGTTTGTACGCGTGCGAGAGCGCTTGCGCGTACTTAACCACCTGGTATGGCACAGCATTGAAATATCACTATAATTTCAGAGGCAGAGGACACCATCCAGGTGCCCAAAACTTTTGGCTATGGTCCCAATACCATAAAACCTTAGATGTGGCCTCAATGTGGTTAAAACATGTTTATTTTGGACTTTCGGTCAACAGAAGCCATCACTAATTAACCATTATTCAGCAACCTCCAAACTTTTTGTGCCTTATTTTGTTTTGATATTTGATTATGAGAGATAGCTGAAGGATAATAAGTGATTTTAAAGATAATGCAACAGAATGTGTGGCCGTATGGCGGTTTAAAACGACCAAAAACACTGATTTAGGTCAATTTTAGACCTTTATTAACCATGCTGGACGCAACAAAGGACTCAGCAATGTTTTTGTGCACATAGATGAGCTGGTAGTTATATCTAGATAATGCAGCATGGCCAGCTATAGCTTTACAAAGCTAATATGTGCTCTAAAAATGGTTAATTAGAGCAAATATAGGGTATTTTCGAGACATTTTAACCACCATAGCTGCACATTGATCATAATGCATGAACTTGGGGTCAATTATGGATTTGCAAACAATTATACACTCAATTGGATAGCAAACCATTATCCGAACTTCATATTGTGGTTAATTTTCACTTTAATAGATGCCTTGTTCAACAGCCTAGCAAGTCATATAGCCCTTTTAACCACTTTAATGACAACATTTCTTGATAACTGTTATCAAAACCCTTCAAATATCCTTTGTTGACCAGAAACAGTTGACTAAAAGCATTAATATTGTTTTGATTGGTGGTTAACAAAATATTTTGACGTTTTAACCATCTTTTTAGCATTTTTTACGAATATTAACCACCTAAAATTAACCATACTATTAAATTGCACATTTGTGATGAAAAATTATCATCCATGTACAAATGAACAACCACCACTATACATCTATAACCAGAGCAATATTTATTGCTCATCGTTCATCTTCCATTTAACCACCATTAGGACCACAAAATGCCCCCAATAAGAGTTTTAAACTTTTGTAATAGTTGCACCATGGGATGATCTCAATATAATGACTACTCATTTCATAATATCATATCTCAAAATGGTGGTTAACCCTAAAACTGGTATTTAAACCACCATAGTGGCCACATAGAGGATTCATTAACCTCAATTATTCAACATAACTGTACTGCAGTGTTTTGCGCACCAGAAAAACATCACTCCAACATTGAGATTAACCACAATAAGCTGCAATATCATGTTGAAGTCAACATACACAAATTTTGTGAAAAAAGTCAATGTCCACCAAGTTTCCCCAGATTTGCTGCTATTGCTGCACTTAACTGATCTTCTTTTCTAACGTTTCTTTTCATTATGAATTCGTTGGTGTTTTAAAAGATTTGATTTAGAAGGGCTGGCGTATTCAAAGTCGCTGCGTTTGTAGGGTTTCACAGTTCACACTTTTGTGAATTCGCTGATGTCGGATAAGATTACTTTTTTGAGCACAAGCATATGAGCATTCCTCGCACTTGTAGGGTTTCACACCGGTGTGAATTCGCTGATGTTTCACTAGATCACATTTTTGTGAACAAGCATATGAGCATTCCTCGCACTTGTAGAATTCCTCTCCGGTGTGAATTCGTTGATGATGCATAAGATTTGATTCAGAAGAACTTGTGTATTTACAATCGCTGCATTTGTAGGGATTGTCCCCTGTGTGAATTCGCTGATGTTGGATTAGATTAGATTTTCGAGAACAAGCATATGAGCATCCCTCGCACTTGTAGGGTTTCTCACCAGTGTGAATTCGTTGATGTATGATAAGATCATGTTTTTTAATACAACCATATGAGCATTCCTTGCACTTGAAGGGTCTCTCACCTGTGTGAATTTTCTGATGATTGGTTAGATGATGTTTATAAGAAAAAGCATTTGAGCATTCTGTACACTTGTACAGTTTCTCACTAGTGTGAATTAGCCGATGTTTCACTAAATCACATTTTAGAGCAAAAGCATGTGCACAATGTTCACACTTGTAGGATTTCTCACGAGTGTGAATTCGCTGATGTAAAACTAGAAGGCGTTTATGAGAAGAAGCATATGAGCACTGTTCACACTTGAATGGTCTTTCATTACTGTGAACTTTCTGATGTACGACTAGATTTCCTTTTATAGAAGAAGCATATGAGCATTCTGTACACTTGTAGGGTTTCTCCCCTGTGTGAATCCGCTGATGTCTATCTAGACTACCTTTATGAGTAAAAGCAAACAAGCATTCCTCACACTTGTATGGTTTCTCACCAGTGTGAATTCGTTGATGTAAGTCTAGAGTGCCTTTCTGAGTAGAAGCATATGAGCAATGTTCACACTTGAATGGTCTTTCACCAGTGTGAATTTTCTGATGTTGGACTAGACCACTTTTTTGAGCACAAGCATATGAGCATTCATTGCACTTGTGGGGCTTCTCACCAGTGTGAATACGCTGATGTAAAACTAGATGATGTTTATAAGAACAAGCATATGAGCACTGTTCACACTCGAAAGGTTTTTCTTTAGTATGAACTCTCTGATGTTTCAGAAGATGTTTCAGAAGATGTTTCTGAAGAAGAGGTTCGGAGGAGGAAGAGAAGGAACAAACATTACATTCAAATGGTTTACCTTCATATGGGTTTTTTTTTGAATTGTTCTCTTTCTCTAAAATTCCAGAATAACTCATTTGCTTATTAGCTTTATTGTCGTTTTCTCGAGGTCCGGTCTTGTCTTCAGCTGGACCACCCATTACAGATCCGGTCTCGTCTTTAGCTGGACCATTTATTACAGATCCGGTCACGCCTTCAGCCGGACCATCCATTACAGATCCGATTTCGTCTTCAGCTCGACCACCCATTACAGATACGGTCTCGTCTTCAGCAGGACCATCCATTACAGATCCGGTCTCGTCTTCAGCAGGACCATTCATTACAGATCCGGTCTTGTCTTCAGCAGGACAATTTATTACAGATCTGGTCTTATCTTCAGCTGGACCATCGATTACAGATCCGGTCTTGCCTTCAGCCGGAGCATCCATTACAGATCCGGTTTCGTCTTCAGCTCGACCACCCATTCCAGATACGGTCTCGTCTTCAGCAGGACCATCCATTACAGATCCGGTCTCGTCTTCAGCAGGACCATTTATTACAGATCCGGTCTTGTCTTCAGCCGGACCATCCATTACAGATACGGTCTCGTCTTCAGCTGGACCATCCACTACAGATCCGGTCTCGTCTTCAGCAGGACCATTCATTACAGATCCGGTCTCGTCTTCAGCTGGACCATCGATTACAGATCCAGTCTCGTCTTCAGCTGGACCACACATTACAGATCCGGTCTCGTCTTCAGCAGGACCATTCATTACAGATCCGGTCTCGTCTTTAGCTGGACCATCGATTACAGATCCAGTCTCGTCTTCAGCTGGACCACACATTACAGATCCAGTCTCGTCTTCAGCTGGACCATCCATTACAGA
Organism: Bolinopsis microptera; assembly: GCF_026151205.1. Lineage (NCBI taxonomy): Eukaryota > Metazoa > Ctenophora > Tentaculata > Lobata > Bolinopsidae > Bolinopsis > Bolinopsis microptera. The sequence continues at coordinate 3,926,130 of NC_087079.1, read as the reverse complement.
TCCAGTCTCGTCTTTAGCTGGACCATCCATTAAAGATCTGGTCTTGTCTTCAGCTGGACCATCCATTACAGATCCGGTCTCGTCTGTCGTTTGATCTGAAATGCATATGTTTCTTGAAATTTGGAAACAATTCATACATAAACTTAAAAACTATATTACATTTACAGTTATTTGTCAATAAATGTCTAAAGGTTTAAAGGTCTAAACTGATAATAACACGTTTTACTTTTAATTCAACGATCGCAAAATTGTTAACTCATTTACCCAATTTTTATTTTAAAAGGAGGCCTAGCCGATAGTATACATATCTCACCTGTTATCAGCTTTATATATTTTCTAGACACGTTGCAGCAAACATCATCGAACTGTAGTTCAAAGATGCCCCTCTGAAATAAGTGTAAATAATTTGCACTATCTTATTATGAATATTGTCATTAAAAATTGGTTAGGTTTCAAGCCAGTCGCCTGGACAACAAGTGGAATAAAATGGTCTCACAAAAAGTCTCACAAAAAGTACTTAATATTATTATTATTGTGCATACCTTAACGCAGCGTAGGATGGTTGCTTGGTACTCTATCTTATCCCGAAAAGGATTAGCAGTCACCTGCTGCCCAACTGTCAAACCCAAATCCTGCGGAGTGAAAATCTATTCACTAGAACTATAATGTGTAAAACAAGGTATACTACTAGAGAGCGTCATGTTTAAGAAAAACGTGCAAAATAATTTTGTTTAAGAAAATGTGCACAATAATTTTGGGGGTCCATGTCGTTATTATTTTTAGGTACAAACTAATTAATAACTCTCTAGATGGTCTAGATATTGCAACATTTACCTACTAAGCCTCTAAAATAATTCAACTGTCATATTTTACCAAACTTTATTATAAAATTATAGCGCTAGCAATGATAAACAAACCTTCTCATCAGTATCACAGCTATGATTTCTTCCCATTTTGTCACGGTCAGCCATGGACTTAAGCTTCAAAATAACAAAGTCAGTATTATATTATATGAGCTGTATGACCATGAAATTATAAGTCATTTACATCATAAGACAGTCGAGGCAAATGTGGCAGGAAAGCAGGCTTGAGATCACATGCCCCAATGAGAGTACTGCAGACAATAGCTCACACAACGAGCATGAAATGTCTATTACTACGATCACGAGGACGTGCTGATTTAAACAATAATTTAATGGAAATACTTTAAGCATATTACCAATGGAAAGTCTCACCATGTTCTAGAGTCTACATCATCCATTTAAACAACAAAAGGATGCTACATATCACAGAATGACTGTGAAGGCACATAATATGTTTGTTTAAAAAATGATGTTGCTGAATTTTGCTTTGAAACTGTACTTACTCGTATGTGTGGAATTGAACTTAGATTCATGATAATATGTATAAATTTAAATTTTGACATACAATGTTTGGTAATATGAGCAGCGATATGTTCAATAAATCTCCCGATTTGACATGGAAATCTTTCCTGAAATCAGATTCAAGAAGTTAGAATTACATTAAATACAAGTAATTAAACGAGTATTTAAAACAGTAACAACTTTTCTTATCACATTAAAGACTTAAATCATATACCTTTGGATGGTTTCATAATCCAAAAATATTTTATTAAGCTATTTCGAAGGGGGCAGGGAAACCCTCTGCAGGACAAAATCACGGTTCTAAAGACTATTTAATCTAAAAATCGATAATTTGTATAAATTCATCTTAAGATTACAAAATAATATCTTTACTTTGCAATAAATTATGAAACATACAAGCATTAATAAAAACTTTAAAAAGTAACGCCACATCGTCTAATATAAACATTACCGGCTGTTAAAGGACCAGTTAACTGAAAAAAAAGTTATCCTCATATTTTGACAGATTGTGACAAATAGCAAACTGAGCAACGAGTCGAAATTCCTAAATCTCTAACTGCTCTCTAACGCGTGTAATTAGCGTTTGTATTATTTTGGCGATGACGTCATAAAGTCCCTTGCGCGCACAGAGCAGCTCGTGAGACTGTATTTTACAGGTAAAAATGGACATAATACAATGTTTCTCCCCCAAATAACTCGAAAAGTAAGTGTTTTAGGGTACATGTTGCTTCATAAGTTGTATATAAACATGGCCATTCTGCACAATTTGCACTCATTCAAAAATCTGTTTGGCCTTCATAGCCCAATTTACGAGATACCCATATTTTTGCATGATTTCTGGAACCGGAAATCAGTTTTTCGCCAATAACTGAAAAAGTATGCACTTTAAGGCATCTGTTTCTTCGTAAGTCATATATTAATATGCTAATTGCGGTTCTTTTGCACCCTGTCTAAAGACTCTATCACGATCCTATCGAAAATGGGCTCAGCACCACGCCCAAAATGGTTTTTGGCGAATTTCTCGAAAAGTAAGGATTTTAGGCCATGTGTTGCTCAATAACTCCTATATAAACTTGCATATGCGGCTTCGTTTAAGCCTATTTTGAAGTCTCCACGACCTTCAGAAGCAAAGGGTCGGTTACGTTATTGGGTCAATATCGGCGTGGTCAATATGTCTCCAACCGAAAATCCTTTATTCATACTTTTGGGAAGGTCTTTGCAAAATTTCGTGAGTATACGAAAATTTGCAGGTTCAATTCCATAAATGTCCATAAATGACTGGACTACACAAGTTTAGAGTTAACTTTAGAGAAACTCATAAATCATTATTATCTAAAATTAAGCTGTCAGTGTCCATGATCAACCTATGGCTACAATGTTTTACGTGAAAATTTAAATGTAAAAATCAGGAGTAATATAAAAAGTGTATTTTTAAATTAAAGTGCTATCTCATAGTTTAAGAATTGTATAGATTAACGTTTGTCGTTTAGCCATCTAAGAATCGATCGTGCCGTAATATATATGGCCAAAGAATAATAGGGTCTTGGAAATTCTATAGTTGTTCAGTGGGTCGATTGACTGAACACGTTTGCACTAATTGGTATTTAATTTTATGATCATACAAGTAGGACGATAACTAGGTAAGTCAAATTCAAAACACTCCGCACACTGTACACTCCAATCAGTATTTAGTAGACCGGGTATTTTTCGGTTCCCACGGCACCGTTCTGATAGGAGCTACTTCTACTAATGGTCCCATGGGAACGGCCGTAAAATAGCCAGACTTCTTGTCTCCTGTACTGTCTGGCACGTGTGGATTAAAGTTAGAAATTTCGCTATGCTAAAAATATAATTGCTCTCGGAACTATGTCTTTTACAGCGAACCATTCGACTGCTCGCATTCTTCCGAACAACTGTAATATTATATTACAGAGTTACACTCTGATCAGCTATATTTAATATATAGCACATTATTTTGTGTATTAGTTTCATGTACTGGGGAAAAATAATCGGTACAGTCTCCCTTCGTTTGTAATGAAGCAATGAAAACAATCCAAAATTATCACATATGACATAACTTGTAATAGCAGAAACTTTCTAACCGTACATTCACCCGCCACTGTTCAAGAACTTATGTCACTGTTTAAAATCCTGACGTGAGCACTGTACATCCAATCAGCTATTCATATAGTTAGGGTGATAGCCAAAACTATAAGGATTTTGTAGAACTAGGGAAATAGTCATAACTCTAAAATTTGAGTGAGTTACACGTGTTTTATTGACGATGATAAACATTTGTGCATTGTATTACGCTATGCAAGCGCGCACTGAGGGACTTTATGACGTAACGCGGCCACAGCTTATTATTGCAATAACACGCGTTACACGTACGCTAGAGAGTTGGTTCTTTCGGCGATACGATTCTTTACCAGTTTGTCACAGCTGATTTAAATCTTAGCCAAATTGGAGACTACAAATTTTTCAGTTAACTGGTCCTTTAATGTTACCGGCTGTAAATGTTACGTCCCCCTGCATAGGGCCCAAGCAGTGTATGTTCCTGCAGTACATCTGAATTAAAAGGCATAGTTTACAGAACACAATTTCCACACAATAATCGTGTGTCTTAACAACAGGTGGTAACAATTACTGTTCAATGTCTGTCGAGACTCTAAAATAAATCTCTCAAAATTGGGGTGTTCAACAAGATTTGCAAGCAAGAGCATCAATAATCTAAAAAACAATAGTGAGACTTCACTTAAAACTGATCTTCTTTTCTAACGTTTCTTCTCATTATGAATTCGTTGGTGTTTTATAAGATTTGATTTAGAAGGGCTGTCGTATTCAAGTCACTGCGTTTGTAAGGCTTCACACCTGTGTGAATTCGATGATGTTGGACTAGATTACCTTTTTGAGAACTAGCAAATGAGCACTGTTCACACTTGAATGGTCTTTCATTAGTGTGAACTTTCTGATGTTGGACTAGATTACATTTTAGAGAAGAAGCATATGAACATTCTCCACACTTGTAGGGTTTCACACCTGTGTGAATTCGCTGATGTTTCACTAGATTACCTTTCAGAGAACAAGCATATGAGCACTGTTCACACTTGAATGGTCTTTCATTAGTGTGAACTTTCTGATGTTGGACTAGATTACATTTTAGAGAAGAAGCATATGAACATTCTGTACCGTAATTTGGGGTAACTTTGTGCCAATTTTTTTTGGCACTTCAAATTTTTCAGAGATGACTGGTTGAAATTGATGACTGTTATGTTTTTATCATTCCCTGATATGTGTACTACAGGATTAATCAATTTAAAATCATGTAACTCATTTATTAATGACTAATTACAGACTAATTATCACTGGCCCAAAGTTACCCACGCAAGGGGCAACTTTGGCCTCATGTATCTGGTGCAACTTTGGCCGGCCAAAGTTACCCCCATAACACGTTTATTTGTTGATAAATGCATCAAAATAAGCGATCCAAAGTAACAAATAAATAGACAGTTATCATAAAATGATTTTTAGCATTGAACATAGAATATATCTGACGATTACAGATGCCTATCCCAGATCGATTCAAGTTCGGGGACTCTGAATCGACCTGTGTTCCGGGTGCTTATCACCAAAGGCTCATGGTTGATTTAACCTCCTGATACTCCTCTATGTCTGCAATTTCTGGCCAAACCCAGCCTTTTCCGCCTGCATACTTTTGCATGCAGCTTACTCTGTAAACAACTGCCCCATCATTGTCATCAACACTGATAATCTGACCAGGAAATGATGAGCCTTCATATTCCACAATCACATAGTCCTGACTTTTGTGATTCACAAGGTTAGAGTCAGGGACTGTGTTCTTAACAGTGTCCTTCTTTTTTCTCCCTCTGGTTTTCTTTGTCTTTGATTTTGTGTCCTTCGATGATTTTGGAGAATCAGCACCAGAAGGGATGGGCTGTGGGGTGGAAGTGGCGAAGTCAGGGACTGTGTTCAAAACAGTATTCTTCTTTCTCCCTCTGGTTTTCTTTGTCTTTGATTTTGGTTCCTTCGATGATTTTGGAGAATCAACACCAGAAGGAATGGGCTGTGGGGTGGAAGTGGCGACAGGTATCTCTACCAAACTGACTGACCTACCTGGACTCAGATGAAGTCTGTTCTTCTTGGACACTTTTTTCGTCTTAGGAAGCTCTGCATTATTACCCCTCAGCTCTTTCAGTGCTTCAAGAAGGGATGAGTCGAGGGCTTCAGTTGGTTCAAGTTCATTGGAAGCAGTAGAGGGCAAGCTCTTGTAAACTTGTTCAGGCTCAAAAGGTACAAGACCACATTTCCTGAAACCACTCTTGAGATTTTCGGGACCATTCTCAGAAGCTAGAATTGCAATCAGCTTAGCAAGCAGTCGAGGGTATTGCTTCTTATTAAGTGTTCCCTGCTGTCTCCCCTCGGGAGTAAGTTTCCATTTACCAAGAACATGCTTCCAGGCTTTCTTCAGTGGTGCAAAGTAAGACACATCAAGTGGCTGAAGAAGGTGGGTGCCATTAGGGTAAAGACATATAAACGAAATGTCATTTGCTTTGCAGGCCTCAATTACCTTTACACTGAGATGGGAACTCAAATTGTCGCCGATAAGGACTTTCTTGCCATCAAGCCTCCTTAGTCTGGGTAGCGCGAGCGAGAAAAACCAGTCCTCGAATGAGCGTTCTTCGAACCAACCCGAATCAGAGTAACCATAGCGGGCATTTGGAGGGCCACCCTGCATCCAGGCTGGATACATATTCTTTGCCTTATAAACAGTGTATGGGTCAAGCATCTGCCCATCAGCATTACCACAGAACATAATCGAAATTCCCACTTTACTGTGGTTCATAACCCTCTCAGGATATTTTGTCCCCCTTCTCATGATGAATTTTTTCTTACCAGGATCGTCCGTCAGGTTTGTCTCATCGTAGTTCCAAATGTTTGATGCAGGGACACCTTCCAGCTCATTTTTAAGATGGTTGAAATACCGTTCAAGAGCTTCCTTTGATATTTGGGCTCTACTTCTTTTTATGTTCGAGGCTAAACGGTTTGCTAGCTTATTTCGTTTTATAAAGCCTCTTACCCAGTCATCTCCTGGCACATTTTCTTTGAATCGAATCTCCACTCTCCTTTGCTTCTTCAAATAAGACGATATGAGCATCCTAAGGTCCATAAAACCAATAGGGAAGCCCCAATCACACATGGTTATGATTCGAGCCGTGAACAGCTTCTCCTCTTCTTCAGAGAAGACACAGCCCCGCCCGATTGGTCTGCTGTGCGTTCCTTTGACTTTGTTCTGAATGGTGCTCCTCGCTATGTTGAACTGTTGAGCTGCTTTTCTTTGTGAGAGCTTGCCAGACCTGACAGCTTCCAAGCATTTCTCTAGGGTCTCCTCAGAGTAGGTAACATAGCCTCTTGAACCGGGTTTCTTACTCTGGTAGGTTCTAACCATTTCTAAGAGAAATTAAATCAGAAAAAAGTTATTTTCGGGCAACATTGGCATGGCCAAATTTACCCCATGGGGCAAATTTGGCCTGGCCAAAGTTGCCCCAAAGTTCAAATTTTCCAGGGGTAACATTGGCCACCCCAATTAACAGTAATTGCCTTAACATCAGTCGACTGAATTTGGGCTAGTTAAACAATTTAAACAATCAATTATCAATAGAACAATACAAAACAATAGCAAGAACATCAGGAAATGAAATAAGTGACCCATTTTGACAACACACAATTTGGATGAAACGAAGGAAGGGTGAATCATAATGATCTACAGTCGTACCAGTGTACACTAAATGGAAGGATAACACTAGGAAGTGAGTAGAAGAGAGTAAACAAATCATTTAAACCAATGATAACAATGTAACTTGATTATACTGCACACAGTTTACACCCAAACTTGGAATTCAATGCTGGACCAATGTTACCCCACCGGCCAAAGTTACCCCAGATTACGGTACACTTGTAGGATTTCTCACCAGTGTGAATTCGCTGATGTAAAACTAGAAGGCGTTTACGAGAAGAAGCATATGAACACTGTTCACACTTGAATGGTCTTTCATTAGTGTGAACTTTCTGATGTTGGACTAGATTACATTTTATAGAAGAAGCATATGAACATTCTGTACACTTGTAGGGTTTCTCACCTGTGTGAATTTTCTGATGGTTAACTAGACTACCTTTTTGAGTGAAAGCAAATGAGCATTCATCGCACTTGTAGGGTTTCTCACCGGTGTGGATTCGCTGATGTAAGACTAGATTTGATTTAGAAGAGCTTGTATATTTACAATCGCTGCATTTGTAGGGATTGTACCCTGTGTGAATTCGCTGATGTCGGATTAGATTACATTTTCGAGAATAAGCAGATGAGCACTGTTCACATTTGAATGGCTTTTCATTAGTATGAATTCTCCGATGTCTCAGAAGATGAGATTCGTAGGAGCAAGAAAAGGAACAAACATCACATTTAAAAGGTTCACTTCTATGCAGGGTATTCTTTGAATTGTTATCTTTTTCTGATATTCCAGAAGAACTCAATAGCTCATTAGAATTTATCCTTTTACTAGCCACATCCTCATGATGTTCTTTAATATGTTCAATAAAGAACTCATCGTAAAGGAAATGAGCTTTACATGTGGGACAAATAAAACCATGTGACTTCCCGTTGACTTCCTGTAGCTCAGTCTTTATCTCCTTCTTGATAACATGGTCCAGAATCTCAGTCTTCACTTCATCTTTTACAGATTGTGATCTTGTGTCCCGATTTGACATGGAAATATTTCCTGTGAACAGATTCAAAAAGTTAGAATTACACCAAATACTAGTATTTAAAAGAGTAAACTTACTTATCAAAATAAAGAGTTGAATCATATTCCTTTGGATGGAATATGATTCATATGATTCTGACTATACTTTACATTTAAATATCCCACAGTCATATATCTAAGTTTAGCGAATTTTAATCTCCATTCGTATTTTAAGGAGTGAAAGACAAAATAAAAACTGTCAGAACCCAATAACTTTATTTTTAAAACAATAAATTAGCAATTAAACTTCAGGTACATCTCTGTAAAAGCAATTAACTTAACAAATACCAAAATTGGTCACACGATACTCCGCAAATAATTAATAAGGGGTGCTCCAACTAGACACCGCTGTGCCAAACGTTAACCAAATTATCATAAAATGAGCAGGTAGCAACAAACCCCTGGTCTAACCAATCTGCCCCATACGCAAGGGATGTGTGTCCTGTGTAGGTCTGTGCTACAGCAAACTCTGTCAAGTCCGCGATATGAAACCCACTGTGCATGCCTGCTATAAGCGCATGCATATTGTCAGGACTGCGCTTGATGCGCCACACACCACCACCTACACTGACAGTTCTGAGGGGTTGTTTAAAGTTCCTGGTATCCCACTCAACGACCAACTCATCATAACTTCCGGATAATATCCGGTTAGGAGATACAGGATCAGGGGATATGCAGCACACCCCCATGGTGTGGTATCGTGAGGTGGAGACAGTGTGAGGGGTGCGCAGGTCATGGCACTTCAACAAACAGTCGTCTCCCCCACTGTAAACCAGGTTTACATCGTGCCTGTCAAGCGCTAAACCCCATACTTCAGCGCCCCAACCCTGCGCACCATGTGCTGCCTCTATCTTCACTGAAATTTCCAAACTATCTGGGTTTATTGAGTAGATGATTCCAGCAGTATCACTGGTGACAACAGTATTAGAACTCCCGTCAACAGCCAGTAAAATATCACTTGACACCTTAGCAACATTGTGCACACTTAACGCACAGTCCTTATCAACATCAATCATGTGCAACTCGCCTGAAGCGCATGCTGCCAACAAACATCCCTCATCTCTCCACCACAGATCCAATACTCCTCCCGTTTCTAGGACTGACGATACTTTAACAGACTTCTCCTGGAAGTCTAGAATGGAGACGTTACCGTGTCTTTCTGTTCCGCTAGAGTCTAGTTGGTATGTTGCGCAAGCAAACTTGGTTTGGTCACCTGGTTTTGTCTCAATGCTGTCTGCACTGTACTTTGTTTTGTGCGAGGCTATCATCTTTATCTAGATTAAGGGAACTAAGGGATCGAATTTTCAGTTTTGACATTTTTATAATTTATTTGATATTGTAGTTCCTACTAGTGAAACAAGAGTGATAATATGAATGTGAAATAAAATGGTTTACAATGTGTATTATAAGCTGCACTGTTTAATAAATTAGGGGGTCACTGAAACATTACATCAAATGTATAATTTACACCAAAACGCTCTCAAATAAAGCACGGCCTACGCTAGTAAAAAGTTACAAAAGGTTCTACACAGAACATAAACCTTCAAACAAACAATAAATCTATAAATAAACATTAAAAACCCGAGAAAGTCTCAATTTCAGTGAGGTTGAGGCACGTGACCATCCACATAAAAGTTCCTAGTAATCCTGGGTATCTGCACCGTAATCCCATCCAACTTCCTCTCCAACACAATCTGACATGACAATCTGCTGGTCTCCTTGAGCTCCGGAGCCATGTCCAACATGTCCTCCTCGTCCTCACTCGCCTCCTCCAACATATCACAGTACTCACCCTCCACATACACGTGACACGTGCAACACGCCAGGCTCGCTTCACACGCGCCCTCTATCTCAATATCGTGCTTGTGCGCGAGGTACATGACGTTATCTCCTGTCCGTCCTGCTATTGTCCGGACTGTTCCGTCCCGAAGTATATAGTTTATCCGGACTGTTTCCTCCTCGGACTCGGGTTCTGGCAGGTGTTCGTGGAATGCGGTATGTGTGGTATGCAGATGTCGTAATGTAGCCTGCTGTAATCTGATACCTGTATATACCTTTCCGGGGATTGTAGATAAAAACCTGGATATATTACAGTTAGGTAGAACTGGTGGTGGAGTGGAACCTGATAATATGGCTCTGTCACGTGACTGACGTGCTGGTCGGAGAAGCTTTAGAAGAGGTCGGGCACCGGGGCAGGTTCGGGCGTGATGACGTAGACAGATCATGAGTACATTCACTACCGCCTGTAATGGAGTGTTATGTTATGTATCCTGTACACGCGGTGTGTGTGTACTGAGTAGCCAATGACTAGACCCATTGATTAGATTCAGTGCCTGTTGTGTTAGTTACACACTGAGCTTTACATTATATTATCATAATTATTGCTGTTAAGGCTTTGTGTTAAGGCGGTTAGACTTCCTGCTCACAATGGTGTTTTTAGCTTTGTAGCTGAGATTATAATAATATTACATAATATGCACATTATTCATGCAGCTCCAATCATATTGTTGAAGCATGTACGGGATTGCATATTAAATTATTGGCATGTAATGTTATGTTGGCCACACGTACAGGAATCTTGATTTCGGAATCACGAAAATGCGAACACTGTATACTTGGCAATGATAACTTAGTGAGCTACTCGGGAAATTAATAAAGTATGGAACTTAATCCGTAATATTGTTGAGGCATCATCATGTGAGTTTACCCTGGCTAGTTGCTACGCTGTTTGTTATGTATTGATTCTATGTACTGTTATATTGTGTAAGTTACCATAGATTAACTTAAAGTTGAAGTTTAATGATAATTAAGTGAATTAAGTTGGAGATCTTTACTCATTCAAATTGCCATAATTTTTCATTTGAGTAACACGAATTTTAATTAGCTACTTGGTCATTTAACTTTTAAAATTATAAAGAAATCAGTCAAACGAGGTAGATTTTAACAAAGTTCAATACAAAAATAAGTAACAAGGAGTTGCTAAGTATCAAATCGACGAATACACGAAACACGGAAGAGATAGGATAATGCCATGTGAACGAATTAACAAAATATTTCACTTTCACTTCATAAAATACTTCATTTTCAATCTTTCACTAACACTACTCACGTCGGGCACTAAAAAAAGTGCAACACATCTTCATCTTTACATACATTGTCTAAAACCTAGTCCTATCTGGTAAGGTGATCCATGTAACTCCCCTTCCTCTTCAGCATAATTCACATTACTTCCCTTCCTCTTCAGCATAATTCACATAACTCCCATTCCTTATAAGCATTATTCACATAACTCCCATTCCTTATCAGCATAATTCACATAGCTCCCATTTGCATTCCTCATATTATCATAATCGCTTAAAATCCTCCATTTTATTACCATAACATGCGGTAAAGTCGTCCCAAAAGTATGTTTTTGTTGATATTATTGGAATCATTATTAGATTAAATGAGGAAATAATTTCAACAGTTTAAAAGGAAAATGGTGTGTTTAAGTTCTTGACAGTTCAAAAGTGTTCGGTACGTGATCATCAAACCGGTGTTTTCCATAATATTTTCATTTCCGGTTAGCCACGACCGAGAGATATGCTGGTAATTAACACTATGTCTCATATTATAACCAAGAGCGTGTGTATTATTATAACAGTGTAGTGTCACATTGGGTTGCTATATATCTGCCAATTTCACCAGAGACGCACTGCAATGTTGGCAACATATATATTCAGCCGATTATTTGTGTTATTGTGGTGTGATCTTATTCGTGTACCATGATCATTAGGTTAGGGTTGAGTTTTAAAGTTTTGCCATCCTTGCGAATTGCGATTTCGAGTAATTATTTGCGATTTCCATTCATAATAAGATGGAAAACCACTTTTAACATTTTATGAGACTGATGGTATTAAAATATCTTCAAAAAATAAAATTTAGGATTTTACTGTTCCTGAGAAGAGAACTTATAATGTTGAAAAAACTGTGAACTGACAGTTTAATAAACGAACTTAAACACCCCATTTACTTCCTTTGAAAACAATTCATCATCATTTTTAACAATATCACCGCGTTATATTAAGTTTACTTCAAAAAAATTGGGATCTAAAATAAACATTAAACAGATCATTGAAAAAGACAAGTTATTGGGAAGTTCCGGAAATTTCACACACTTAAAATTAGCCAAAAAAAGCGAGTCCAAGCCCGTGCCTCTAGAGTGTTAACAGTAGAAATATAATGATATAACTAATATATTACAACTATCTAAGTAGAAACATCGTACAAACGATTAAGAGAGTTTTAAACTGCAAATCATATACAAGAGCCAAATTCCTGCAAGAGCCAAATTCCTGCAAGATTCACATTCCTGCGAAGGACTGATTTAACCAAGCCACTCAATTGAGATATCAATGTTCATGATATTTAAAAACCGCAGCTTATTTGTGATCTCCCTTACATTGGGAAATACAACACTGCACAATCCATCGACAACAATCTATTATATCTAGATTTTCTCCGAACTCATTATCAAAACCTTTACAAAAACTATGTATCAGCATCAAGATATTTATTATGGCTTTTATCATTAAACCATATTTATACTCTCTCATTAAATAAAAATATAAACGTTGCCAATGCGATTTATATCAGTATTACATAGAAAGTATAAAACAAATTGCACAGTACAATGGTAGGGATAGCTAAATGACTAGAAACTAACATTTCATTTAAAAATCGAAGGCTGATTTATTATTTTTTGCTTGGACATGAGGATGGCAGAAGCAGATTTGGATCTGGAATGTCCCTTCTTGAATCCCTCGCCCGACTCCAAGTCTCCCTTGTCAGTATTATCACTGCACTTGTTGATCTCCTGGCGCGCAAGCCGCGCCACAAATATCATCAGGACAAGACTTATAAGGAGTTGAAAGGAAAAGAGAATGTAACTCTCACCATCGTTACTCACTACATCCTTTATACTCCGCAAGGTAGTTCCAAAATAAGTGTTCAGTGCCTGAGTGGGCAGGAGGCCGATGCACGTTGCGAACGTGTACTTAAAAATGCTAATATCAGTGAGGGCGAACACACCGTTTTGGAATCCGAAGGGCAGCGGAGTTAGTCTAAAGAGTGCGATCACCTTAACACCGTTCTTTCCCTCGATAATCCTGAGCATGGGGTTTATGAGGGCTGCATCGTCACCGTCAGATAAAAGCCGTTCAATACATCCGGGTAAGCACTTCCGTATCAGGACAAACGCGATGACGGACCCGACCGTAACGGAGATGAAGATTATGAGCATGCCCAGCCAGAAACCGTACATGTAGCCAGCCGCTATGTTGAGGATGAGGTACCCGAAGGAGCCCGGCAGGGAGATGATGGTGAAGAGAACTACGAAGATTATTCCGCTCTGCCATCTTGGTAACGCGTCCAGCCAGTTCAAGAAATCCTGTAAATAGTTTTGTTGTAATATTGAGTCTAAACTTACTGATGGTTATCACGGGGGGGGGGGGGGGGGGGGGGGGGTTATCATGATACTAACCAGGATTGGTTACCATATTTTTTACGAATACTTTCGACTGACGTATCCCTGGATGGGGAAATTTCGTCAATAATAAACCATCTCGATTACAAAGTTTCTTCTAAATACTCACCTCAAGATGGTCTCTACAGAATATGAAGACCAGACAACACACAATAAGGAACAGGATGAAGGGAACTCCTGCTTTCCATGTTCGTTTTGTGTTCGCTGTTTTCTTTGCTACCAACTGATCAAGCTTGGTCTGAAACAGGTGATATAAATGATAAGTTGCTAGTCTCGTGACTGGATCAAATCTTTTTAATAACTAAACGTTTGGAATTGATAAAACATACACGATAAAATTAAAACCAATCACATCGAATTGATGATGACTAAACTGGGTTAATGTGAGAGATCAAGTGAGGAATGTGTGAGGTATTTGTGGAATTTTACCTGTTGTCCAAGACAATTGTGTGGTAACAGCTCCTCCTCGTGGACACAGTAATTCATCAGCTGACTGGAAGAGAATTACGTGTTACACAGGAGTTAACACGTGTTATTTGGGAAAATGCACATGTTAAGTCAACGGAGAAAACATTATATGTATTATGTTATGCTTCATACCCTAGTGCTTCATGCTTCACATTAAAACAGCCGATCTAGCCACAACAAACACAATATGTAAACGTATTAGTTTAAAGCACTAATTGTCTTAATTAAATTTAATGAAAAAGGAAGCAGAGCAGATCTAGTACGCTAAGTCCTGATGAGATATATCATCTTTTAAATGTACGCTAATTCTAAAAGTTAAAAACATCAGTGCGACAAAGCATTATTCAAGTGACAAGTCAAAAGCCATGCTGGAACAATATGTGAAATCCAGGTGAAAATGAAAGTGAAATTGTCTCGCATCACAAACAGCCTAAAACCAACGAAGAGCTAAAATTCAGCAGTTAGCAAAACAAATGGATCAAAAAAATCCCAGCGACCAAACTGAAACGTCACGTGACGTCACAACATCACGCATCGTCACAAATTTACGTGACGTCACAAAAATCACATGACGTCACGTGACGGTGTTTGCGGTACCTGTCAACGGAGGAGGGCGACATCAAGATGGCATGTTGCTGGGGTGACAGCACGTGTTGGTGATGAGTGGAATGGGGGATGTTTGTTGGTGTGTCCCGGGTCTGTTCATTCACTGTTATGTCCCACTCTCGGTGGTCATGTCGCTAAATGTTAGAATCCAGTTTAGATTATCTTAATATTATCGTATTATGTACAATGTTAGAGAGCTGCACGCCGGCGTTATATTTAAAACCTCCGCTACAAAATCATCTGATTTATTAGGAGCAATATTACGCTAAGCATAATTTCACATGGTCGATCTTACGACTTTCTGTAGTTTGTAGAAAACTATAGTGTACAACAGTAAATAGTTAAAATTACATAGCCCGACTCAATATCAACCAATACGACCCACATAATGCCGCCCAACTCAACACAATGCCTCTATTTTGTACAATCGGCGGCGTAAAGCAGTGGTATTTGTACAAGTAAAAGAGAAATAAATGAGTGTGGAAATGGAACTGCGGGCATAATAAGACACAGTAAAATTGTAAATTATGTGATTATCTAGACCAAGGCACTACCGGTTATCAATTGGATTAAGCTTGTTGTAAATTAGAACCCGAGATTATTCAAATATTATTATTTAGTGAATTTTAATGCGAACGTAAAAATCAAATATCTTGCCTTCATAAACACTAAACAGGCCCAAAACCACAACACGAGGAACAAGAACTGAAGCAAGCCCGCCTAGAATGAAATATGTTGGCTAAATACGCAGGCACAAAGAACTGCGTTAATTTCAACCTCTCTAATTAGCCCCACCAATCCGTGAGCAATTAGCAGCTAACAGCATTACTTGTCACATTAACCAGAATACACTCGGAAATACCACCGGGATAAAAGTGAACAGTAATGAGGCGCTGCCGAGTTGTTACAGTGTAATTTTAGCATAATATAATGTTTAGTTGTGTGGGATTACTGCAATGGTGAAGCGGATAAATACACTATATACACACACACACACACACACACACACACACACACACATGCTATAGTGTATACATTTTCATCTAAACAATACCAGGCACTCACATGTGCATTGTGCAAGGAGTAAGGGTGTATTGTTTTATATATTATCATATCAGTTCTACTGTCATGTCGGGGTGTGGGGAAGCAGTGACATTCAATAAGCGACATTTATAAGCTATCATCATTGTATTTTGGTTAAGCAATCCGGAAACATCATCAGTGAGTCAGTTCATTGTACAGGATATTATGCTTTTATGTGGGGGGTTTTTGTATCATCAGTAATAGTTCATTATGCTGCACTCGCTCATTAGTATGCATTAAGCAGCATTATATCACAGGTAAATTCATTGCATTTTTACTCACAAAACTACAGTGCAGTAAATTCGTGTCAATGAAGCTCTCATTTCGTTACATCCGCAGGCATATCACAGTGATAAGGCCAAAATATGGTCGATTATAATAGGATTAGTGATCATGTAAAACAAGTATTGATATTGATAATAATAAGGTTATAATTTCTGGGAATAATTGCAAGTTTAGTGCCTTGGTGTCAATACAAATACCGATCAGAGAGAAACATTTGCGAAAATTCAGAAATACAACTACAAGAACGAATTACTGCGGACATTAATAGCTATTTGTACGCAAATAAGAAAACATGTGATGTCATCTACCATGGAACTATTTCAAAGCTAATTACCGTCGGCAAAAGCAGTTCCACTTCACAAAATGTATTATTTAACGGCAAGATTAATAACACAGTTATAATTAACCCCGACAACCCAAAACGAATGTGGTCACAGTTGTTGGAAGATGTAAAACGCAACCAAACGTGTAGCCGCGTGAAGTGAAGCGATTATTCCAACCGAGTCACACCCTACGAGAATAATCATCTAGAGAAACTATTATGTTTAGTGATTGACAGTAATGGTTAAACGAAGTACAAAATCTAAATAAGGGGTAATGACGAAGCACCTCAGAGCTAAGTCAAGGTAATAGTGAACGGTAATCTGCAAAACAACATGCTGTTAAAGTATGCATTAGCTTTAGAAAACTGGCCGGTGCTTAACACCAGCGAGTTTCGCATAATTAAAATGATTGGCTTAATGTATACTACGTTATCTTCTGCACAATCAACTGTTATAATATATGACAAGTTTAAAGCATGACCTAGCATCTGGATCAGTGAGAGAGCATAATATTGTGCACTAAATAATCACGTGATAGCTGCAATGCAAGCTACAGGAGGGTGGTTCTAGAATCATCTAGAGAGTGTTCACCTATACTCGTTAGGCTCCTCCTCGATATCAGCATCACACGCTCCACAAATCTCAACTAGAGAGGGAACAGGAGGAGAATTCTCTAGAGTTTGGATAGAAGGAATTAGAGGCGCTACCTCTAGATACAGAGTCTCTAGATACAGGGTGTCTCTACCACACTCTCCGTTACCACTGCATACTGTGCTACTGATATCTCCTTCACTAGTTGCCACTGCTGGTGAGTCCTCTATTTTAGAATCCTCTGTTTCAGACTCCTCTAACAGTGCGGTGTCCGGCATGTCCGGCATGTCCGGCATGAGAGTCCGGGAGTTGGTTGGTTCTGGTAGATCCAGAGTGTACGGGTTGGCAAAGGAGAGATGGTTCAAAAGCAACTGGTTCAAATAAAAGTAAGCCAATTTACCGTAAAATGTACAGATTGGTGTGGCTCAGTGAACATAACATGATTTTAACATACAGCAGACTATTGAGACAAATAATTAAAACACAAGTTCATCAATTTTAAAATTGTCTCGTAATTAAAAAACACGAACATTAAATGAGAAAGTGTTATCTCCCTCACCCAGTAGATAAGATAAGATATGATGAGATAAGAAAACAGACAGTAGGTGAACCAGATGGCTGCTAATCTCACGAGTAACGGTGCCTCATGATTTACGAGGATTGTGGGCTAATTATACCTTATAAAGCGACTAATTACCCCAATCAAGACAATGATGAGGCGACTTAACGAAAATTCGGAACAAGTCAGAAGCGATCAAATTGCAATAATGACACATCTGATTAATTGATTATCTCAGCATGTGTGAGCACAGGTAGGAGAAATTGGAAACCATCTCGAGGGTGGTAGCTGGACTCAGTTTTAGGGACCCTTCCTGTTGATAACTGTGTGAATGGTGTGTAATCATGATATAGACTTGGTTATCGTCATTGATGATTTGGTGATGGGACAGTGCGTCTCTGAGGTCTGAGATGAGAGATAAAACACGTCGAGCTAAAACTGAAGCAGGTTCTTCATCGGGGACTTTTATGGTAAGAACTAAAGCTCAGTAAATCTATTAAAACACCGCCCACTGTTTACGTCAATAAACATATTTTACCCTTTTGTTTCTGAACACAAAGGAAAGTGCTCAAATTACAGGAGTGACAAAGCCGCTCATTAACGCACCTCCACTACGCAACACCAATAAACTAGCCACGCTATTTTAACTCCTAACGGAGAAAAAAGACAAAAAGCCTGAGCACTGTGCATGTGGTCAGGCTTTTTGTGGGCAGATAAAATAAGTGGGCAGATCTGGCGAGTGACTGTTGTATGAGAATGGTGAACACGAGAAAAACATGTACTACACGGAGTAAAGGTGCTTTGTCCAATCAACCTGCTGGACATAGACTGATTGTTCAGAATATTATAGAGCTGTAGTAGATGATCAATCATCCTCATGCTGTTTACTTTTAACATTGAAAGTTGTACGGTAATTAAATGGGCAATCATTCTATCATTAATCGTGAAAAATCACCATAATTAAGAATCAATAAAAATATGACAAAACTTTTATTCATAGTAATTAAAGAAAAAGTCGACATACAGCCACAGTTTGAACTTTGTAAAGTTACTCACACAGTTGCTCAGCAGAAACCGCTACTGGGGGTGCTACATGTGGTCACACCTAGACACAGGGTTATTGTTAATAATTCAAGATTCTGAATGTGGTCAGGGAAGTAAACAGTACCTTACAAGACATTTTTATAACGTACGAAATGCGACGGTTTTCCCGAAATTTCGCCATATTTTCGGACCGCCAAAATTTCGGTCGTCGTAATAGAATCCGTCGCATTATTTTTAGCTTATTCCAATAATTGTGACTTCATCGATTCATTTTGTTCTTGAAAAGTTAGTGATAGTCAGTGTAATAAGCGCCAAGCGCGAGCACAGAACTTTTTTTCTCCGATTTCGATAAATTTGGTACCAAAAGTTGTCTAAAAATGTGAATAAAATAAATCCACCGTGTAGCAATTTTCGGAAAAAATGCTACACGGCGCTTGTTCGCCGCGCGTGCTTTTTTCGCGCAAATTTTTAGTTTTTGGCCTATAACTTTCACATTTTAAATTATTATCACATAGTTATTATGGTATCGTAATCAGCTCATCGAGACGAAACTTTTAGTACTAATATTTCAAGATTTAAAGGCATTTTTTTTCAAAAGTTTTTAATCTGAACACAAGGGTCCCCCCTTGTGTAAAATTTTGAACAAATTTTCGAAAAATTTGGTGCTTTAAATATTATAATTTTGGTACCAAAAGTTGCGTCTGATTAAGCTCATTACGATTCTGTAAGAATTATTTCAAAATATTCAATATTTTAGGAGTTATAGGCATTTTAAGCAATAAATTAACCATTTTTCGTCCATAGTACACTTTTGCAATGCACAGGAGGCCCACATACATTTCAACGAATCGTGCTACACGGTGAATTTTCATTATTCACAGTTAAAGGCAACTTTTGGTACCAAATTTATCAAAATCAGAGACAAAAAATTCGGCAGTATCGAGATAGCCCGACCACTGGTCCGCGGACCACTGTCTGCGGACCACTGTCTACCAGATCATATTACTGTATAATAACAGTATCCCCTGAATCAAGCAACAGGTGTTTGTGAATAGTTGATTGGTTACCAGATCATATGAATGGTATGTATGGTATCTTGGATGCAATTAGTTACGACTAGCATAATTAATTGTAGCGTAGTAAATTACTGGATAAAACTATTGATTACGATTCAAATGTGGTCTCTCGGATATAATTAGTTACGAATAATATTGATTGCTCAAAGAAATAAATGATTACGATTAAAATGTGGTATATAGTCGTTCGTTTTTGGTGAAGTATTATCAGTTGCCATCATCAACAACAACAACTATTCCAATTCCTGACATGGTACTCTTCTGTCTAATGGACGAAATTAATGGACCCACCGCCTCCCTAGAGACTTCCTATTCCAGAAAAACCTCCTAAAGAGCTCCATGTCCTGTCCTGGGTGTAATGCATCTATGTCCCTGGTTCCCTGCTCGTCCTCGAGCTGTTATTATACAGTAATATGATCTGGTAGACAGTGGTCCGCAGACAGTGGTCCGCGGACAGTGGTCCGCGGACCAGTGGTCGGGCTATCTCGATACTGCCAAAAATTCTGTGCCAACTCATGGCGCTTATTACATAGACTATGATATGATGGTGGGACAAATAAACACAATATTCCATGATGAATTTAATGTCAAGTTATACGTTTTAAATTTACAATAAATTACATTTATGTGCTAACATAAACGTCTTATAGACTAAGTCAAGATAAACAATTTAATACCAAACTCAATAAGTGAAACTGAAAGATTCGAGCCGGACCCCTTAGAGGAAGATGAAGAAATCGATTTATAAGTTTCATTTTGTTTCAACATGATTTTACCGATTTTTAGAAAATTTTGAATTTCCTTTGTGTCAGAAAACAAAATGATGAAAAATACCCTTATTTTCTGTGACGTCCGAAATGTGACGGTTTTTGTTCAATTTCGCCATATTTTCGGACCGCCAAAATTTCGGTCGTCGCACATTGGTCCGCCACAAAAATTTCTTGTAAGGTATATATGAAGTTTGCAATGATTCAAATGATTTCATGATTTATTTTAGAATTTAAGTTGAAGTTTTCATTTGAAAGTTCAATTTCAATTGTCGAAGTTTGATTCAATTAATCATAAAAGAATTAATGCTAAATGACGATAAGAACCAAATCAATTATAACACCAATCTACATTTTAGAGCTAAACCAACGAATCAATGTGATCCAAAATGATTCCCCATGGTCAGAAAAACAAACAAAGCACATAAATTTAACTTAATTATAGGTTTTTAACTAAAATTCTGAAAATTAAAAAACGTTTCAGTCCAAATCATCCTCCACAATCTCTCTATTCTCAATCTCATCATCATTTTGAGCTTCATCAACAACTTCAGGCATAGCATCCTGATTGTCTTGATCTTGAATATAAAGATTAGCGAGCATATCCCTAAGGGCGACCCCAAAATCTCCAGGAATGTTTCTCAGTTGTTCTCCCCATTGCCCTGCTCTGTTCCCCTCGCCAGCAGGAGCCAAGAAGCCACCCAGGTTTACTCCACCAATTTCCTGTTCATTTTGAGTGTTTTGGTCATAGCCAGGCATGAGAGAGTTGATGAATGCCATTACTGGATTGCCAGCGTTAGGTCTTGTTGTGCCAGGTTGGTAATCTGAGTAACTAGATGGGGGTGGCATTGGATCATGGGGGTCTTGCGAGCTTTCAAATGCTGTATTAGGCAATAAAGCCGATACAGCTGAGATGTCAGAGATGAAAATGTGTCTCATAACATTGAGGGGTGGACTAAGAAATACGGTTTTTCTCTGGTGCAGGGATTCCTGATATCCTGGCATATCTGCATGATTAGTGTTCACAATATCCACATTATGTTTGAACCAATGAACTACCTTAGTATCTTTCCATAGATCAACAGACCTCTCTAGATACAGCTTACATTGCTGAGTAAGGCTCCTGGTATGACTTTTAAGTACTTTTTCATTCATCACAAAAAGAGAGTTTGATTCAATGACAAAGGAACATTTTTCACAAATAAGTTGGGCAACCATAGGATAATTTAGAATTGCTTTTTGCAATAAATCACTTGAATGTTCATGTGAAACTCCATCCACTACTTCCTTGTAAAATTGGGCAATGGAATATGAGTACGCAAAGTTAGGGAGCATTGTTAGCTTCAAAGAATGATTGAATTCATCAATAAACTGCAAAACAAAGTTGTAATCTTCAACTTTTAGAGCAAGGGTATCAATGACTAATAGACAAGCCAAAGGGTCCTGTTCTGGAGACAGGTTGTACAGAAACTTAGACAATTCAAATGCTGTCTGCCAGCAAGACTTCAACGACACAAAAAGTATTTGCCGGAACAGAGCAATGAATAATGCTCTGTTTTCTGTTCTATTGTAATCCAATCTGCATGTTACAGATGTCACATTAAAACTGGGATGAAAGGCTTTTTCCAAACAAAAGAGAGCTCTATTCAACAGGTCTGATGCTGTCTGTGTATCCCCACTGACTCTGCATACTTCACTTAAATGAAGCAATGTATCCAGGTGATATGGATGAATTTCCAGAACTTGCCTGACTGCATGTGGATCTGCCAAATGGGATGCCTTCCAAAATATTTGTTGGAGATTCTGATAATTTGATTTGCTATGAACATATTTGAAGTAAGTTATTCCACTCTGCGTCTTCGCAACCACCATCTGTATACCACATTTTGTCATGGGTGGCCAGTTAGACTTAGGTGTTGCAAATATGTAGTTTTTCTTCTTGAATTGAGAACCACGCCCTCTGTTCTCATCAACAGCTTCCCTTCCAAACATTCGTCTGAGTTCGTTCTCAGCATTCAGATTTTTGCGAATCACTGTCAATGTTGTGGATTGCAGTGAATTTTGAAGTGTGCTGATATTTCCTGTTACTGAAGAATCCAAATTTCGGGGGGAAATAGCATCCAGTTCAGACAGTATTGCATCAAAGTTATCTTCTTGTTCAACAGCTTCATTATTCTGGAGTTCGTTTTTTTGCTTCTTTTTATTTTTCTTCTTTCTTTTTTTTTGTTGAGCTTTTTTTGCCACTGGTGTTTCAACTAAACTATGATCGGGACTGTCCTCATTTGCTTCCTCATCTGATGAACAATCAGCGTTCAAAAGATCAAAAACATTTAAAGATTGAGAAGCTTTGGTGGGCAGGTTTTTTTCCTCATTGAGAGATGTAGTTTTCAAAATGTTTTTAATATCTTCTAGATCTTTATCTCCCCTTATTTTGCGTAAAGATCTGGAGGACATCTTTTGGCTTTGTTGCACTAAATAGTAAGTAATTAAGAAGCCAATTTATTATACAAATTTAATAAAACACAATAAAGATAATCTTCAGAACTGTGAGATTGTTTGACTATGACTGAAGATGAGTCAAGGACTGTTGTTGTCCACTTTCATTATGATTAAATTACTAGCTATTAAGAATAAATAATAATTATAACTAATTTTCATCACAGCAATAGCAGCAAATCTGGGGAAACTTGGTGGACATTGACTTTTTTCACACAATTTGAGTATGTTGACTTAAACATTATGTTGCAGCTCATTGTGGTTAATCTCAATGTTGGAGTGATGTTTTTCTGGTGCACAAAACACTACAGTACGGTTATGTTGAATAATTGTGGTTAATGGGTCATCTATGTGGCCACTATGGTGGTTAAAATACCAGTTTTAGGGTTAACCACCATTTTGAGATATGATATTATGAACTGAGTAGTCATTATATTGAGATCATATCATGGTGCAACTATCACAAAAGTTTTCAAACCTCATGTGGGGCATTTTGTGGTCCTAATGGTGGTTAAATTGAAGATGAACGGTGAGCTATAAATATTGCTCTGATTATAGATGTATAGTGGTGGTTGTTCATTTGTGCATGGATGATAATTTTTTATCACAAATATGTGCAATTTAATAGTATGGTTGATTTGAGGTGGTTAATATTCGTAAAAAGTGCTAAAAAGATGGTTAAAATGTCAAAATTTGTTGTTAACCACCAATCAAAACATTATTAATGATTTTAGTCAACATTTTATGGTCAACAAAGGACATTTGAAGGGTCTTGATAAAATTTTTCAAGAAATGTTGTCATAAAAGTGGTTAAAAGGGCTATATTACTTGCTAGGCTGTTGAACAAGTCATCTATTAAAGTGAAAATTAACCACAATATGAACTTCAGATAATGGTTTGCAATCCAAATGAGTGTATATTTGTTTGCAAATGCATAATTGACCCCAAGTTCATGCATTCCGATCAATGTGCAGCTAAGGTGGTTAAAATGTCTCGAAAATACCCTATATTTGCACTAATTAACCATTTTTAGAGCACATATTAGCTTTGTAAAGCTATAGCTGGCCATGCTACATTATCTAGATATAACTACCTGCTCATTTATATGACCAGAAAGATTGCTGAGTCCTGTGTTGCGTCCATCATGGTTAATAAAGGTATAAAATTGACCAAAATCAGTGTTTTTGGTCGTTTTAACCGCCATACGGCCACATATTTTGTTGCATTATCTTCAAAATCACTTATTCTCCTTCAGCTATCTCTCATAATCAAATATCAAAACAAAATAAGGCACCAAAAGGTCAGATTGTGCTGAACAATGGTTAATTTGTGAAGGCTTCTGTTGACCGAAGGTCCAAAATCAACATGTTTTAACCACATTATGGCCACATCTAAGGTTTTATGGTATTGGGACCATAGCCAAAAGTTTTGGGCACCTGGAAGGTGTACTCTGCTTTTGGAATTATGGTGATATCTCAATGCTGTGCCAATCCAGGTGGTTAAGTAAGCGCGCGCGCGCACGCGTACACTTTTGGGGTTTTTTTGATATACCACAGTTGGTGGTTAACCGTTTTACATTACACCTTCACTAAAAGTATTGGGCACTCTAGTGGTGACATAATATATAAAGAAATTCAGCATAAACTAAATATGTTGGCCTACAGATGGTTAAGTACGCGCGTGCGCGCGCACGCGTACACTGTAACATAAACACATATAAACCACTCCACAGACCACATTTATTAACCTTTTTAATTTCTTTCTTCAACTATGTGTCAATGAACCGTTTCTGTTCAATAATGACCATCAATTTTAACTGTAACACTCATATCTTCAGTGTAGTAAGGGTTTGAGTGTTAGAAGTACAAAAAAATGTCCACTAACAAATCAGTCATATTTCTACTACTTAACCACCTAACTCAGCACCAAAATGTTCTGGGATTTATTTCGTTGCACTATCATGAAGCTATGACATTTTTGGACCTATGTAAATATTCAGATTACTAGAATTCATAATTTGTGATTTTTAAGGGGTGGTCAAATGCTTCAAAGTGGTGTATTTCAAAGTTTTCCCAGATTTGCTGCTATTGCTGATCAGTGTTCACTATTCATATTTGGAGTCTATAGAATTTCTATAGAATTTTTATAGAATTTTTATTATTTTAGGGAATTTCATTTTTATTATCCTGATTTTTACATTTGATAGGCTGATGAGTTTCATACTGTGATTTCTTGCAGTCATCATCCTTTCCTCAAGTCCTCTGTTAGAAAACCTGCTAAGCCTGTTTGTTAGGTGCATCTGCCTTATTTAGTCACGATTTTATTAACAGTTTTTAACGTCTGTTTTCTGAACAGTTTCTTGTTTCACCTAAGGCAAAGATGCACACTCTCGTTAACTTAAGTATCATTTACAGCTGAGCATAAGGGTTAAATTTAAATTATTTAACCTTTTGGTGCTGTATAAAAATTTAAACATTAATTTATTATTATTATTATAGAGCTAGCTAAAGTGTTCAACGAGTCTTTCGAGAAAAACATTCACATTGAAGCAATAGGAGCAGGCATCCTCACACCACTGGCTAAGCCTGGTAAAACTCGTGGCCCAGTTAAGTCGATACGACCATTGACCCTGCTGAATGTTTCTAGAAAGATCCTGTCACTGATAGTGCTAAACAGAATAGAGAGAGCTGTGGACAACTTCACCGGACCGTTCCAAGCTGCCTACAAAGCTGGCAGGAGCTGTGCCGACCTAGTTTGGGCACAGAGCATGCTCATATCTGTAGTAATGAAGAAGGAGTTTGAATGGAACAAAGTGAGAATCGACATGTCAGCTGCCTTCAATACCATCCGCAGAGGTACAACAATCAGACTACTAGAAGCTGCAGGATGCTCCAGAGACGACCTGAGGCTTGTACAATACCTCATGGCTAACACCACTCTAGTAGTCAGAGTGTGTTCTACTGACTCAGAGATGTTCTCTTTCAACATAGGAGCCTCCCAAGGAGACAGCACAGCTGGTAAATTGTTTACCCTCAATCTAGCTGGAGCTGTAGTGCACATAAGAGCAGTCCTCCCCTCAAGACCCAACCCTCCGATAGCCGATAACCACATGCCTCTTGAGTCCGGCTATTCAGACGATGTAGAGGAGATTGGTGAAGATATGGAGGAGTTACAGGATATCTTTCAGATCTCCAAGAATATTCTCAGTGAATGGAGTCTCTTTGTCAATGACACAAAGACAAAGTTTACCAGAGTGTATTTGGAAGAAGTTGGTGCCTGTGACGAGTGGGGTAATGAACTAAGAGGAAAAGAGGAGTGGAGAAACGAGACGCTTCTTGGTACTAAGCTTGGATCAGAGCAGGATGTTACTAATAGGATAAATAAAGCTAACTCTGCTTCTGGTCATTTGACAAGCTGTGGTGCCAGGGATCAGAGAGGAGTCAGATAACTGAGAAGAGAAAGATCAAACTCTACGACTCACTAGTAGTATCAGTGCTCCTGTACAACTGCTGCTGCTGGGCTGTACCTCAGCATGTTCTAGAGTCTGTAGATGTTGTTCAGAGGAAGCACCTCAAGCGCATCCTACACATCTATTGGCCTAGCTCAATATCTAACAAGGCCCTCTACGCTCGTACCCAGACCAGGCCCCTTTCCGAGAGAGTGGAAAAGGCACGGTGGACAATGCTAGGTCATGTTCTACGCAGTGACAACGACACGCCTGCCTACCAGTCTCTGTTATTTGCTACACTAGGATGTCAAACACTAAAGGGACGAGTGGGTAGACACAGGACTAATTTGTATGATATTATTGTAAAAAAGGACCTATTTAAGAGACAAATTTATTTAAAAAATGAAGATGATTTTACCAACTTAGTGAACTTAGCAAGAGATAGAGTAGGATGGAGGAGTTTATTTACTTTGAGACATATTGAACGAATGAGTCTTCGTAAGCGTAAATAGGCCAGCACTTTGCTGAGCCTCTTTAGGTGCTCTTTTGTTTATAGATGTTATTATATATTATTATCCCAGCAACTGATATAATATGTAGGATAGAGGTAAAAAGAGTATAGAAATGAACCAATTCAACGTCTCAGCAAATATTGGTTTTTAAAGTCTTGTCAAAGGCCAACTTATTGATACACCCTTCACAAGCAAGAGCCATTTTGGTCTACTTGCTGTGAGGTGTCTCAGCTACATGGGTTGGGGGTCCACCCTTTTTTTATAAAAGGCCAACTTATTAAAATAAAAACGAAAAGGGGGAGCCCCACAAAGGGTTAATACAAGCCAAAAATTTGGAGAATATGATATGAGGAATAGGTACCAATAATACTAAAGCGAGACACTCTAGATCTAGTATACTGGCTGGGAATAGGAAGTGAAAAATTTGACCGCTAATTTCAAATTTGGAAAACATCAGTATTTTAGCCAAAATTGCAAATTAAACCATAAAATCGAATCGAAACATGTAATAATAATAATAATTTGATCGACCGCAGTCGGGGAGCCGATTTCCCTGTCTAATTGCATTTCGGCCACGGTCCTTTCGGTACAGATTCCCCTGCAGTATAGTTGGGAAGCAACCCCAGGCATATACACTCGTGTTATTTTCGCTGCTTTAATGAAAGCCACTACCATTCACACCATGGTTTGGTGAGTGACGGCTGCCCTTCAGTTGTAATGATACATCATCAAAAATGTTCTTAATTAAAATTCTCAGTGAGCACCTTTAACTTATACACCGAAAAAATGGTCTGATGACAGCACACGCATTTCTCTTAGGAGGAGCCCTCACTCAGTGCACCATAGACGAAATTTTCTCTTGGCTGATATAATTTCAAAAGCTGGTGAGTGAGGGCTCCTGTTATATATTGTATTATTACTATAATTGATATTGTTATATTTACTAATCATATTTACTAATCAATGAACTTCCCTAGCCTCTTATGGCTAGTTCCAAATAGACTGTTCCTTGTTATATCAACTGGCGACGAGATGGCAAACAAGTTGGAGAACCTGTCACTAATGGCGGACGTGAAAAGTTGGTTAGAAAGGTTTGATTTTCACGCCCTGGCCAATTCTTGGATGGGGACAGTGCCGGACCTAGCAGAAGACAGCAGTAACGCAGCAGAGCGAACCTTGATCATAAAAAAGAATGTAGCGGTGTTCATATCTAAATGTGATGCTGAAATATTCAAGCTTTTAAAAGCTTTGTGTGCGCCGGAGAATGTAGCTGACTCGAACCATCCGAGACTGAGGAAGTTGTTATTGGACCACCTGGCACCGGCACCTACTAAATTCGCTCAAAGGCACAAATTTAGGAGTGGACGTCAGCAGTCAGATGAGTCTGGAGCCAGCTTTATATCAAGATTAAGGTCACTGGCAAATGAGTGTGAATTTGGCACAAACTATAATGAAGCTTTGCTAGATCAGATTCTGTGCGGTCTGAAGGACGAGAAACTGGTATCGGAACTGTTGGTCAAAACAGATTTGGATCTGGAAACAGCCATAAGAGAAGCGCTCAACAGAGAGCAAGCTCAGAAAGAGGCTCAAGGAATGCATGGTAGTATGTCTGCCACAGTGAACAGTGTTAAGTATAGTAAACATCCAACATTCAAGAGAACAGTAAATAACCCTTATCTGAAGAAGGGGGAGTCATCTCAAATGGACAAAAAACAATATCAGCCGGAAAATCGGGACTCAAACAACAAATCAAAAACCAAGTGTAAGAAGTGTGGTTTAATTTAATATATATGTAGACCAAGGTCTGTGCACGGGATGCTTCCTGGAAGAATCCAGTTCTTTTAGCGGGATTTAAGGGGTCATGAGGCTGATAAATGTGAGGTGAGATGTTACAAATGTTCGGGACTTGGGCACATCAGTAGCAAGTGTAGGAATAATTGGAACAAGCGAGATGTCAACAATGTAGACAGCGATGCAGAACTACAAGAGTTTGACGACAACTGCAACAGCATTCTCGACGAGGAGTTTTTGATTTGAAACCCCACGGTGGAGGGTGGCGTGTGCCGCAATTTATTAATCAATGGTAATTACATGATAAATCAAATTATAGAAGTCACACTAAAATATAATAATGTAAAATAGAATATATTAAAATAAATGCACTACTAAAAGTACTATATAACTAACGGTTTGCAAAACTTTTTATGGGCTTCAGTGTAACTTCATAGAAGTTAATGAGCGATCACAGTTGCATGATAATTGTTCCATAATTGTAAATTCTTAGAGGAGGAGACCTTTAAGATTGTAAATGTTTTATCTGGTCCCGTCCAACATTCAACAGCCAAGCTGAATGCACCCTAATGTGTAATTTTTAACTTTCGAAAAGTCAAATTGTGTTCTAGTATAATAATATCCTAACAGGTAAATTCTTTTAAAATGTAAATTACATAGTGAAACGACGATGGGGGTCACGACGTGATACAATAATTTTCGAGGCACTTCAACAAAAGCTACTTTTCATTAAAAATTAAAGTTAAGACAATAGTTCACCTAACCATGTTCTTTCGCGCCGCTGCGGGAGGTGGGTGCGCGCCACTACAAGCGCAAGGGCTCTGGATAGAGCAAAGATAAAAGCATTTTTGAGCTTATTATTATTTTTCAAAAGTACTTACTTAAACTTGATTTACCTGGGGACCCAGGCGCGCCGCGCGCTGGGGACCAGGCCTTTAAAACAATATCGAAGATCGACTGTAGAGTGATTTAGCACGCTCGACCCGCTGCTTACGAGTGCGCAGCTCCCCCTGTATCGTAAAAATGTTAAGTGAAACGACAATTTGGGGGTCACGACGTAATACAAGCTTTCCTTGGAGATATATAAATTGCAACTTTGATTTTTTATAATTGATGTTCTGGATAATGATTAATCACTCTACACTCGACTTTTTCAACTCGTTCTCTAGCTTACCTGAGGACCCCAGGCTATTATGTTCATTAACATATATAGATTTGGCGGAATGACAGGCTGAGCGCGGCCCAGTAATCTCTAGCTGGTCCTGAACGATTACCTGGGGACCTCAGGCCATCATGTTCATAAACATATGAATAGAAATTAGGCGAAATGACAGGCTGAGCGCGGCCCAGTAACTGAACGACTATTCGCGAAACCATAATAACGGCCCTTTAATCTGATCCCAACCCTAATCTTATTTTTAAACAAAAGCATATGCCGAAACCCTAACCCTAACGAGAAATTAGACTAACTTCCTTATATACGGTCATATTACGTGATCGCGAGACAGTTTTTCGCAAATATCTCGGCAGAGGAGCATTTTAACCGTATTATATGTCTAATGTTAGGGGGTGCACAATAAAAATAAACTTGCTCAGATTTTCAAAATTTTTGTACCACTATTTTCTTTATTGACGATGTCAATCCGTCGAGATCGTTGCTCTGCGAAGCAAGAATGCTAGTTCGCGCGGCGCGTCGAAGCGGCGAAGTCCTCCAACTATTTTCTAGAGACTGTGAGAATTTTCACAGTACCAAATTTGTTATAACTTTTTGGAATGATCAGTGAGTTTCGCCTAAGTGCCATATTTGATGGTGCGCGGCTTTTGGAGCAAAATAAAAGTAGGTGTAAATGGTAAAAGTCGCGTAATTTAACGAAATTCGTTGACAATCGAAATTGCTCAAACTAATTTAGGTTCAGTAAAACATAAATGTTTACTTAAGCTGACCAAATTTCAACAAATTTGTTATATGGGAATTGACCAAAACCCATAATCATGGGTAGAGTGTACCGCTGCCAGTGTCTCTCTTTTCCAAACAAAAGGAAATGATATTAATTTGAATAACCGTCCGAAAATGCAAATTGATACCGAGAATGAAATCGGTCGCTCGCTTTTTCCATTCGATCACGGCTTACGAATTGTAATATAAAGCTTATTGATTGGAAAAAGCGAGCGACCGATTTCATTCTCGGTATCAATTTGCATTTTCGGACGGTTATTCAAATTAATATCATTTCCTTTTGTTTGGAAAAGAGAGACACTGGCAGCGGTACACTCTACCCATGATTATGGGTTTTGGTCAAATATCATCTCTTTTTGATTATAATGTCAGGATAATTTACAAAGCCGAAATGTAAACTCATAACTTCATTAATATTTATATTAATAATTAGGAGGTAATTTCATCGATTTCGAAATTTTACCTGACTGAATATGGCACTTTTTACTTATTCAAGTTGGCATTAAATTCATATATAATGCCATTTAAATATCGTGGGAAAGCAGAATTTATTAGAAATCACGAATGAGCAAAATTCTCACCTTTCGCACGTGCAAACTTTGAGCGGACGTTGCGTGCGGATACAATATTGAATCACCGTAAATTTTTGCATAGCAGTATTTTATATATAGTTTAATAAGCATGCAAAGTTTCAGAAGATTTCATATAGAACTTGGATCACAACGAGACTCCAAAGTTGATAAAAATGGTGAAAACAGCAATTTTCAGTAATTTTAGCAATTTTCTATCAAATTGGGCGTGTCCCCACGTGTGCAAATTTTTGATTTTCAACTTTAAAACTAGCTTATAACACAATTTAGACCTTTAAAAAGCAAAATTGAGCTCCTCAACCCAAGGGATGGCCCAACACCAGAGAATACTAATTCACAACTTTTGTGTTTTTAGAAATTATTCTTCAAAAAAGCACTTACTTCAATAGCGAATATCTTTATGAAGGAGCAAAGTAAGAAACTTTTCCGGTAGATTTTCAGAATGCTTGACAATTATCTAAGATGAAAATGTCCTCAGATTTTGAATAAAACTACTCCTTAATGGTTTAAAATCGATTTGAAAAGTTGTTACTTTGTCAAAAATCAAGTTTTAAAAACACTTAATTTGATGACGTCATCAAGTGATGATGATGAAGATAAATTATTTTTTGATATAATGTAAACTAAAATATAAACAATTATCTTTAAAACCTGTGGTTCAAAATGACTGTATCTTTTATACTTTTGATTCTACGGACACTTAAATGTAGGCTATAATTGACTGCCAAAGCGTCTATACATACATATATATATATCCTTCACGACAATCTGTTGTAAAACAGGGGTTCCAGAAAACTCACTTCCCGATACTCCTGAAACATGAAACTTTTTTTACAGTCGATTTGGACGAGGTCTAGACGCCCTGCAAAGTTTCAGATCTCTAACTCAATTTTAACATGGTTTTTAAGGCACCTGAATATGGCGATTTTGGGTTTTTTACCTAATTTCGTATAACATGCTGGCGCGTATTTTGCACAAATTTCTTAAAAACCTCCACATAACTATTTCTTATTCCTGTCATCTTTAACATTGAATTAGAATGTTTTTTACTTAAATATACCTGCTGAACTACTTTCGATGAGTCTTAATGCCTGGAAAACAATAAAGGGGATATAATAGTATAGGGGGTAAATAGTATTGTGAATATAAGGGCGACGGTAATGCTTGCCAGCATTGTGATTAGTATAACTTTTTGATTGTTTCCGAAATAATGTACGAGCTAAAAAACCATTCAATGGTCAGCGCGCGCGTCTTACGGTCGATGGCGCACGGCCTACTGATATCACGGGGGGTGATTAGGAATCAGCGTCCGAAAATACATCGAATGAAGTTGATTTCAACTGTCGGGGGCCCTTTTAGAACAATCTCGAAGATCGACTGTAGAGTGATTTAGCACGCCCGTGATATTCTCTCTGCGCTCATTTGCAATTCGTTAATTCACTTCTATCTTTTTAGCTTTATAAGTGAGAAAAGTGAGTCAAAAATAAATCTTATTACATAGGTTTTGGAAAGTAATTTAGTAGAAACTTATTATTAATAGCACATGAAAATTATTTAGAGGATAGAAAAGCTCTTTATATGTCAAATGTTTATCATTTCAGAAGTTTTTAGTTTATTGTTACTTGTTACTATAAGGAGACAAAACCATGCGAAGAAAACAACAGCGACGAAAATAGTCACGTAGCAACAACCCATGCAATGACTCTATCAGAGAAAAACAAACGTCAAGCTGGATTCTCTGTGTCGTTCGTTGGGGTTTCGAGAATCTCAGCACCTCGATTATGGATAATAACAAATTCATTAGTAATTGCTACCTTCTCACACCATTTTTCTTTTTGTAACATCTCGACACCTTGATTTTGGTTGCTATCAAGGCCAACAGTTGTTGCCTCCTCGCACAATCTTTTTATTTGCAACATCTCGACACCTTGATTTTGGTTGTTATCAAGGCCAACAGTTGTTGCCCCCTCGCACAATCTTTTTATTTGCAACATCTCGACACCTTGATTTTGGTTGTTATCAAGGCCAACAGTTGTTGCCTCCTCGCACAATCTTTTTATTTGCAACATCTCGACACCTTGATTTTGGTTGCTATCAAGGCCAACTGCAGTTGTTGCCTCCTCCGACAATCTTTTTATTTGCAACATCTCGACACCTTGATTTTGGTTGTTATCAAGGCCAACAGTTGTTGCCTCCTCGCACAATCTTTTTATTTGCAACATCTCGACACCTTGATTTTGGTTGTTATCAAGGCCAACAGTTGTTGCCCCCTCGCACAATCTTTTTATTTGCAACATCTCGACACCTTGATTTTGGTTGTTATCAAGGCCAACAGTTGTTGCCTCCTCGCGATCGCACAATATTTTTATTTGCAAAATAACCTTCTTGTACAGCCCACTATTAAAGAATGGATTCAGAAAACTGTTGATGGGTATTACCACCAGAGCAAACATTTCGAATACTAGAGGAGGGACTGAACTAGTGTCCATATAGTAGAAGTATATGGTAGTGCAGATAAGGGGTATCCATCCCACAATTTGAGTTACGATCATCAGAGCCACTTTAATCGTCAGAGCATTGGAATTGTTGTCCTGATCACCGTTGGCGTTACTTTGACCCACTGCTGCTTTGTTTTTTCTGTCATTCAATACAATCATAGAGTAGGTAACTACGACAACGATGAGTAGAGTAACCAGCACTGCTAAATACGTCAGCTTGTATGTTTTGTACGAACTCTGAGCTTTGAAGATGTTGTGAACACACAGTCCAGTGTTACCATAGTAACTTACTTCCATAGTATCAAAGATTTGTGGCTTTGAGGTCACGTTCTTCAAGACAGCTAAGGCTTCATACACGTTCGAGTTTTTCTCATATTTAAACTTGTTTTGATACATTCGGTCCAGATGGGAAACATTCACGGGATTCCTGCTGAAGAAAGGATTATCTTCAATGTTTGAGAAAAATATTTCCGTTCGAAAGATATCTTGGACGAATGCAAACGGAAGCATGGGAACAATAGAATGGGCTGAATTTATCAAAAATATAACTACGGAGACTAAGACAACAACTTTTTTTCTAACATTGGTCACAATGAGTACCGTGCAATAATAGCACCTGAGAATACTCACAAAAGCTACAACAATAAGGGAACCATGGGAGGAAAATGAGAAGAGGACTCCTAGAGCTGAGCAGTATTTACTTGCCCTCCATTCCCTCTCAATAATACAATAGTCTCCTCTCATTCTCAGGACTATTGCCGCCAGCACCACACAGCACAGATAACAACCCATCAACCCATCATACACGAATATTTGGAGTCGCAGGATTTTATCAACCTCTCCCTTCTTTGATGCTGACTGTCCGAGAAAGCACTGTCCACCCTCATATAGATTCAGGAAAACTATCGACAGCCCCATCACAGAGGTAACTAACAGGATTATCTTGGAACGTATGAGGAATTGGGATGAGGACAAATCCCCCAAATCGCAAGTCTCACACTCATCAAGTCCGTTTGCACAATCTTTCACGTTATCACACTTTTTTTCTTCATCTACCCAGGTTTGGTTGGAGCAGTAAAACCGACCTGGGCAGCCGATCTCGTCCGCTCCATTTTTGCAATCACGTGGGCCATCACAAATAGCTTCAATGGGGACAGTTTGTCCCCTCGCGTGAAACATATTTTCCTCACAAAGGAAGGCCAATTTTGTCATCAGTTGATGTTCAGTTAGTTGTCCGAAAACTACGCGGTCACAAAAATGTGACATTTTCCCTTTTCCGAAGCCTGGTTCATCGCTACAATTGTTTTTGCATATCAAGGATACGTAGGTGTATTTTTCGTCAGAATCCCAAAATGAAGTTTTTGCGACTCTTGATTTTATTTCGCTTGATTCATCCAATATATTTAAAATACATTCATAGGTGTAGTTGAAATGATTCTGGACGAGGTGCTGGTGAGGTTGAAGTTTGCCAGGAACATTGTCTACAGAGCAATTAAGAGAGCTGATCGTCTCAAATCGTCGCCAATAAAGTTCAGGAGATGTACAAATTTTGTTTTGCCTCGTTGTGTCTGGAATTGGACAGAAAATTTCTACTGTTTCAGGACAGAAGCACTCATCCGACCCGTCCTTGCACTGTTGCACTCCATCACAGAGTTTTTCGGAAGTAATACAACCCGAGCCGTCGAAGCAGTAGAAGTAATATCTGGATATTCTTTCTGCGTCTTCTGCCTTGCAATGACATTCGTCAGTTGCGCACTGTGATGTTCCGTCACATACTCGAGTATCTTCCATTTCGCAGAGCCAAGATTTATCTTTAAATGTCACGTCAGAGCCCAACACGTCAATGTTGACTTGACACGAGAAGAGATTATCGTGCTGGGATGGAATTTGGCACTCCCACCACTGCAGCTGTCGCTCATAATATCCGATGGACGGTAGTTTTGATATTAGGTAAGCACAGTCTGCATCAGGATCCACATGATCCGGCCGGCTGACCTCAATCAGGCACATCAAATCTTCATATCCGATAGTGGCAGAGTCATCCGGTTGATCAATCATGAAGATGGTAGCCACAAGAAAAGTAAAAAGAATAATCTGTATCCGCATAATCGTGCAAGCCGTCAGAATTGATTAAGTCTAACAGTCTTTCACTTTCAGTTTCACTGCGTGCCGGCCAGTAAAAGTTAAGTCTATTTATTGGTTCGTATCCTGGGTACAAATCACAAGAAATGAAATGAATCTAACGTACGGTTAACGGTACTTGCTTTTCTACGACTTTTATTTGTTGTGGAATCGATGGCTATTTGAGCACTTCAAATATATAAAAGCCAATATTTATCATTGTCAGCTGAAGCAGGAAACAATTCTGCACTGATTCCATTTAGGTCAAATAAGTAAACCACTGAATGGGATCGAGTCGGAGTATGGTGAGGCGATTTCAACATACAAGATAGAGAGCTCTAAAGGATCATGCAAATAGAGCCATTTGCATGATCGATCCACCAACCCTGCTGTTTTACGTGGACCACTAGGATCCGGCCCTTCTTTCGCTAGCAGTTGAATTCACTATGAATATTGAATACCTACCTTGTACCTTCTCGCTTTTATTTTCTACTAAATCATTTACCAAGGGCAAGAGTTTTAAAATGGTATGATGGGAGCGTTGAAAATGGCGCTGGAGAGGGAGGGTGGGGGGGGGGGGGGGGCGCTGGGGAGGGAGTGTCGGCCTTGTATTGCTGACGACAGCAAAAATACTTGAATTTTGGCAAACATTTTTATAGCTCAAATCAGTTTGATTAACAATAAAACTTAGCAAATTTCCTTAATCGTGTTAATATTAATATGTTTAAACTTTGTTGAGCAACTGCTTAAATCAGTCGACTCCCAGACCCCCCACCCCCACCTGTCCAGAATTTGAAAACGGAGGGAAAGATTCATGTTCACATGTCTCGTACTACAGACTACAGTCGAACTACACTTACAGTGCGCGAATTCCCAAGGAGAGCGAAATCTTGTGAAAGGGCTAAGACTAAGAGCCAAGAGGATATAAAATATGAAAGTAACTTTCTTCGACTTATTTTTGGACGTTGATTCCAAATCATGACATGACATGACATGACATGACATGACATGACATGACATGACATGACATGACATGACATGACATGACATGACATGACATGACATGACATGACATGACATTACCGGAACTCAGTTATTAACTTCAACTTGGTCGACTGGTAATGTGATCTGTACAGCAGACAGCTCCGATTGCCGATCATGTGTTCATTTCAGAGTTGGCTAAACTTATATACCTTGAGAGAAAGTGTGGATTTGCAAGCTAGTTTACTAATACTATGCAAAATGCTTAAAATGTATGTAATCAAATGACTTGTGGGTCACCAAACACAGATATGAACCATGACATGACCATAAAAATGCCTGGCAAATTTCAGAATTTGACCGCCAAATTTTTTTAAAGGCCTAAATCACAATTCCACATTAAAACTTAAGGTCGAAATGCGATTCTACGTTTTTCTGAAAATTTCATGTAAAAATATTGAAACCCTATTGAATTCTATTTCTATTGGTTTGAGCGAAATCAGTTTTGCAAATATCGCGAACTGAGATATGGGCGATTTTGTTCATTTTTTGAGATTATTTGAACACAGAATCCACAGTTAGATAGATACTGAGCTGATAATCATACATAATGTGTAGTATAGGCTTTAAGTTTAACCCATTAGGGACGATAGGGTCGTTTTTATGACCCACTTTCTCTAGACGAAAAACCAAATTACTAAACGCTATAACGAATCTATAGCATATATGCTCAAAATTTATTGGGCTACATATAATGAAGCCCAATAAATTTTGTGTATATATGCTATAGATTCGTTATATCGTTTAGTAATTTGGTTTTTCGTCTAGAAAAGGTGGGTCATAAAAACGACCCTATCGTCCCTAATGGGTTAAGGCTTACCTTCCATATAAAGTTTGTCTCATCCAAAAATATTGATAATTGATATCAAATTTGGTGCGTATGCCCAACTATGGGCATATGGTTTTTAGCTCATGACTCAGTCATTTATTGTCGAATCTTGATGAAAATTCATGGGTTTTGAGCATGTTAAGATGATTTGGGATAATTTGGACCAAATATGGGCGTTGCTCTCCCGCGGGCACCAGTGGGCACCCGGAGTCCGGAACCCCTTAAAAGTTCGGTCACATGCCCTAGTTTGTTGGTAAATTTCTATCTCGAAATCAAATTTCACAAGAAAATCAGGCGACTGATTACATTAGGATTCTTAAACATATTAATGATACGATTGTTTGTAGTAACAGTAGCTTTCAAAAACATCTGTTAATACATTGTTTGGTAAAATAGAACAATAGTGTGTAAATGCGACTTTATGCGAGTTTATCGTATATAAATTGAATTAAATTCGGGTCAATATCCAGTTAATAAATTGTGGCATGTTAATAAATTAATAAAATGATGGCAGTAAAACTATCCCACGTGTATATGAAGATTGCCGCATAACTATTAAAAGGCAATATACCAGTAAAAATAGGGTTAACAACTGAGTCATAAAAACTAAATAGCATATTAAAAGTAAGTTCTCAGACCTTAACTAAAAAAAAAATCTTAACTAAAAACCTCCTGAAGCTCCTTTTTATATTCTGCTAAAACACCCTCATTAACCTTCATCTTAACAACATTCACTACATTCCTAACATGGTAAACATTGTGCAACATAAGCAGAGTAGGGGCTAACAATTCCCGTGTTATCAACAAATGGTTGATGTACCCTCGTGTATGACGGGTACACGAGAAACACTGACAGTCTTCAACCATCTTGTAAAACTGCCTCGTGTATACAGGGGATTTTAAATCGAGCGTCAGTGATTTAGTCGGTATGTAATCTTCTGCTTTAAATATCAGATTTCTCCCATTTTGAGTTTCTTTGCCTTTTTTCTTCTTGTTATCACTCTCACCACTGATTTGTTGAGGAACATTCTCGGCAAGACTAGGCCCGAAATCTTCAGAAGGCTTCTCCGAAGTAAGATTGTCAAGTTGGGAGGGGTCAGGTAGTTTAGAGGGTTTTAGTGTGTTGAGCGCCATTGCCTGTCCTTTGTTGGAGTAGTGTAGAGCAAAGGAACTGTCCACAAAGTGACAGCCACAGTTGTGAGCGTGTACCATCTCTAACTCGTTCAGGACTCCTAGAGGTCGGAATGTGGGTAAATTATAATGATATGTTTGACATAAAATCATGTCTCAAAACTAAATGTGCTGTCACGCTGTCAAATCTCAGCTTCTGGCTCAAGGGAAGGTAGAAATACATGGGATAACTGGAGGCGCTCGTTAAATAGATATTAAGAAGTGGGTGGAATAGTCCAGTAAATCGGAGAAACCAGCATGTAGAGGTAGAGTTTCGGCCGAATTATTGTACGAAAGTGTTTATAATTTCATACAAATGAAATGAACATAGATTTCTTTAAAACAGCCAAGTATTTACCTAGCATGAAGACAGGTCGAGAAGGAGGTAATATCGAGATAATATCTTTAACCAGATCCTCCCACCCCTCCCGGGGTAATGTTGCTCTTTCTATAACGTACCTGGAAAGGTTATGTAACACAATCACGTGCTTTAACCTACAGCAAACAAGTGCTTGCTGCATCATCCAAAGTTCAAATCTGTTTGTTCAAATCCCATTCAATTCGGAAAACCAATAAAATTCACTATAACGATGAAAATTCCAAAAATATGTTTCAAGCTCCGCACCCGAAGACTTGTCTGGTGGCGAGTAAGTAAGCGCTCTTCATCATCAGCTGTCTGTCTCCTGATCCGGGGATCGGGGCTAGAAGTCGTGACGTCATCTCATTGGAATCTGACAAGTGCGTTATTGCTTCCGTCACCTGGTACGGATCTTTTGTTATGTTCTGAGCGATAGTATGATAAGAATATGGTAATATTGTCGTGGATTGAGTTGTAGTACTTGACAGATAGCTTCAAGATAGATGGTCGGAGGACACGAAACAATTTTGGTCAAAAGATTACAATGCGAATGGTAAATTACCCATCGTAGTGTTCGATAACAGGATTTATTAGCTCTCTTCTTACTGACTGTACTTGGTACCACATCTGATAAAGAGACGAACATCTCCGGCTGACAAACCTGACATTTTTAGATGGGATTAAGCAGGTAAAATCTGACTTTACATAGATACACTGGCTGAATTGATAAACCAAACAGTTTCAAATTAACAGCCAAGGTTTTAATGCAAGACAAGTGTAAAAAAGATCTGACTAAAGATAAAATAATCATGTGCCTCTTAAGTAAATAACCTTGATGATCTCAATGTAGTCTTTAGAAGTGACTTTCTTGTTACCCCCTTTACCCCACACTGACATACTCATTTGATCGTTAAAAGAGGTTAAATCACATGGCTCTGAACTGGTAGGATATCGTGGTGTTACAATTTATAGATGTGGATTCTGGTGGGGACGTGGAGCATATTTTTTGACACCTGACATTGATTCTGGGGTTAATTTCTGTCAGGTTTCAAAATAATATGCTTCACATCCACACCGGAATTGACATATTCTATAACTGCAGAGAAAGTAATTTACAATCCACCGATTAGTAAATCAGCAAGTTCTTAATTGTAAATATTCATTATTTAAATACTAAATCAGTTTTCAAACCTGTCAAAAGGATTAAGAATGATCTTATTCTTAGTATTAACAAATTGAGAGAGTGTTTTGCCAAGTTTTCCAAGAACTTTTACACTGTTAAATATTGAATGTAGGGGGACGATGCTGAAATCTGAAACGTATGAGATGTTCACAAACTGACAAAAAGGGATGAGCAAGAATATATAAATATTACATTCAAGTTCATTAGGACCTCATTACTGAATACCAGTAAAGAGCAAGGCCTTGACCGAAAGAAGAAATTTCGCGGTTTTGACTGAAATTTTTACCAGTTACTAATCAGTGCGGTCGGTGAGAGCGACAAAAGTCGCCATCAAGGTACTGGAAGCAGAATATCCGGAGAAATATTTGATGCAATGAACATTTTTAGTATGTCCTACCGGTAGGACATATTCGAATTTCAGCTTTCCGCGACCCAAATTTCACTGTTTTGACTGAATTTTTCTTGTATGACCATCTTACAAGGTCACTGAGGATGGCACAAGCGTTCCATCATAAAGCGATACTGAGTTAGCATAGCCTATCTTGAATTCTATGATCATCAAAATAACGAAACCTTATAAAAATAATCATTTTGCACGAACCTCCATTGACTTCAGAGGAACACAGGTCAGCAGTAATATGAGGAACCTGTCCACAGTGAGTGTAACTAATAACATTGGGCGAGTGCAGAGTGAAGCACTCACTCGCAAACACTCGCACTAGATTAGCACTCGAGTTCAGCTGCTCCCGTCTTATCTGGTCCACTTCCACCTTTACTTCTAGTTCTGGAGTGAGGGAAGAATTTGAGACACCGGTTTAGGAAAAAGTTAATTCCAGTGAAAAAGTTGACTGAAAGACAGGCTTGGTATTGTTTCGTATTGACTAGAAAATATCACATGTTACAAAACCAATTTTAAAGTAAAAAATACCGTACTATTATTACCTGGATTGATGAGAATACTCTCATTCTTCTTTTTAGATTTAGATTTCTCAAGCTCAGATTTATCTCTTATAACGCTGTTATTATTATCATCAGCTACTTTCAGCTTCTTAGAGCACGGTACATCTTGTTTCTCGGGAGATCGTTTAGCTACCATCATAATATCTACAGGCAATAACAACTTTAATAGAATTAGGGCCAGCAAATATTATTTTGATAATAACTTGAAATTTTAATCTGATACTTTACTGGAAAAACAGTTTTTATGTTTCAGCAAAATAAAATAATCAATAGGATTAAAAATATTGAGAAATTGAGAAATTGTTAAAATAAATTGTTGATTATAATGTAAGATTATCAAAATCTAACAGAATCGATAAAAATTCACTTTAAATTACAACATAGATATGATTAGCAGTTACAGAACCATCCCTTTCATGAAAGTGCTAGAATTTATAAGACAAATAAAGATACCTGATATAATGGTCTATTTCATATAAATTTTGGTCAAAAAATCGGTGGCAAATATTTATTTGTTATAAGGATTGGTTCTAAATATTAGTCAGTCGCTTTTGTAAATGTAAGAAATGAACCTATTGCTTCACCAAAATGAAAAATTTGCAGTGTTCTTCGTTCATAAGCGTAGGCGCATCTAGCAGGTTCAAAATAAGCTGACCATTTTTGGAAACTGGTCTTCCTAACCAACTCAATGGAATGATACGATCATTCTTATTTTTACACTTCACTAGAAAATGCATGTCTTTGGCATCGACCTCGTCATGGTAATGTATATCTTCCAAATAATCACTTGGATCAGTGCATAGTATCATGTTAGCTCCTCCTTTAGAAGGAACAGTTTTTAAGATTACGCCACATTTCCCTGATTTGGAACAATTCTTTGCAGGGTTTTTGTAGTGAAACATCAACTTTGTTGCGTTAGTAAATATTGAGCAAATATTATGCGAAATCGGTTGAACTTGATTGCTCATTGCTATACCCCATTTATTATCGTTGGAACATAACTGATCATCCTTTCTCATGGTTTTGAAAAACTGGTCTGCGTTAATATTTAAATTATTGACGTAAAGTGACCAACGGCTGCAAAAGGAGTCCCAATTTCTATTATTTTTAATTGCACGAACCCTATCTAAAAATTGTGCCGTACACTCAACTTGTGCATTTTTATTGACCCACATCCAAGTCCACAAACCTTCAAAGAACATCAACAAGTTAGTTACTTGCTCTGATTTACCCAACCAATCAACAACGGCATCAAATGTCATACTGCAGTCTAATGTTTGGAATATGTTCGGAATTGCATGAATGTCCTCATAAATATTAATTGCCGACGATGATTCAAGAGCTTTTTGTCCGATTTCTCTTTTCTCAGATGACTTCCTATAAAGATGAAAAATCCATTTCGTATCAGTAAATGATTCATCAGTTATTTTCTGCAATTCGTCAAACAGTTGCACAAACACGGAATTTTGTTTCTGTTGACATGAATACAAGTCGCAGTTCTCAAGAAAATATTTACAGTTAGCAGATAAAACTGTTTCTCCTCTACACAAACTTGCTGTAAGTTGTTCAGTTAAAGGTTTAACAACAAACTCAACTTTAGTTCCAGCCAGTTCTATTATCAAGTCTAGCTGTTGGCAAGACAGAGAATTTATGTTTTCTAGATATATCCTGATGAAACCCTGCTGTCCATTCAGGGATTGTATCTTAGTCAAAGCTATCTCAACCATTTGTCGAGATTTCAGGTGGGACAGGACAAATTCGGCCTCGTCAAACAGGAATAAAAGGTTTTCATAAGAAGGTTCTTTAATCGCTGCAGCAATATCTGCAAACTGTTCAACACATCTTGTAGCCAGCCAAGACATTTCAAACACGTTAGCTAATTTGTTGATATCTCTAAAGAGAACTATAGATATTGGTGGACTCTCTCCCGAGTAGGCAGCATCTATAAAATATCTCACAGCATCCTCACTGAACTCCTCCATATCCACACTGGTCAGATGAAGAGTTGTGGTCATGTGATCTATCACGGGACTGTTGAAAGATAGGATCACTGAGCTGGCTGGTATCACTGCCCCCTGACTTGCCTTTAGTTCCAGGGTACTGTGGGTTGGAGAGTCCAGTAACCGGATACCAAAATTCATTGGTACACTCACATTCGGAGCCATTGTTCCTGGGTTAAATAGATCAAATATTCCACAATATAAATAAATCATTAGAACTATAGGAGGACAATTTTTGCTCCTATTATTCTAATAATTGATTTGTATTGTTGAATATGCCGATTTATTTATATGTGTTTTGCTGCAAAACATATAATGCAAATAAATCGGCAAAAAAAGGATTTTCAAGATTATACTGCATGAATCTGTACCAGTGTGTGATGTTGTCTTACGGAAAAGCGAGGAAGACAAAACTAAAAAAAAGGCAATGAAATGATTTCATGACTTCATTGTAATCATCTGACATTTAATAATAAACATTTATTTCAAAAATCTCATTCATCTAACCGTAGTCCGTACTAAAACGTTCTAAAACCATAAATTCACGCTAAATTCAGATTAAGAGCTGATCGTAATCTCTCTCTCTCACACACTTGGTACAGCCTAATAAGGTTCTTTGTTAACTGGTAATTAGATTATGTGCGCAGTTACATTGAATTATACCAGAATATTTGCCTATTGATTAATCTTCTTGATGTCAAATAGATATAACTGATCATTAAAAATATGCATAAGTATTGTAAAGTACATCATTAACGGTTAATTAAATAAAAATTTACACTATAAACCATGCTACAGAGAATAAAATTGAACCCATCTAGGTACCGGACGCATTGTCATCTTTCAATGAAATTAATAAGTGTACAATCCATATTCCTTGTGTACAGTTCATATCTGAAGGTAAATTCCAACATACCTTTCCGCTTTTAAATTCTGGTCTACCACACCAGCTTAATGGAACGTTAGTAAATTTATTCTTCATCGTATACATAGAAAAGTGCATATCTTTAGCTTGAAACTCCTCATGGTAATGTATTATCTCAGAATAATCATTAGGATCCGTACATAGTTTAATGTTTGCCCCGTCTTTAGCAGGAACTTTTTTTAGAATAAATCCACATTTTCCTGGTTTAGAGCAATTATTCACTGTAGTTGAACAAACGAGCGCCACTTTCGCTTCCTTTTCGAATAAAAGAAGGATGCTTGAATACTGGCCACCTGAAAAAGAATGAATTTGACC
Organism: Bolinopsis microptera; assembly: GCF_026151205.1. Classification (NCBI taxonomy): domain Eukaryota; kingdom Metazoa; phylum Ctenophora; class Tentaculata; order Lobata; family Bolinopsidae; genus Bolinopsis; species Bolinopsis microptera. The sequence continues at coordinate 3,881,407 of NC_087079.1, read as the reverse complement.
GTTCAGAGAAATCCATCGATCCTTTTCGTATGCGGAGGAGCAAAATCTGCGATCAGCTTTAATAATCCCGAAAAAACTACTTTTTTGAAAGTCATGTCTATCAAAGTTTAACCAGTGATCCATAATCCGATTCCACTTCCTGTTTTCTTTGACTTTATAGATTGTTTGCAACCGATGAGGAGAGCTTTCTACTCTAAACTCTTTATTCTTCCACATCCAAGTCCACAATCCCTCAAAAAACATCATCAAGTTAGTTACTTGCTCTGATTTACCCAACCAATCAACAACTTCATCAAGTGTTATACTGCAATCTAATGTGTGGAACAAGTTCGGAATTGCATGAATGTCTTCGCGTGGAACTAAATCTGCGTGCTTTGGAGGAGAAAGCTCTCCTTTTCTAAGTGACTTTCTGAGAAGTTGAAATACCCAACTCATATGTTTATACGAGCCAACAGCTAATCTTTCGAGTGAATCAAACAGTTGTTCAAACATCTGAATGTTGTTCTGATGACATAAATACAACTCACTGTTCTCAAGAAGATATTTACAGTTAACATGTACAACTGTTTCTCCTTTAGACGAACTTGCTGTAAGTTGTTCAGTTAAAGCTTCAACAACAAACTCAACTTTAGTTGCAGCCAGTTCTATGATCAAGTCCAGCTGTTGAGAAGACAAAGTGGATATGTTTTTTAGATATTTGCTAATAAAATCTTGTTGTCCATTCAGGGATTGAATCTTAGTCAAAGCTATCTCAACCATTCCTCGAGATTTCAGATTGGACAGGACAAATTCGGCCTCGTCAAACAGGAATAAAAGGTTTTCATAACAGGGTTCTTTAATAGCTGCAGCAATATCAACAAACTGTTCAACACATCTTGTAGCCAGCCATGACATATCAAACACGTTAGCTAATTTGTTGATATCTCTAAAGAGAACTCTAGATATTGGTGGACTCTCTCCCGAGTAGGCAGCATCTATAAAATATCTCACAGCATCCTCACTGAACTCCTCCATATCCACACTGGTCAGATGAAGAGTTGTGGTCATGTGATCTATCACGGGACTGTTGAAAGATAGGATCACTGAACTGGCTGGTATCACTGCCCCCTGACTTGCCTTTAGTTCCAGGGTACTGTGGGTTGGAGAGTCCAGTAACCGACTACCAAAATTCATTGGTACACTCACGTTCGGAGCCATTGTTCCTGGGTTAAATCAATAAAATATTCCACAATATAATTAAATAATTAGAACTATAGGTGGACAAGTTTTGCTCCTATTGTCTAATAATTTATGTATATTGTTGAATATAATGCCAATTTACTTATATATGTGTTTTGCTGCAAAACATATGCAAATTATTCGGCAAAAAAAGGACTTTCAAGATTATACTGAATGAATCTGTACCAATGTGTGATGTTGTCTTACGGAAAAGCGAGGAAAAAACAAAGGCAATGAAATGATTTTATGACATCATTGTAATCATCTGACATACATACATTTATTTAAAAAAATCTTATTCATCTAACCGTACTAAAACATCCTAAAACCATAAAAACCGTACTAAAACGTTCTAAAACCATAGATTCATGTTATATTCAGATTAAGAGCTGATCATAATCTCTCCCTCCCTCCCTCCCTCCCTCCCTCCTCCCTCCCTCCCTCCCTCCCTCCCTCCCTCCCTCCCTCCCTCCCTCCCTCCCTCCCTCCTCCCTCCCTCCCTCCCTCCCTCCCTCCCTCCCTCCCTCCCTCCCTCCCTCCCTCCCTCCCTCCCTCCCTCCCTCCCTCCCTCCCTCCCTCCCTCCCTCCCTCCCTCCCTCCCTCCCTCCCTCCCTCCCTCCCTCCCTCCCTCCCTTCCTCCCTCTGACACACTTGATACAGCCAAGATTATGTGCGCAGTTACATTGAACTATACCAGAATATTTGCCTATTGATTACTTCTCTTAATTTCACATAGATATTACTGATCATTAAAAATATGCATAAGTATTGTAAAGTATATCATTCCCGGTTAATTAAACTATAATTTACACTATAAACCATGCTTCAGAGAACAACATAGAACCCGTCTAGGTACCGGACGCATTGTGATCTCTCAATGAAATTAATACACGTACATACCATACTCCTTGTGTATAGTTTATATCTGTATCTGAAGGTAAATTCCAACATACCTTTCCGCTTTTGAATTCTGGTCTACCACACCAGCTTAATGAAACGCTACTAAACAAAACCCCACATTGTCTATACATAGAAAAGTGCATATCTTTAGCTTGAAACTCCTCATGGTAATGTATCTTCTCAGAATAATCACTAGGGTCAGTACAGAGTTTAATGTTTGCTCCGTCTTTAGCAGGAACTGTTTTTAGAATAAATCCACATTTTCCAGGTTTAGAACAATTTTCCGCATTAGGGTGTCCACAAAGACATTCAATTTTTGTGTTCACTTCAAATAAAGAAGAGATGCTTCCGTAGGAAGAATTTGAAGAATGTGAAGAATAGGAAATCCAATATTGTCGTTCATAGTTTGAAGAACAAAAACGTGTGTCAGATTTAAAAATCCTGAAAAAACTTTTGTTATAAAATGCACGTCTGTCGAAGTTTAACAAGTGTTGACTAAACCGATTCCACTTCCTGTTTTCTTTGATTTCGTAAATTGACTGCAGCAGCTGAGGAGAACTTTCTACTTTAAACTTATTATTCTTCCACATCCAAGTCCACAAACCTTCAAAAAACATTATCAAGTTAGTTACTTGCTCTGATTTACCCAACCAATCAACAACTTCATCAAATGTCATACTGTAGTCTAATGTGTGGAACAGGTTTGGTACAATGTTAACGTCCTCCAAACGATCTGTGGAGGTACTGGAACCAACTAAAGATTTAGATTGTCTTCCTCGCTTTACCACAGACTTTCGAATTAGTTGTAGAGTCCACTTTGTTTCAGTGAACGATTCTTTAGTTATTTTCTCCAGCACATCAAACAATTTCTCAAACATCTTAATGTTGTTCTGATGACATAAATACAAGTCACTGTTCTCAAGAAGATATTTACAGTTAGCAGGTACAACTGTTTCTCCTTTAGACAAACTTGCTGTAAGTTGTTCAGTTAAAGGTTTAACAACAAACTCAACTTTAGTTCCAGCAAGTTCTATTATCAAGTCCAGCTGTTGAAAAAACAAAGTGGATATGTTTTCTAGATACCTGCTGATAAAACCATCTTGTCCATTCAATAATCCTATTTTCGTAAAGGCAATTTCAGCTAACTGTCTTGACTTGAGCTTGCTAAGGACAAAAGCAGCTTCCTCAAATAAAAAATAATAATCTTGATAGGAAGGCTCTTTGATAGCTGCAGCAATATCAGCAAACTGTTCAACACATCTTGTAGCCAGCCATGACATTTCAAACACGTTAGCTAATTTGTTGATATCTCTAAAGAGAACTCTAGATATTGGTGGACTCTCTCCCGAGTAGGCAGCATCTATAAAATATCTCACAGCATCCTCACTGAACTCCTCCATATCCACACTGGTCAGATGAAGAGTTGTGGTCATGTGATCTATCACGGGACTGTTGAAAGATAGGATCACTGAACTGGCTGGTATCACTGCCCCCTGACTTGCCTTTAGTTCCAGGGTACTGTGGGTTGGAGAGTCCAGTAACCGGATACCAAAATTCATTGGTACACTCACATTCGGAGCCATTGTTCCTGAGTGAAGAAAATTAGTATAAACCAAGCCAATAACAATAGTAACGGGATTGAAAACTAATAGATCAGGTTCGACTGGTTAAGGTTCGACTGGTTAAGGTAAAAATAAACTATGACAAAACGATCAGTCTATCCTCTAGAATTCCACTCATAGGCATTGTTGAAAATATTGTATCTTTAAAGATAAGAAAGAGCAGATTATGTACATTTAATTGTTATAAAACTGTTCTTAAATCAATCAAAATAAAAAGAAGTGCAACACTGCACCGCCATGTCAACTAAACAATCACGTAACAAATTTATCGTTTAAAGTAATGATTTAAATATCATATATTGTCTAGTAAAAAGGTTATTAAAAATTGAATCCAAAAGCTTATTTACTAGACAAGACAGTTGCTTACTGCTTACTTACCAATGATTAAGTTGGAAGCCAATATAAGCGCATGCTAGGATTTATAAAACTATTTTTTAAAAAATTATAATATATGGAATCTCGATTGAACAAAATAGTACAGAGGATAAGCTTCTAATATTTTAATTCTTTTCATGTTCAGTGAGTATTTACCTTTTTTGTAGAACAAGGACTTCACTTTCAAAATATGTAAATATGTAAATATTTGACATCTATGGTTTATTTCAAATTGATTACTGCATAAAGACGGAGGTCTTCTTTGCTACTTTGAAGTTTGCTCAGTTCATCCCAATTAACTCGGCCGTTTCTGATTTCAGGTTTTCCAAACCAGCTCAATGGAATAATCTTATTTACGGAAGTACTCACAACTAGTAAATGTAAATCTTTAGTTTGAAACGCCTCATGGTAATGTACCTTTTCAGAATAATCACTAGGGTCAGTGCATAGTACCACGTTAGCTCCTTCGTTAGCAGGGACAATTTTAAGTATAAAACCACATTCTCCTTGATTGTAACAGTTCTTTACGGCAGGATGTTTGTAGTGATACATCAGTTTTGTTTCCTTGGAAAAGATTGAACAAATACTATTATGCGAGTAATGTGCTTGAAATTCCTCCTTGAGTACCCATTTCTTTGCAAAAAATCTGCCCGAGCATAATGTTTCGTTATGTCCTATGTTCTGGAAGAAGCTATCGGCGTTAACATTAGTACTTTGTATATAATTAACAATCCAACCGTTATAAGAGGAATCCCACATTCTTCTTTCTTTAATTCTACAAAAGATGTCTACCAACTGTTTGGTACACTCAACTTTAACTTCCTTATTTACCAACATCCAAGTCCACAATCCGTCAAAAAACTTCATCAAGTTGGTTACTTGCTCTGATTTACCCAACCAATCAACAACTTCATCAAATGGCATACTGCAGTCCAATGTGTGGAACAGGTTTGGTATAACGTTAACATCCTTCAAAAGGTCCGTGGAGGCACTGGAACCAACTAAAGATTTAGTTGGATCTTCTCGCCTCTTAAGAGATTTTCTATGGAGTTGAAATGTCCATTTCGTATCAGCTAAGGACTCATTGGTAATCTTCTCCAATACATCAAACAGTTTCTCAAACATCTCAATGTTGTTCTGATGACATAAATACAACTCACAGTTCTCAAGAAGATATTTACAGTTAGCAGGTACAACTGTTTCTCCTTTAGACAAACTTGCTGTAAGTTGTTCAGTTAAAGGTTTAACAACAAATTCAACTTTAGTTCCGGCAAGTTCTATGATCATGTCCAGCTGTTTGCAAGACAGATAGGACAAGTTTTCCAAGTATCTGCTAATAAAATCTTGTTGTCCATTCAGGGATTGAATCTTTGTGAAAGCTATTTCAACCATTTCTCGAGATTTGAGTTTAGTCAGTACAAAAGCAGCTTCTCCAAACAAAAAGAAGAAATCTTCATAAGACGGTTCTTTAATAGCTGCAGCAATATCAGCAAACTGTTCAACACATCTTGTAACCAGCCATGACATTTCAAACACGTTAGCTAATTTGTTGATATCTCTAAAGAGAACTCTAGATATTGGTGGACTCTCTCCCGAGTAGGCAGCATCTATAAAATATCTCACAGCATCCTCACTGAACTCCTCCATATCCACACTGGTCAGATGAAGAGTTGTGGTCATGTGATCTATCACGGGACTGTTGAAAGATAGGATCACTGAACTGGCTGGTATCACTGCCCCCTGACTTGCCTTTAGTTCCAGGGTACTGTGGGTTGGAGAGTCCAGTAACCGGATACCAAAATTCATTGGTACACTCACATTCGGAGCCATTGTTCCTGAGTTATTATATTTAGATAGACCAAAGTGCTCCTTTTGACTCCTGGAAATTTCTAGGAGTCAGGGGTGCTTATGCTAGGAACATAGCATGCAATATCCTAGACGTCATAAAAGTTGAAATTTACAAATTTCCATATTTCAGATTATGGTCAAGATTCGAGCACTTTTATGGCATGGTAAATTTGACAATTACACGTTCTGCTGTTTCTAATTCAAAAAAGTCTCATCTACATTGTGCTGATTCCATTACAAATTTTCTTTATTCTAATGTGGTTGCCCAAATTTCCAGCTATACACAAGGACAGAAGGTTCACATATATCATGTAATCTCCGAGTGAAGGGGGTCTGAAAATTGCCGATTATATTATTATATAAATGGTTCCTAACAAAAAATACCCAGTGCGTAGAGCTCTGAGTGTGAACGGGTGCAAGACAAAAGTCAGTTCAAAAAGGATCGCAAAAACTCAACACCGTGGTAACTAAAGGCCGGACTATTGTGAGTATACTAATACCACGCTGATCAGATGATGCACAATGATATCCATTTAAATGTAATAAGATATGTTAAACATAGTTTTTAATTTATAAATAATACAACAAACTGCAGAAAATATCGTTTAAAATTGTATAAATATGAACAAACTGTTTAGTATAACATAATCGTATCACTATTATAACATTTTGTAGACATTTATTTGAGATTGCTGCTTTTGTGCTTGTCTGAATTTGGCCAAATTATCTAGCTCCTCTTGGATGATTATATAACGCTTTAGCTCTCTTTAGCTTTATATTGTGCAAGAAAATGGATTGATTGAGCAATTCTCAACAAAAGAATTACCTAAACCTGGTTAGATTTAATAGACCTATCACCTAACAGTAACAGCCTAAAATAGCCTAAAACAGACCGAACTCGACTGAACAAAGACTAAAACTAACGTATCCTAACATCAGTCCAAAAACAAATCACCATCACCGTCCCTAAAATGATTACTGAGTTTATCGTTGTTAAACAAGGATGACGTAACAATAAAGTCAGACATGTTAACGGGTCTGACAGAGGGCATGTCGAAGTGCTCTTCTGAGGAGGAGAAGGAGGAGGAGGGCTCCGCCAAGGATTGTTCTCTGCGTGGTGGTAAAAAACTTACAGTTAAAATTAGGGTTATTTATTTATTTTATTAAGTAATAGCCTTGTATTAATTTACAAGTTTACATAGGTAAGGCTCCAAGATATTTTAAAAAGATCTTTTATTAGATTATTGATTTGTTTGCCCGAAGCTTGAGTTCGAATACAATAAACAAAGAAAAATTTAGTGCGAGGTTATCAATTTATTTGGATCAAGGCTGAACTTTGATTTTTAGAAAAAACTCAAGCGAGATAATTTAATCTTAAATAAAAATGTAATACGATATTTCAGTTATCAGCAGAAAACACAGTCCATATATGACTGGAATCAGACACTGACAACATGTGACAATAACACGTGACAGCAGCACGTGACAACTACACGTGATAACTGGATAACAACACGTGACTATAACACGTGACTAGACCACGTGATAAACGTACGTGACAACAGCACGTGACTACAACACGTGACTATAACACGTGACAAACATACCTGAAAATCTCCCGGTAACGGACCATACAAGATTGAGAACAATATTCCTTTATGTCAGAGCCAGACATTCCTTCTGTAGCCAGGGAGATTTGGGAAAAATCTACGTTGGAGCCTACGTCCTCATCTGAAAAAAATTAAATAAAAATGAAATAAATATGATGGAAAAGAGAAACGACACGATGTTGATGTTTTAATCTATCATGTAAAAGACCATGAACTACCAACCTTTTAACAGCACCTGTAGGATATGCAGTCTGGCTGCCTTGTTTGGGAGTTTCAGAGGGAATCTGACTGGAAGTCTCCTGTACACTGCTGCGTCCAACACATCCGGCTGAAATTTAAGTAATTTGTCAGAGTGTAAGGATCACCATTACAGGACAATTAGAAACACCGGCACCTTCCCAATATGGATAAAACAGACCATATTGAAACTATATCTGACATCTCAGCTCGAATGATAGAGATAAAAATCTTATAAACTTGCATAGAACCCCATCGAATCTTCATTATAATTCGGAGTTCTACTGTAAAATTCTGTTTCACGCTGTGCCGGATTATAACATGAAAACTAACCAAATTAGTAGCTCCCATCACAACGATCCTTGTATCTTTGGATGATATTAGTCCATCCCAGTTAGTCATAAATACTGACTTAATCTGCTGAGAGGCTTCGTGATCTCGGGTTGACCTCTGACTGAAAATAAGCGGTAATTCTAGTCTCCGATGTACGAAAAAGATGTTTTAATGTATTCAAAATTCCATATTTTTGTAAACGTTACCACAATCCAACTATCCATTTTAAATTTGGTAAATTATTGGGCACCAGAAGTATTTTCGATAAATTACCCGAGAAGAATGTCTATTTCGTCGATGAATAGGATGACAGGACTGTAAGCACTGAGTTTCGCAGCTAGGGAGAAGATAGCAGCTACGTATTTGGGGGACTCTCCAACGTACATGTCATGTAGCACACTTATCTGGGTGTGGTTTATATATGTCATGTAGCACACTTATCTGGGTGTGGTTTATATATGTCATGTAGCACACTTATCTGGATGTGGTTTATATTGTCACTTTATGTGGGGTGTTTGTGCTACCAATTTTATAATATCTTATACAATAACTCATGATTTATAAGCTAGATTCGGTTCAAGTTAGGGGCACAGAGTCAACTAAATACAGATAATGATGTAAGGGTTTAAGACAATATACTATGTATATTGTATAATGTACAAGTTCAAATCATGTTCATACGCTCAGACAACCTAAACACTTACATCCACATTTATGAAGATACACCCACTTTCTTTAGCGATAGCTTTAGCCATCATAGTCTTACCGCAACCTGGCGGCCCGGACAACAATACTCCTGCAATTCACGTTATTTGTCAGTAAACCAGTACCTATAAGGTTTAGGGTACAGGATTTACAACTAAATTATTTAGATTTGTAAATCAATATGGCATTGTGTTCTGGGATGAAATTAATAGTGGAACGGTGGCATAGAATGTGAAAACTGAGTGCAATATGCTCATAAAACATGTGACAAATCCATTTTAGTCTGATTAAATCAGTAGACATTAAGATTTCAACCTTTTGGGAAGGAGAGAAGTTTGGAACCACTGAATATTTCGCTGTTTACAATTGGCATTATGATAGTTTCTCTGAGGGTTTGAATCTCCTTGTCAAGTCCTCCGATATCTTTCCAGGTGACCTGTTGAGAAGATTGTGACATGTTATCATCGTTACATAATGCAGACCGAATTGCAAACTATTCACTTGGATCTTGTGAATAAATCTCTTGAAAAAGATGATACCTGCCACCTGGTACTTGAACCTGGCACTTGAACCTGGCACTTGAACCTGGTACTTGAACTTGGTGTTTGAACCTGGTACTTGAACCTGGTACTTGAACCTGGTAATTGAACCTGGTGCTTGAACCTGGTACTTGAACCTGGTGCTTGAACCTGGTACTTGAACCTGGTACTTGAACCTGGTACTTGAACCTGGTGCTTGAACCTGGTACTTGAACCTGGTGCTTGAACCTGGTACTTGAACCTGGTGCTTGAACCTGGTGCTTGAACCTGGTACTTGAACCTGGTGCTTGAACCTGGTATTTGAACCTGGTACTTGAACCTGGTACTTGAACCTGGTATTTGAACCTGGTACTTGAACCTGGTGCTTGAATCTGCCACCTGGTACTTGAACCTGGTATTTGAACCTGGTATTTGAACCTGGTACTTGAACCTGGTGCTTAAACCTGGTACTTAAACCTGGTATCCCCACAAGAACTCACATCTATAGACGATGGTACTACAGCCATGGTAGCAACTGCTAACTCGTGTCTTGTAAGATCAAACTCGTCAACTCTAATACCCATTTCTAGAAACTTCTGAAAAAATGGACCTATGAAAAATTAATATTGTAGAGTAAGACTTTCGATTTCATTACATCGGAGATAAAATACGATTAGATTGCTTGGCGGACATTACTAACTTGGCATACTAAGGATCTGTTTTTCTTCCTATCCTTCAATCCGTCGAGATATGAAGCAAAGAGCATGCTGGCTACAGATGCCATGATCAGGCTGCCACCAATAACGAACATTTCGCGGAGAAATGACATCCTGTCCACTGTTCTTGGCATCGCTAGTTGGGGGTGTAGATTAGATATTATAGAATGATCTGCTTAGTACTTATCCATGTATTGTGTAAAATTGCAAGGAGATATATGCTATGTGGGCTCTTTGGGTACTTAAATAAACACAATTGATCGGACGATATGGAAAATAGTTACATCGGCTCAGACGGCTGCCAGCTATACCATCAGCTATTTAAATTTCAAGCTAAAGCGATAAGATGACAAATTAAAAATATAAGCCCGTGTTGCGCGCACTATACAGTATCTTTACAGCCGCGTATTCCGTATCAGAGTAAAGAAGACCCTTCTAGATCGTTTCTAAGTGTAGCACACTCGTGGAGGTTGGAGGCATCGTTTGATCAAGATTTCTGAACTCCGGAGAGAGCTAAACCATACTAAAATAAACTCTCTCCGGCAGCAAGAACTCCGAGACAGGTCTATGTTTTAAAGTTAAATCAGAAGAGATTTAAGAGAGATATGATATCGAAAATTAATGCTATTTTTGTAATGGATAAATAGTATTAAGAAACATTTTAAGAACCAATTACGTCATCAGCGAAGAGAAACATAATAGATATCTTAGGTTGAATCCTGATGTCAATGATGTGGTTAAAAAGTATTCCATTAACTTGTAAAGTAGTGGGAAGTATAATGATAAGTTTAATTTTTAACTAGTTACTGGGTCTCTGGACAGCAGGGTGTCATAATTATTGGCGTGTTAAACATTTTCAAACGTGAAATATTAGCTTACCCAAGCTTTTGAAACGACCATTACTTGACTTCTGAGGGTCAATTTCTGATGTAGTTTCGATGATTGGAGAGGTAATCTTTTATAGTTTATACTTCAGTTCAGACTAAAAACGAAGTCTGAAAGAAAATGCTGACAGCCGGGGAGTCGGAGGATTTGGTTAACGCTGACGCCAGATGCTAACACTGCAGAAAAAATCAAAAGGTAAGGTATAACCATGCTGTACCTAGAGTTATATAGTTTATTTTATTGATTTTCGTAAAAATATTAATCATTACGAGTGATGATTTTGGCAAGCTTGGTGATAAGTTGGAGTGCTGACAGTGCAAAGAAAAAAGTTGAGTTTGCAGGGAATGTTGACAATGCAGCTGGACATGCCAATGATGACGTTTTGAGATTAACGTGGAGTAAAATAGGTTTGTCTGAGGTGTAGAAATATGCCATCTATCTATAGTTGACAGACTAATTGGTTTCTGGACAAGGATTCGGTCAAAACTGTGAAATTTCGGCCCAGGGAAATTCGTCTTCAAAAACAGAAAATGGGACAAGATTTGGGAGAATATGATTTTCCCATTTTGTCGGGGATTTTGACTTCCAGTACCTCTATTTGGTCTCATACCATCCTCAGTTAGCTGACTAGTTGGTCACTGGGCAAAAAATCCGTCAAATCTGTCAAATTTCTGTTCAGAAAATTTCATAATTGAAAATGGGACAGAAATTGGAAAATATGAATTTTCGTTTTGTAAAGCTTTCTGAAGTAAGCTTCCTCCGACCGGAATCAAACTTCCAGCACATCAATTGTGTCATATGCCATCTATTATAGTTGACCGACTAATTAGTTTCTGGACAAGAATTCGGTCAAAACTGTGAAAGTCCAGGAAAATTCGTCTTCAAAAACTGAAAATGGGACAAGATTTGGGAGAATACGATTTTCCCATTTTGCGGGGGATTTTGACTTCCAGTACCTCTATTTGGTCTCATACTATCCTCAGTTAGCTGACTACTTGGTCACTGGGCAAAAAATCCATCAAATCTGTCAAATTTCTGTTCAGAAATTTTCATATTTGAAAAGTTGAAAATGGGACAAAAAATTGGCAGCTGGACATGCCAATGATGACATTTTGAGATTAACGTGGAGTAAAATAGGTTTGTCTGAGGTGTAGAAATATGCCATCTATCTATAGTTGACAGACTAATTGGTTTCTGGACAAGGATTCGGTCAAAACTGTGAAATTTCGGCCCAGGGAAATTCGTCTTCAAAAACAGAAAATGGGACAAGATTTGGGAGAATATGATTTTCCCATTTTGTCGGGGATTTTGACTTCCAGTACCTCTATTTGGTCTCATACCATCCTCAGTTAGCTGACTAGTTGGTCACTGGGCAAAAAAATTGAAATTGGAAAATAATGGGACAGAAATTGGAAAATATGAATTTTCGTTTTGTAAAGCTTTCTGAAGTAAGCTTCCTCCGACCGGAATCAAACTTCCAGCACATCAATTGTGTCATATGCTTTCTGAAGTAAGCTTCCTCCGACCGGAATCAAACTTCCAGCACATCAATTGTGTCATATGCCATCTATTATAGTTGACCGACAAATTAGTTTCTGGACAAGAATTCGGTCAAAACTGTGAAAGTCCAGGAAAATTCGTCTTCAAAAACTGAAAATGGGACAAGATTTGGGAGAATATGATTTTCCCATTTTGCGGGGGATTTTGACTTCCAGTACCTCTATTTGGTCTCATACTATCCTCAGTTAGCTGACTACTTGGTCACTGGGCAAAAAATCCATCAAATCTGTCAAATTTCTGTTCAGAAATTTTCATATTTGAAAAGTTGAAAATGGGACAGAAATTGGAAGATATGAATTTTCGTTTTGTAAAGCTTTCTGTAGTAAGCTTCCTCCGACAGGAATCAAACTTCCAGCATCTCAATTGTGTCATACGCCATCTATGACCGACTAATTGGTTTCTGGACCAGAATTCGGTCAAAACTGTGAAATTTCGGCCCAGGAAAATTCGTCTTCAAAGATTTGGGAGAATATGATTTTCTCATTTTGTCGAGGATTTTGACTTCCAGTACCTCTATTTGGTGTCATACTATCCTCAGTTTGCTGATTTATTGGTCACTGGGCAAAAATACATCAAATATGTCAAATTTCTGTTCAGAAATTGGAAAATATGAATTTTCGTTTTGTAAAGCTTTCTAATTGGTTTCTGGACAAGAATTCAGTCAAAACTGTGAAATTTCGGCCCAGGAAAATCCCCATTTAGCGTAACTAACAATATTAGCTTACCCAAGCTTTTGAAAACGACCATTACTTGACTTCTGAGGGTCAATTTCTGATGTAGTTTTGATCATTCGAGAGGTAATATTTTATTCTTCAGTTCAGACAAAAAACGAAGTCTGAAAGAAAACGCTGACGCCAGATACTAACACTGCCGAACAAATCAAAAGATAAGGTATCACCATGCTGTACCTAGAGTTATATAGTTAAATTAATTGATTTTCGTAGAATTATAAATCATTACGAGTGATGATTTTGGCAAGCAATGCTGATGAGTTGGAGTGCTGATGATGCAAAGAAAAAAGTTGAGTACAAAAAAATTGTATTTTACTTTTTTTTTGAGATGAACGTGGAGTAAAATAGGTTTGTCTGGGGAGTAGTTAAAGTAGAGGATTTGAGGGATAAGTTGGAAATATGCCATCTATCTATAGTTGACCGACTAATTGGTATCTGGACAAGAATTCGGTCAAAACTGTGAAATTTCGGCCCAGGAAAATTCGTCGAGAATATGGTTTTCCCATTTTGTCGGGGATTTTGACTTCCAGTACCTCTATTTGGTCTCATACTATCCTCAGTTAGCTGACTAGTTGGTCACTGGGCAAAAAATCCATCAAATCTGTCAAATTTCTGTTCAGAAAATTTCATAATTGAAAATGGGACAGAAATTGGAAAATATGAATTTTCGTTTTGTAAAGCTTTCTGAAGTAAGCTTCCTCCGACCGGAATCAAACTTCCAGCACATCAATTGTGTCATATGTCATCTAAAGTTGACTGACTAATTGGTTTCTAGACAAGAATTCGGTCAAAACTGTGAAATTTTGGCACAGGAAAATTCGTATTCAAAAACTAAAAATGGGTCAATATTTGGGAGAATATGATTTTCCCATTTTGTCGAGAACTTTTATGGCTCGAATTTAGTGCATTGTGTTCAGAATCTGAAACCAAATGGAATCCAAAAATGTATAGACTGTAACTCATTCAGGTGGATCATGTGATCCACCATGTCAACAGCTGCAGCTAGTTAGCTTGTTGGTGCTGCATGTGGTTAAGATGTGACAAAAGTAACAAGATATACAAAATCGACCTATAGGGTGTGCAATCTGAACATGACATCTGCAAAGAATTGATTGTTACCTATGAGAGGATTTTAAACGAAAGAGGTGTTTATCCAAGCTCAGTATCGTGCATAATCTTCATTAGCATAATAATTAGGAAAATATTAGACAATTAATAAAATATTACATCACGAGGTTGCCAAACTAGAGGACTGAAACAGTTTTCATGGATTTCATACTCTATATGAGCCCCTGTGTGCTATGAATGATAAACGAAGTTCTCAGACTGTTCTGGAGTATTAACACTGAATACTTGGTTGCCCTTTTTCATTGGGGGGGGGGGGGGGGGGACAAATGGCAATGTTACGCACTGCACCCGGACAGTATAGAGACAATAATTGATTAGACTACACTTGACTGTCACATGACTTTTTAAACACATTCTTTAGTCTGATCTGAACCCTAACCTTTTCCCAATACCTAACTAAAGCATATTTTTAAAAAACCCTGGGGGAGGTTGCCGGAGGGGAGACGAATCATAAAGGAACGCTCAGGGGACTGGGGGGAACAATATGCTGTTAACTACTCTGTTAGGATTATTGAAGAGAGCATAAAAAAACGAAACCATGTTCTAGGAATATTTATAGATTTGAGTAAAGCATTTGATACAATCGACCATAGTACACTCCTAACAAAACTAGATAGGTATGGAATAAGAGGCAATGCAAACTGTCTCATTGAAAGCTACTTATCAAATAGAACACAGTACACAGAAGTCCTTAATGAAAAATCCGAAAACCTCATCATTAAATATGGAGTTCCACAAGGCTCTGTTTTGGGACCGCTCCTTTTTCTTCTATACATAAATGATATTTCCAATTCCTCAGATTTAGGAACTTTCATACTATTTGCCGACGACACCAACATTTTTATTAATGGCAAAACTGTAGAAGAAGCTTATGAGAAAGGCAACAAATTGCTAAGCTGTATAAAAAAGTATATGATCCTTAACAAACTACACATCAACATGTCAAAGTGCTGTTATATGCATTTTAAACCAAAGGCTAGTAAACCAGTAGAATTTCCAGATTCGCTTCAACTCCATATTGATGGCTTTCCAATTAAAAAAACCAAAGCAACAAAGTTTCTTGGAGTTGTTATTGATGAACAGCTTTCCTGGGGGCCTCATATAACAGCACTTAAACGAAAGTTAAACTATGCCTCTGCCACCTTAAATAGAATTAGGGACTCTGTACCGAAGGAACTCCATAAAGACCTATACCACACACTATTTGAATCCCACCTTACATATTGTATCTCAGTTTGGGGTGATGCAGCACTCTTTAGGACAGCAAGTATCTGGTTGTCTCAGAAGCACTGCGTACGGGTCCTCTTTGGTGATAAAGAGGCATACCTAAACAAGTTCCTAACATGTGCAAGAACAAGAGAGTTTGACAGCCAGGCACTTGACCATACATTCTTCCAACTAGAGCACTGTAAACCACTTTTCAAGCAACAAAACATCCTGGCTTTCAAAAATTTATATACATATCATACTTTTATGGAAGTTTTTAAAATACTGAAATTAAGGTGCCCAGCATCACTGCAACAGAATTATCAGCCATCTTCTAGAAAGGAAACCACTCTCATTTCACAACTCCCATCTAATGACTTCATATCAAGATCCACAAAAATCTGGAGCACAATTGCACCTAAACTTAAGCTTTTTGACTACTCCTACAAGATTAGCCTTGCTAAAAGTCGCCTGAAAAAGGCACTTCTAAAGCTGCAACATGCTTATAATGATTCAGCATGGACTTCAAGCGATTATGACATAATGCAGCTGTCATTTGAAAACAATCCCCTTCAACAAATGTAATCCAGTGTTCTCACTTCTCGGCCCACAGGTTCCTCCTATTAAAAAGTTTTTGATTTTGGTAAATGTGTGCTGACTCCACCACCTATTTATTTAACCTAATATTTAGTGTATTACAGGTAGACATTGACTTAGGTAGGTATTTTTCTCTTAAGGTAGATATTAAGAATTTGGTAAATTTCTTAATTGTATGACTATTTCCATTATTGAGACGTTTTAAATATTTGATTTAAGAGGTTTTTTTTATAGGACTGGTTCACAGTGTGAACAGATTCCAGATTTATATATTTTTTAATCTAGGTAAACTATAGGTAAAAATATAATATTAATCATAAGCTAAAATGTACTAATCTTTGTATTCTAAATGGGGAAAAAGAAGAAACATTGTCAGTCAGTCGAGAAAATTGTCAGTCAGGCTATATGGCAGCTTTGTAGATGTTGTGACTATGCTAGTAGTGGTCCCAGGCTTGCGACTGGAATTGCGGTGTTAAATCGATTTAATGGTACCAACGATCCACCTCCCACTTGTTGTTTGGTACTTAGCATTAATAGTGTTAGCTGTAGCCATTTATAGCAAGAATCTTAAAACTAAAGGGGATGACAAGGAAAAGAGGAAGGAAAAAGAATAACGGGACAAACAATTAATTAAAGTATTCATAGGAGCATTAGATATTGTAATTACAAGCTTCAATAATAAATCACTGACTAAAACTTCTAATTAAAATGACACTTGGTACGCTCGCCCATTTTCACTGGTCAGTCTAAACTTCGGTTTAGCACGTTGTACACTTATTCACCTAAGTTTCAGAATTTGTTCAGTTTAGCAGAGTTAGTACCCGTGTTTCAATAAATCAAAAGATATCATATCAGGGGAGTTCTTTAATAATGTTACGGTCATCTAGAATACCGAACTTCCTGAAAACGTTATCATATTTCCTCAGACAACGTTTAATGCCTTTAATCAGTCTATCACGGCTATATCCTCTATCAATTAGAATTTTGAATATTTTGTGAAGATGGGAGGTAAAGATATCCAATCTAGTGCAAACATTACCATATCTAAGAACTTGACTTGAAAAAACGTTGTAGCCAACCTCGGTTGGGATGTTACTGTGAGGAAATGTAAGGGATACAACATGAAAATTAAAATCATCAGTTTTGTTATACACTGATATTTCTAGTCCTTCTGTGGAAATATTAATATTTAAATCAAGGTAGTTAATGATTTTATTATTGGAACCAGCTCGCTCCATCTCCAATGAATTAGGATAAATATCTTTAATCAATTTATGAAAGTAAAGGTAGTTAATAATAGATAAATCGTCAACATATCGTTTATTATTGGATAATATCTTTGCTAATCCCATTTTCTTTTCCTGAAGTAAACGTTTCATATAATTAAATTCCTTTTTGCCAACAGTGAGATCAGCTATAGGGGAACTTGAATTTCCACCCATAGGAATACCCTTGGTTTGTATGAATACAATCCCACCGAAGACGACATAATATAAGTGTTATAAATAATAAATTTAACAGCCTCTTTTAGGTCATCTTGACTAAAGCAGGCATGAGAATCATAGGTTTTATTGGAAAAGAAACATGTATTACTGTCTCTTTTAGAAATACAAATATATCTATTACGGTCTGAAAATATTAAATCAACAACTTCATTAATCATATTCTCTACTTCAATCAAGTCTAATCTGGTATAAAGAGTAGTAAAATCATATACTTGTATATTATAAACATCGCTATTTTTGATAGCTTCAAGGAATTCACTTGAGGAATCTATGCTCCAAAACATGTTTATACCGCTGTTGTTGTAGATTGCCTCGCAGTATTTCTTGAAGTATTTCCTCAAAAGTTTCAGACAACAGTTAACTTGGACGTTAAGTTGTTTCGTAACGCAAAAACGGGCACCTGCAATGAACCTCGCCTTGTAAGGGTTCTTATGAAGCTTAGGGTTCCAGAAGATGCGTGCTAGTCGCAAGTTTTTATCTTCAACTTGTACATTAAATCTCTCCTTTAGACTCTCAGATATTTTATTGACATAATGAGTCTCGTCTTCGCTACAGGGTTTATATGTATCATTACCTATACATTCTAGAGTATTAGGATCAAAACCCATTTCATTGACAAGAGTTTTTACATAAAACGTTTTACAAATAAATGAAATATTACCAGAAGCTTTGTCGATACTACAAATAATGTATTTACTTTTCAGCAATTTAAGACTTCTTTTAACATCATCTTTTTCCAGTGTGTTTTCTTTTATTTCAAATGTTTCAGGAAAGTTTTTCTTGTAATATTCAATACGATTGGAAACTATTGATAACACTTTTTCCTTCCAATCGCTGAACTTTACTTCTTTTTGACAGTATTTTCTACTTTTTGATTTTATAAATTTATCGACAGCTTCGGTAACTGGTCATATATATCTCATCTGGAGATTTAAATGTGGGAATTCTGTATTTACAACCGTAGGAAAGTACTTCCCTAAGTTCAACATTATCAACAATATCTAAATTACCAGTAACTACATGTCCATGAGGAGGATAATTGAAAGGGGAGGAGTGACAATCGCATGGACTACCTAAAATAGATTTAATATCAGAAATAGAAAGTTTCTTTAAGAATGAAGCATAGTTACAAATAGAAAGACTTATAGGATCATTATACTCATAATAAATCTGTAATGGTGTAAAAGACTGAATCAAAATGGGAAGCAAATCAATGACTGAAGTGTCAGAGAAAATAGATTTTAGGTTAAGATTATCAATGAATTTGCAATTAAATGGAACAATTATAAATTCTCTATTACTGGATTCAGATTTGTTCTGATGGTATTTGGGGGAAAATGTTGAACAGAAAGAGGAACATACGTTGTAAATCAATCCTGAATTATTTTGACTCAAAGAGTAGAGAGTGTCTAAATCTGATAAGCTATAACATTTTAATGTTTTGTATATGGAATGTTCTGAAGAGATGTTATCTTTCAGCCTGTTAATATCAGACTCTATGGTATCCAGAGACTTCTTAGGCTGAACTTTCTTCTTTCCATTCCCTCTGCCACGTTTGTATCGAGCAATCTGTCCACTAAAATAATTCATAACCCGATCTTGGGAGATGTTGCCCGTTCCTTTCTTCTTGTCATTAAGACCAAGAGGGAATGCTGTCCCAAGCTTCTCTATCCAGTAATCCTCCAGGAGAAGTAAATCATTTTTGACATCGGTGGACATGTCAGAATCAACATAATCTACAATCTGTATGGAAGCATCTGAGAAGACGTGACCAGGAATATTAAAATGTTCATATAAAAATGTGGATGATTTGGCTTTGACACAATTTCTGTGGCCATTGACTCTTTTATGAAGTGGTTGAGTTGTTTCTCCAACATAAGTGATATTTAATAAATGATTAAAAGAACCAATTTTAAAGTTGCCATAGTAAAGCCTTTAGGTCCAAAAATTTAGGTCACGTAAAAACAACTCTAAATCAGTAGGCTGTCACTCTATTAATGCACCACACCGCTTCCTCCACTGCACTAAAAGTTATACAATAAATTCTTCAATCCTAATTTTGTATCGTGATGGAGACCGGTGTCCATACAAAAATTTTACTAGGTTGCCGTTTGGTGTGAGCAATAGCGAACAGCACGAACACTCCTTTGCCCCGTCAACCTATATCTAATCTATTTAAAGAGTGACAACCATACTACACATTGAATTAGGATTCCTTTAAATATCAAATTGATTTATTGTAAACTTGTTTACTCTGTAATAAATGGCATAAAATTGAATTTTTGTTTAACTGAATTTTTGTTTAACTGAATATTTTTCCGTAGGACCAAAAGCAGCTGATTAGTCAATTTCGAGAGAATTTTGATGAAGACCCTGCCCAGGCCCCCTTAAGTGCCAGCTGAGTGTGGAAAAGATGAGCTAAGACAACGTGTGAGTAGTCTCTATGTCACACCCGTCTGGTCCAGCTCCTCTGGCACAATTCAAGAAAAAAATCGAAATTGACTTTTTTTCCCTTGAAATTGTTGTTTTCTTGACAATTAAGCATTTGGTGCGGTTTGCGAAATTGACAATATTGGAGATGTGTTAGTAGTCAAATATGTCATTGACGGAGGGGTAGTAGTCCTGGAAATATTGCCCTCTTATTTGGGCAATAGCCGGGCACTGTCCAAGAAAAGCGAGCTAAAGCATATGCTTAAATTCTAACCATAACGAGAAATTCTAGACCATTTTCCTTGAATGGTCATGTCGCCTGATCCAGACAGTTTTTTTATCCAAATCAGTGTTTGAAAATACATAGATAATAGATTTAATAGATATGTCGCTGGTCCGAAAATTTGTGTAACTGAAAAGAGTCGTACCTTTTAATCAGCTGTAATCAGCTTTAATCTCCACTACTCCAACCAGCTCCCGGAAGTACTATACTAGTTGAACTTTTCCACCAAATTCCACTGATTGGAGTCAAGAAAGATATGAGTAAAAAGTATATCATCGATACTCAAGCAAAACTAAGTGGTTTTATATAGCCATCATAGAAAAAGTCGTTAAAAGTGGTTTTGTCCAAAAATAATGTGACATAAAAAACTTGTGTCAAGATGTGACCTCCGATTGTTTTAAAAAAACTCCTCCTTCTCTCCTCGTAGACTATTTCAAAACTTTAAAAATGACATGACGACTGCCCCGCTAACATTTACTCACAAGTTTTAAATACGTTACACTGCTGAAATTCATACTTGCTGACAAAATGCATTCATGAAAATACGTTTAATTGTTTTAAACATATATATAGGAAAGTTTTTTTACAAAAAAAGGGGGACCCCCAAACCATGTAGCTGAGACACCTCACAGCAAATATACCAAAGTGGCTCTTGCTTGTGAAATGTTTATCAACTACCCGCCGAAGCGGTGGGTTGGGAGTCTCCCTGGGGTCATATCGTCCGTAAAACTTTACACAATATAAAAGCATATTACAATAAATTATCCATAAAATTTACATAAACAAACGAACTTAAGAGACCTCATAGCTCGTCTTCTGGGGTTTGAGGTATGAAATTGTAGGATACGTCAGTGGCGTAACGTTGCCTGTTGGCGCCCCCCTGCCGAAAAGGCGCCCCCCTGTTGGCGCCCCTTCCCCTTTTGGTGCCCCTCCCTAAAATTGAACAAATTAGGTGATTTTAGAGGATACGCCGGTAAAATCTCTAAAAAAGTATGTATCTAGAGCAAAACGCGCAGTTTTGCTAGTACTTTAGTTAAGTTTTCGAAATTGTCCCACATTCAAACGACGATTTGGCGCCCCCCTAAGACGGCGCCCCCCTGCACAGCGGGGTCAGCAGGGCCCTTCGTTACGCCACTGGGATACGTTATCAAGTCCAAATACATCCAGTTTGATGTTTCGTTCGCATTATAGATTCACATTCACTTTCATTTTCACTATCACACACAGTACAGGGTCATACCTTAATACCAAATTATTATAGGGCACAAGAACAAATTTGTTTACAATTATCAAAATATGTTGAGCCCAGCAGCTTACTTCCTTTCCTCTCTTCCCCCGTCGTCTGGAGCGTGTGATTTTTGTTGATATCCGAGCTCTTGTTGTTTTTATCTTTTGGTTAACTTTCTGTGATTGGACTCGGTATTTTCGTCCCGGCCGAGTGGGACGATGCTTGCTCGCCAGTTAAGCTATACTGTAGATGACACTAATTTCTACAAACCACAAAATATTAAATATAAAATGTGTCCAGTATGGCGCAAATGCATAATTTGATAATTTCTCGACGCCGTCGTCGGGGTGAGAGTTATCTGAACCAACTGCATGCCCCTACGATTGCGTCACCACTGGTGAGCAAGCATTTGTTTGTTGTTTAGTTGTGTTGAAAGGGAACATTACTTGATTAATTCATCCATTCGGATTTTAATAACGATGAGCTATGATATACCGTTCATCTTAGACTATTGGATCAATCTTATTATATGATTAGATTTTATAAACGAACTTGGCATACAAAAGATTATAATGCGGAGGTTGGCTGGCTCTTCTATAATAAATACGACACTTCAATTTACAGAATGCTTGCTAGAGATAAGACAAAATATTATCAGACTATACATGCAGCATGAGTAACTGGTGGATAAGCCTTCGGTAAAAACGGATCCGGAAAAGTCAATGCGGCACTCGGGTCCTTGGTATTGTCGTCGGTATACTGTCCATTATCTACGTTCTGCTTTGGTAGTTTAAACAATAGTGAGTTCTAAATATACAGCTTTAAACCGATTAAGTATGAATGAATGAAATACCTGACAATCCGCACTCTTATAATCCAAAAGCATGAGTAACTCGTAGTGATGTATGATTTCTAGAAACTTTAAATTAATTTTGGCGCTCACAGGTCCTCATGAATATATGTGATTGCCGCATAAGGTTCTGTAAATGCGCAGGGCACCTTCAAGCTTAAATTATTCACCTTACTGAGGCAGTCAACCAACGCGCGGCTTTATTTTTATGATATGATATGTTTTGATTGTTATTAATAAATACCAAAATTTAAATTTGTTTTCCTTTGTTTTCCTGATGTGTAATTATAAATTGCTTCATTTTGCACTAAGTTGACGTGATTCGACCAAAGTGAAACGTGGAATTGAGAAACTTTCGAGACACTTTCAATTCGAGACACTTCACATCGACAATTTATTAATTAACCATATATGCTATAGCTGCAGTGCGTAAATATATATATGTATAAAATACAAACAAATAGAAACTTGCTAGAAGTGATTTAAGCACATGTTTACGTCAATTATTACTAAAATTAATTTACTTTTTGTTTTAATACAATTTCATTGTACATGTCACATAAATGGGTAGTTGAATGAAACTTATGATACAGATGTCTACGCAGAGCCGCGTACTGCCTAGTGCTTTATGGTTAAGCGGTACCGATTTTGCGCAGAGGCGCGCGCGCTCAATCATGAGCATGCGGTTTTGGAATTCTCCGCTATTGCAGTGATCAATGCCTGTACTGCGCGAATGACTGGGCCGCGCTCAGCCTGTCATTCCGCCTAATCTCTATTCCGCCTAATCTCTATGTTGTTTACAACATTAAAGCCTGGGGTCCTCAGGTAATGCGCGAACGACCGAAATTTCCCCAAAAATTATTATGCTTCTGAAATTTTGGCTTTTGCAATTAATAAATGTATCATGTTATTGTAAAATTACAATTCAATCGACCCTGCGCGCGGTACTTACTGTTACGGCCGCACTTAAAAATTACTCACCAATGTGTGGGCGTGGCTGTGTGCGCGGCGGGATGTGCCTATATTAAATTATGGTCGAATTTTCAGCTTTGACATTATTTATAAATATAACAAAGTATGTATTGATTGTTTTGTGGTAAATAAAAATGTTGTTTTTCTTTTTGAGTAAGTTTGTTTTTCGTAACGGGTAATATTCATAAAAGATGTGTTTCAAGATTTTTGATGAGTGAAACTAGAAACTTTGCGTACTGTGACTTGACAAACTATTTTAAACTTACAACTTAACAAAAGTTTTTGAGTTTTTTTATTTTGTTATTTTATAAAATAATTTGTGATTCGTATAACTGCATAAATTGATTTTGAATACATTGCAAAAAATGTAACCCCGATTGATCATAACTTTTGAAAAAAAGCTACTGCAATGCGTGCAATTAGAGGAAAGGGCTTTCTGTGGGATATAAACTGCACATTTAAATATTTAGGAGAAAATCTTTAAATTAAGTTAACTTGTATCACGTGGTGACCCTCACTGTCGCTTCACTATAGTGTAGAGTTTCAACGATACAGGGGGAGCCGCGCACTCGTGCGCGTTGGGTCATACAACGTATGACAAAAGTTAACATAGTTAATATGTTTTGTTATTTTTTAAACGTTATTTGCTATAAACAAGAGCCCTGATTTTGGGGAATAATTTGCGCGTGTGCTGTGGCGCCTGCCGCAAAGATTATATTTACTAGTTGCTCTAACCAGAGCCCTCTCGCTTGCAGTAGCGCGCGACCGCCGAAGGCGGCAAAGGATTATATATTCTACTTGTGAAACAAGCGCATCACGCTGTACGCGTATACACATGGCTATGTGAAATATACTAGCAAGGTAGACGTAGCTGGGAATTTTACCTTTCACCGTGTTTCTGGACAGGATGCCTGTGAAACTCCTAGACTATATAATGTGCATGACTCATGTGCTTGTTCATGTTATTGAGTCATGAGGCTGCATGTTTGTGCAAATCCGCTGTGGACTTTTTATTTTATCCAATCTCCATGGGTCAACTTAACCGAATTATCGGGCAATCTGTGATTGAGGATTCAATAAGGAAAGGTCCTACCAAAAGATTTGGAATCTTTTACAGGTATCCTGCAGTTGACTATAATGCATAATTTGATAATTTCTCGACGCCGTCGTCGGGGTGAGAGTTATCTGAACCAACTACATGCCCCTACGATTGCGTCACCACTGGTGAGCAAGCATTTGTTTGTTGTTTAGTTGTGTTGAAAGGGAACATTACTTGATTAATTCATCCATTCGGATTTTAATAACGATGAGCTATGATATACCGTTCATCTTAGACTATTGGATCAATCTTATTATATGATTAGATTTTATAAACGAACTTGGCACACAAAAGATTATAATGCGGAGGTTGGCTGGCTCTTCTATAATAAATACGACACTTCAATTTACAGAATGCTTGCTAGAGGTAAGACAAAATATTATCAGACTATACATGCAGCATGAGTAACTGGTGGATAAGCCTTCGGTAAAAACGGATCCGGAAAAGTCAATGCGGCACTCGGGTCCTTGGTATTGTCGTTGGTATATTGTCCATTATCTACGTTCTGCTTTCGTAGTTTAAACAATAGTGAGTTCTAAATATACAGCTTTAAACCGATTAAGTATGAATGAATGAAATACCTGACAATCCGCACTCTAATAATCCAAAAGCATGAGTAACTCGTAGTGATGTATGATTTTTAGAAACTTTAAATTAATTTTGGCGCTCACAGGTCCTCATGAATATGTGATTGCCGCATAAGGTTCTGTAAATGCGCAGGGCACCTTCAAGCTTAAATTATTCACCTTACTGAGGCAGTCAACCAACGCGTGGCTTTATTTTTATGATATGATATGTTTTGATTGTTATTAATAAATACCAAAATTTAAATTTGTTTTCCTAAAATTTGTTTTCCTGTACATTGTTTACCCCGTTCTAGTTGCCTGTCCGTTTTCAACCCAGTTAGCAGTCAAGGACACAAAATCATACACAAAATGAGCATTATATTTTATTGTTATAAATTTGGTAAAATGTGCGAAAATTAAATTTCTTTTTTATTGAATTTCTTGTTTTATTAAATTTTACAAACCATAATTTGAAGGGAGCTTTCACTAAGCACCGGCTGCATATGAAATAATGCTGAGACAAAATGTCTTGGGAGGTTTTCAATGAGGGCTCCTCAAGGGCCGTTATGTAAACCTGTACTCTGTATGCGTTAGGAAATTATAATTAAATTTCAGTCAAGTCATACAAACATCTTTATACACGATTATCAGTGGCGTAACGTTAGTGGCTGATTTAACTTGGCGCCCCCTGGCGGCTCGAAAAAGTCGCCCAAATTTTTTGTGTCCCTAGAAAAAAAATAAAAAAGGTCGGGTACCTTTTTTTGGCGCCCCCTACAGCTCTTTAGCGCCCCTGGAGCAAAAAAAGGACCCCAAAAATGTTTTTCACACCCACTGAGCGCTAAATTGGACAGGGGAATACACCAATAAGGCGTTATTTTTAGCGAGAGGTCATAAAATTCAAGAAAAATTCAAGAAAAAACCTAGGGGCGACTTTTCGTTTAGAAAGGGCGCCTTTTTGGCGCCCCCTGAGGGTGGCCGGGGCAGCGTTACGCCACTGACGATTATATAATTAAAAAACGCATTGGTGGTCTATTCTGTTAAATTGTGTATTTTGATCAATCACGGGAGACAAAGTAAAACAAGTTGTAATTTGGGTTAGTAACTAAGTTACAACTAGTTAACAAAATTGTTAACAAATTGGTAATGGGTTAGCACACTAACGCTGCACTCACTATCACTGCACGTCACTCTACACAGACCTCAAACACAACTCTCACTCACTTAACCTCGTGAGTGGTGTGGTAATGTGATTACAAACAAATCTTCCCAAAACTGTAAATCCTTCTTAATAACAGTTCAAACTTCTTATAAACTACTTCTTCTAACTTCTTCTAACTTCTTAGAAACTAATTCTTCTATCACTTCCCCAGAAGTGATGTGAACGTGTTGTGATATTCCCTTACTCACAAACACTAGATCTTCTCTTTAGGTTCTTCTGTGTGGTCCCCGTGACACACACACACACACTGGAACTTGACTTGTCTGGCTTTCACTCTTACAGCAGCAGACACTCACTAGAACTAAAAACAACCCTGTAAATATAAGAAAGTATGTTAGAAAGTAGTAACCCCAAAACTACAAACCTAGGACTAAAGGAACTATTACAAAGAAACTGAAACTACTACATAGAAACCAAAAATAAGCTAAACATTACACTACCTGCCCTTCAGGGTTAGCTCTCGTTCCGTTCACCTGAATCCTCTATATTTACATCCTTGTTGTATTTACATGCTAAGGGAATGAGTGTGTGTGAAACAACAAAACATAACCACTCAGACATGTCTATGAATATAATAACTTAAAGGTAAAATATGATATATTCAAGGTATAAAACATGATACTATATTTGAGTTAGTATTAACATAATAATCAATTTTGTTTTGTTAACCTAATAGCAGAATCTACATCAACTTATATACAGTTTTGAATTTTGATGTACAATTTCTCTTCAGCTTGCATGACATTACCATGAGAAATGCTGCTGGAATAATTGTGTTTCGTTTTGAAAATGAAATTCCTGAGGTTCTTCTGTTATTTAATGCAAATGGTAGGTGGAGTCCCCCGAAAGGTGGCAGAGAGAAAGGAGAATCCGAAATGGAAAATGCGATGAGGGAAACTTATGAGGAGTCAGGATTGACGACATCTGATTTAACCATGATAAATGATTATCGATATCAGTTTGAGTACACAAAATATGGGATGAAAAAACACAATATTGTGATATTCCTGGCAAAGATCAATGATCCAAACCATGAAATCATTATCTCTCATGAACATACTAAATTCCAATGGATGAAGTATGATGAGGCTGTGACTTCTCGCAACCATCACCCCTCTAATGACCAATTCTCGAAAATGTATGAAAACGTATTTCAGTTCATCAAAACAATCTCACACTAACCTTCAAATTAATTGGTCTTTTGCCATTCACTCAATAAAGATGGATTACCATTCATAAGTTCTAGAGTCATAGATTTTGATGTTATGTGTCACTTAACAATCTGCTGAAAATATCCCCTTGACTAAAATTATAAGATGAAGCCCCTTTTGTAATATTAGTTATATTATAATATACCATGTACATGATGTTATGATTGTCTATAGTGATGGGAGTGTGTTTAAAAGCCAAGAATGCATGGATGCTCTTTTCGATTGAGATTTAGATAGTGGAAATTATTATGACAGATAGACTCTGAAGAAAATAGCAATATAGGTGTGATGTTGCCACATATTTTTGATGTAGTGATATTTTGCGAAGTGTTGTGTTTTTTGAGGTTTATTATATAAGATGGTTAATAGTCATGTTGTTGCAGTTCAAATATATGTAAGTACTATAATAATATGAAACAGTATCTTTGATTTTTAATGCCGTTTATCTAAGAAGCGTTTTTATAGTGGTTTAACTGTAAAACAGTAATTAATTCTGTGCTACTTTTATAATTTGGTAATTTCATATGATTATTTTATCATTTTCTTTCAGTTTATAGCAGTTTATTCATTGTTTTCAATCAATAATACTTGACTTTCATTGATGTATCAACATATGTTTGTAGGAGGGTAAAGCACCTTCTATTTTCAATGCTTGTGATGAGTAAATGCTCCAACTCTAAGTAGCTTTCAGATGACTAATTCAAACTTTAGGCATGACAAAGCAAATCTCAACAGCTGTGTCCGACGCAGTCCTCTCGCTTACTTGTCTCGTGGCAAGTTATGACATCTTCGTGGTGGGTCTCATTTTTATGTTTTCAAACTTTCATACAAAATGATATTTTGTATTGATCACTTTACTTATTTAAGTCAAATGAGGGGTTCTCAGTAACAACTGAGGCAATTAAGAGTTATTCAATTGCTCAATGCAGCATCTAGATACTTTTAAAAATATGTGATTTGTTCACTTGTGAAGCTTGCCCAAGTTATCTGAATAAACCTTTTTTTTCAGAAAAAGGAAAATGTTTTCCTGATCTACGGATTCATATTAGCAGGCCTGGCTGCTTTTGCTGGTGTAGCACGATTTAGTGGTTGTGACTCTGTCAAGGACATTCACACTACTCTGTCTCTTCACGGTGGAGCAGTGGGTTTTCCCTGGATGCTTCTCCTTTTTGCTTCCATTCAACTCAACCAAGGAGCCAAGCTATCTCTTGTTTCACCTGGCTGGGATATCTTAATTATTCTTGGAATGCATGTTTGTACCACACAGGTAAATTATAAGTATTGTAATTTAATTAAAGGGGCTTGGATCAGGCTCATTATAGAAGATTCAAATTGATGGTATTTTCTGAACAAGGAGACAGGTTCAAAACATTTTATTCAATGTTACAGTACGAGAATACCCGGAAGATGTTGGTTCCTGCCACACTTCTCGGGCTCACATACTCTGCAATCATCAACAGCAACCAAAACTACCTCATGGCTAGTGGGCTACTCTTGCTCTCTGGACTTTTTGGAGTAACAGGTATTTTTACTTATGCTAATTATATTTGGACATAGGTTATTTTCGCCAAACCTTTGGCAACATTTGATATTTGCCACTTTTATCTCTTTATTATTTTCCTGTCCCCAGATTTCGGCTGTCTATCATTCGATAGTTATTCACTGTCAGCACGTATTTTTGTTGTTGACAAGGTGCAGTGGCGTAACGAAAGGCCCTGCTGACCCCGCTGTGCAGGGGGGCGCCGTCTTAGGGGGGCGCCAAATCGTCGTTTGAATGCGGGACAATTTCGAAAACTTAACTAAAGTACTAGCAAAACTGCGCGTTTTGCTCTAGATACACACTTTTTTAGAGATTTTACCGGCGTATTCTCTAAAATCACCTAATTTGTTCAATTTTAGGGAGGGGCACCAAAAGGGAGGGGGCGCCAACAGGGGGGCGCTTTTTTCGGCAGGGGGGCGCCAACAGGCAACGTTACGCCACTGACAAGGTGACTGAATGTTCCAGTTGCCTAACTTGATCATTGTTTCAGGAAAGATAGGGCCGGTGTATCGCATTGATCTGTTTCACTATGCACTGTCTGGTGCTGTCTACGCTCTCCGCTCTGGACTTATATCTACAGTCTGAAATATTTGAAGATAAAATGCTGCTGTGCTGTACTTTGATTGACAGTATAACTGATGCCAGCAAAAGATTCGAATTCTATGTGTTCAGACTTGATTATTTTGTTTGTGTTTATGATTCGCTGGAATTTATGTTTAAAGTTGCTGCACTTTATATTATTTTATAATATTTGATTTCCAATTGTAATCACTCATCTATGTATGATTGCAGTAAACTTTTTTACCATGTAATACGGAGTGATCACACTCTTCACTGTTGAGCATTATACATAATAATAATTCAAACCCGGACCCAACGGATTTCT
Organism: Bolinopsis microptera; assembly: GCF_026151205.1. NCBI lineage: Eukaryota > Metazoa > Ctenophora > Tentaculata > Lobata > Bolinopsidae > Bolinopsis > Bolinopsis microptera. Next base: position 3,851,429 of record NC_087079.1, on the reverse strand, counting down.
AGTTTTATGCTTTGTTCAGTGAAGTATGGTCTACATTAATTCTATGAATCTATGAATAAAGAATCGTTTTTCAGTAATTATTTTTGTGCATCTTATTTGTTCACAAAATCGAATAATTTTAAAAACTCTGGCGTGTTACTTGACTTGAAAAATGAAAGTTTAAAAAAGTGACAAACATGTCAATTATTATTATTATTCAATATTGTGTGGTCCATACATATTATGTACTTTTTATGAGTTTATGATAATATTAGTGTTCATGATATTATCATATTATATCATACCCTTTCTGTGTACCCAATTTTGATTGCAAATTGTATTTTCAAAAACAACCTGATATTTTAGGGATATTAATTGGTAATGAAGGAAAGGACTTCGATCAAGCTGGCCAACTGAAAATGTAAATGATAACATGATCTGATACTTGTGAGGAGGTGGTTTTAAATGATCAGACAATCTATAAATCGGCTTCAGCCGAGATCTACTTTAAAATGTTGCCGTGTATTACCAAGGACAGCTAAGCCATGTGTAAGAATGTTTGCTACCAAACCATATCCGTTAAACAGGTCAAGACAATTTCTCAAGTATACAATCGATTTTTTGAAAGTCAATCTTACTGTTATTTGGACTCCTCTAAAGTCTTTTGGTTACCTGGGTGGAGCTTATGGAGTGTTTTGTGTCGGATACTCAACTTTATCACCATCTGAGTGGAATCTCTCAGATCACAATGTTATGTTAACTGGTATTGTCCGCTTTGTTAGAACTGTCTCTAACGCTGCTTTAATCATGGCTGTTTACAAATATTCATATTGGGGCGTGGTGAAACCAGAACAGCCTGACGAAAACCCGTTTGGTAAACCAAATGGAAAAAATGTCGAGGAAGTTGAGCTGACACCAGAACAGCAGAAGTACAAAGAAATTCAACACAAGTTTTGGGAATTCGCAGCTAATCGTATTGCTAATGTTATGCTAGTTAACGGTGGGTCTTACATCAAAATTGGTCAGGGTATGGCTACTTATTCATCTATGTTGCCACAAGAGTTTGCTGCGGCATTGAAACCTTTATTGAGCAATATCTTTGAGAGGCAAAGTGGTGAAATAGAACACATGTTTGTAGAAGATCTTGGTGCACAACCAGAGAAACTCTATGCAAATTTCAAACGGGACCCTATAGCAGGGGCTTCTATTGCCCAGGTTTTTCTGGGACAGACTCATTGTGGAAAGAAGGTTGCTATTAAAGTTCAGTATTTTGATATCGCTAAAAGGTTCAAGATGGACAAAGGAACTTGTCTTTTTCTTTTACGAGTATTGGATTGGTTTATTCCTGGTATCCCCTTCCTGAATGTCATGCCTCATGTTTTTGATAGCCTTAAAAAAGAATTAGATTTTGTTACAGAAGGCAGAAATTCTGATTCATGTAAGAATGAACTGAAAGATTTGGATTTTATGTATGTTCCTGCAGTTCATTGGAAACTGACCAGCAAGCGAATTTTAACAATGGATTTTGCTGAAGGAATCAGTCTGACTGATGCTGAGAAAATTAAAGCTGCTGGCTTTGATACTAAAGAAATCATGACCAAGGTTATTCGAATATTCTCAGAACAAATTTTCAGAACTGGAAATATTCATAGTGATCCTCATCCGGGAAACCTAATGGTTAGAAAAAATCACCGAACTGGAAAAACAGAGATAGTGGTGATTGATCACGGGCTTTATGAGCACCTGCCAACGGAGTATCGACAAGCGTTCGCCTCCTTCTGGCACTCTGTAATCATTGATGACCATGATGAAGTTCAAAGTAGTGGTAAAATACTTGGGCTAAATTTTCCTGACATGATGGCCACCCTTTTGTTTTTCCAACCCTACGGTAAAATGAAGGAGTTGGGTTTCGGAGGGATGCATGGTGAGCGTAGAAAGAAGGTGATAGACATGAATGAAGAAGAAAAGGAACAAATGGAGTTAATACGGCACATGGCACATGATACTCTTGACACCTTACCAAAGGAACTAGCTCTTGTCTTCAGAAACCTCCGTCTTATCCAGGTATTGCATATTTTACATAGTTTCCCCCTTTTCAGTTTTAAAAAGTAAGTTGTGACTTACCACATCTTACAAGCCATTAGTGTGCCATGTTCCTCAACTCTGCCAGTATTTCGGGGGGACTAGCATCTTTAAACTTAATGCAATTCATTCCTCAAATTCGAAATCAAGAAAAACATTTTCAGACAACCAGTTTTCTAATTCTAATCCTGAATCACGCCATCAGGGAATAAACTTATCGTTTGGTGTACCAATAAACAGAGTAAGACTCATGGCAGAAGTGGCCGTTAAGAACTCGAAAAAGGATGAAGATTTCTTCACAAATCTTCAATCACGGGTAAGCTGAACATTTTATACTGCAGACATTATTAAGCTTAAATCTCAAGTAAATTTTCACCGTATATTTTAATTTCATACATTTATCGTCGGTCTAGCAACATTTTATTTTGAACAAAATCTACCAGCTACCTATACAATAATAAGAAAACATAACGAATCTGCTGATAATCGTTACTTTCCAGGCGAAGTTTGAGTGGCATTTCTTTGTGTTGGACCTGAGGAACAGACTAATAGCCTGGGCACTGTGGCTGTACAGCTGCTTTGCTAAACGAGAAGAGGGAGCTGTCGATGTGTCACAAGCAGCTTTGTTTCTTAAAGCGTGAACATGGGCTTTCAGATTTTAAACAACTTAGATCTACTCGTCAGATGAAACACACAACTGGAACTTCTATTTAGTTTTTCAATCATGTGCAAACTTGTAAATACTTGAGCTCTAGTATTTTTGTAACAGTTTACTTTTGTTACATGGACTTACTGATTAGAAATTTGTTTTATTAGCTCTATTGAAGGGCTTAACATGTGGAAATTTATTGATTTCCGGTTAAGACTATTTCGTGATCATAATGAAATCAGGGAGTATTATTTAAGTACATTGATAAGTGACCCAATGTTCAGCTGAATCAATTGTAGACCCTCACTCTCAGATATATTATTTGTAATTTTTAATTGTTATTAATTCCAGTTCTTTTAGTATTGCAGTAGGGTAATTGTTATTAAATTATGAAAGATAAAGGAGATATTGAAAAGTAAGTTTTGATATGAGTTTATATAATGCCCTGAAATTTCTTAACGCAACATTATTGATTATTGAAAGTTATCATCCAACTAAATATTCCTGAATCCTGACAACGCGAATTTCATATCCTTTACTAATATAACTATAAGTTTGTTTGCTAATGTTCGGTTATTGCCTTTGTAAATATCATTATAATGAAACTCGTTTTGAATGTCGATTTATTTAATGCTTTCTACTAACCTGCTAACCTAGTAAATACTTCGATCCATTTGAAAATGTATTATATTTATATTGTTCACTGTATCACATCTACTGAAAATCTTCCAATATTAATAATCTCCAAACTAATCTCTAATTATTCAGTGCCACGATGTCATTAGCTAAGGTAATTCAACGAATCAAAAAAGAATGGCAGATCATAGTAACAATCTTAGGAATCTACATATTTTACTACACGCTCACCTCAATAAACTGGCCCAAAGCTCAGCGTCGTCTGAAATCAGACATTGATCCTGAAGTCCCTATAAAAACTGACTCATGGATCTACAACCCTGGGAAGGTCTATCCACCTGAATGGTATGCAATACCCAAAAAACCAGACCCACAATGCAAGCCCAAACACAATCTACACTTCCTGCGAACACACCAAACCGGGACATCATCCATAACGAACATTTTCTATAGATACGGTCAGGAACATGACCTCAAGTTTGTGATGAACGCTCTTAAACTCAACCTGAACTACCCGGGTAGGATTAACATGCACTACTTAGAATCTGTGAAGCCTCCTCAGGGTTACAGTATCTTGTGCCAGTATTCCAGATTCCACAAGATGGATGCCCTGAGGATAATGCCGGATGGGACTATTTTTACCACCCTGCTTCGCCATCCTGTTGATCAGTTTCTGTCAGTGTTCCATAACCATGGCATCAAGGAAGAGATAAGAAATCTTCAACCCCATCATAATCCATATGAGGAGTTCTTTAGGAATCCCAAGAAAATATCCATGATGGCATCAGATGCTGTGTTTCACCTTATACAGAACAGCATGAGTTTTGACCTGGGGTTGAACCCTCTTCAGTTTCCCAACGAAACTGCTGTTGATGAGCTGATAAAAAAGGTTGATGAAGATTTTCATCTTGTCATTATCATAGAAATGTTAGACGAGTGTTTGGTTCTACTCAGACGACTCATGTGCTGGGACCTGAAACACATGATATACGTGAAACTCTCTGTAAACAACGAATACAGCAACGGGATAAAACCTGAAATACGGGAGAAGATTCTTGATTGGAATTCTGTCGATAAGAAACTCTACGACCACTTCTACAAGAAGCTACAAAGAATCATATCCGAACAAGACGAAGATTTCCACAAAGAAGTTGCCATGCTAAAAAAGATCAACGCTGAATTTTGGCGGGAATGCTACAGCAACGTGTTACCAGTATTTGATGGCAACAAGATAGGCTACACACTGCAGGACACCCATTCCGACAACAAAACCTGCAAGACCCTAGCTACTGATGACGTCACTCAGACCCACGTGATCGGGTTGAAGCAGTTTAAAGACACTCTTCCTCCGTCAGACATTCTCATGGTCAGGAACCACATGCAGAACCTGGGTAAGTTTAACCCGGCCATGTTGAAGTGGGGTGATGTGTATAACGCATTGGATCCTGATGATGCATATTATAAGTCTCCGTTCGATGAGTTGTAGGTGCAGGTGATGACTAACTCGACTTAGGGTGGCTTCAATGTCCGAGCAGATATGATGTTTCTCCAGATCTGTCTATCCATCATGAGCTTGTTTATCTCCTAGCTGTTTCCCTCCGCAGAATGTCAATATACGTGAGGTGTAGTCTTCCCCTACGCTGATGGCCGTGAAGGGGTTCCCAGGAGAAGCTGATGGATCAGAAGTTCAGGTGATATCAGACTGTTTTTTATCCTGCTGTGCAGTGCGCATGATGTTCAACATGTTTTCATAGTAATATTGTATTTTAGTGATGTTGATCGTTTTTTTATTGAAATACATGACAAAATAGGCACAATGTGCCTATTTGTTACAGATTTGTTTCATGATGCGAATTATAATACTCAATTAATTTCATATTATATGTTTATATTTTCGGTATCAAAAATTTGACGGCCATAATGCTTAAAATCATAATATTTATCGTTTTTATTTGCAGACTTACAATATAATGGATGCATCAATTATTATTTTCGTTTAATACGGTTTTATCATTTTACTGTGGTGTTCAACTCGTATAATAAAAAAAAAGAATTTACGTCAGTATAAAACATGCAGTAATTTACAGTAATGTATATTTAATCTTTTGTACTTAAATAATATTTTGTTAAGTTACTGACCCCACTATCAAGGTATACAGAGAGAATGGAAACTGATGGATTTGTATTGGTTAAACCTTCAAGAAAACGCAGAATCAAATCAAAGAAGTGTCCAGTGTTACCAGTAAATAATGTTGATGATGAGTGGGATCATCCTCTGGATCTTACTAGTGTTATAAAACAGGTCTTTACTGAGGGTGAGTGTTATTTTACAGTTATTTTACAGTTATTTTACAGTTATTTTGCAGTTATTTTACAGTTATTTTACAGTTATTTTACAGTTATTTTGCAGTTATTGTCGGTTATTGGTTCTACCTTTAATGGGAAGTGCAAATCTAAAACTGAGATTGGAACTGAATAACCTGTCAAACATTTAGCCTATGTTTACATGTTAAATGTACATTTAGCTATTTTGACAAGTGAATTTAGCTGTGTTAACATGTACAATGTACAATGTACAATTAGCCAATGTTAACATGTACAATGTACATGCTATTTCAGACTCTGTATTCTGTGATAAGATCAGTGAAGTGATATCAAGTCAAGATATTGAACAGATAGTATGCTATGGTATAGGAAGACTAAGTACCTGCAAGCTGGCTCAGTTTCAGTTTGCTGTTTTAGTAAACGTTCTACAAAAATCTCCCCAAATTCAAAAGTTTGTAATTTATCTTGTTATTTCTCAAATTTCTTATCAGCACTGTATCTTTTGTCTGATTCCAGTGATAATAAAGCAATAATAACTCATTAATTGATCAAAAGGTTGGTTAAGTTTAACAGATTTATAATGTGACTAGTGTTCTAGATGGTACGTCCCTAATTAATTATTTTATCAGGTGTTTGGTATTTGACCCAGTACTGTCCCTAATGCTACATTACTTTATCAGGTGTCTGGTATTTGACCCAGTACTATCACAGTCAGAGAGAACCTTCATTACTCAATACATGGAGGTTTTATCAGAAAACGACATGTGTGGCAGACGAGTTGTGTGTAATACACTCTTTTATATGATACACAGTAGGTATTGTAATACTGTATACCTACACATTAGACATTAGTTGTAGTGTAGTAATTACTAGTCTGTGTGTACCTTCATGGCTATTGTGTTGCAGCAGCGTGCCCCACATGACATAATAGCCGTGCCAATTATCGTTTATAAAAGTCGTACACGTGGGCACTGGGCACAGGGCCATGATATTATTATTATGTATGATAAACTTTAATCCAGAAAAATATGTACCTTCAGTAAAAGGATGTACGATAACGTTTTGAAAAGTAACTGGGATCAGTTAAAGTACTGTACGCTAATTGGTAATTCGTTCCAGTCTTATCTGCTTCACTCCACTACGTCTTCATTGGTAAAACAGGTGAGCAAATCAGATTTAATCTTATCATATAATTAATTGTATTTTAATATGTATTATCTCTATTAGATTGAAAATTATGATATTATTGTGATAGTAAGGTTTTTAGAAATAAGGGATCGCTCACATATGACATAATACTACTTATGCCAGATTTTGACCTTTTTAGACCCCTCAACCACTCTGTGAGCCACTTTACACTATTATACACTATAGTGTTGAAATAAAACGTACACAAACGGAAGTGAAATATTAGTATGATTATGGCAATGTTAACTTTCAGGTTCCCCATATTTACACATGCACAGAACATACCAAAGAAGACGAGTTACCCAAGTTCGTGAGCCATCATAACGTTTTCAACAATACTGTAATCATAGAGTTCTTATCTTCGGCTGATACTGATTCTGTTTTTGTGAACACTCTTCCTGCTGATATCTCTGAGGATGGCTTAGAGATACAGTGAAACACAGATTACTTAGTAAAACACTAAACCCCTGACCAACTAATCTTTAATTTGTTATAAGTTAATTTGTTGGCTAGCCTATAACACGGCCATTCCGGCTCTCAAATGATTGTTTTGTGAAGTTGGCATGATATGAAGAAGAAATTTTGTGTGTTATTCGTCTCATTCCTTCTTTATGTATGAAATTAATCCTGAAATTTATCTGATAGGAATTCATTTTAAGGTCATGTCAGGTAATTTTATTCCTAAAAAGAAGTATCAATTACAATAATTATAGATATTATCAAGCATAATGATTAATGACAATTACCACTGAATTTAAAGTATTTTTAGTCTTACCCTAGCCTGTAGTTTACAGTAACAATTACCATGGTAATCTACCCTACCCACCTATTTTTATTGTAGGTCGATGGTGATGGCCAGATTGGACGAGATCTCATATTTTGGCCTGATTCTGACTTAATGCACCATGGGTTCAGCTTACAGTAAAAAATCATTAGATAACATCAGTGTTAGTGAAGAATGTTTCAAATTAGAGAAAGAACTCAACATTGCAAAGAGAATTTTCGGAGTCGAACATGAAAAGATCCTTAGCAGGGTGTATGTTACCCACGTTGCTCTTTACAAAACCCCAATAGAAGGCATACGCAGAAGTTCGACTGCCTTTGTAGTTCTCAAGACAAATTTTGGATTATGCCTATCTCTGGAAAAGCAACAGGACGGTATTTTCATAGGGACGACATCAACTCCACAAAAACTTCCAGTTGACCTTTTGGTTGAAAACAGTTCGAGCTGTCCTTTCCGTTGCTTGATAGACTGTTTGAAGGACATTATGAATACTTCCAGTGTTACCAATTATAATGATTGCCAAGGCTTTGCGAAAAGAATATTTAATAAGATATGCCAAGAAGGCTTTTTCAAAGTGACTCCACAACTGAATGTGGCCAGGACAGTTTTTGGCTATGATCATGAAAGAATTGTTAACACCACGACTATTACTCAAGTTGCTGTTTACAAAACTCTGCTACCTTCCAATTCTTGTATAAGAAACAAACTTGCGAGACGGTATAAGTGGATTACCGTCAATAGTCATGCATTTGTGGTTATGAAGACAAGTTCTGGTGTATGCATATCTCTCGGAAAGCAGCACGACGGTATTTACATTGCGAAAAGCAACATGTTCGATAATGTAGTTAATGGCATGGAATCATATCCTCAGAAGCGTACAGTTGACCTTGAGATTGAAGACCGCTCAAACTATCGTTTTGGTCACTTTATAGTCTTGCTGAAAGAAATTCAAAAAGATTGCAACGATAAAAGTGTAAAAGATAAAAACTACCAAGACTTCTCAAAGAGAATTTTTGATAAGATTGCTGCCACAAAAACATGGTACTACACTATACCTCAAGCGCCTCTGTATGTATCATGCTTTATCTTCCCACTCTTTATCGATATAGTCCATCGGTTATGTGAGTATATGCCCATGGGAACTTTGTTGCTGTGTGGTGGTGTGTTCTTATTTTGCTTAGTTGATTATATATTTGCCAAATTTTCAAAACACAACGCTACTAACTAATTCATAAAGTATATAGTAATATTAGTTACTTGCTCTATCAAACGCAAGACTTCTTAAAATATGATATAGATTATTGACAACATATTTCTTTTGTTAAATGCTTAGATCTCACTGTATTTAAATGAGACTATGAAAGATACTAGTTTCAAGAGGCGTTTTCTTATTTAAAGATGTATTTAAACTTTACAAGTTTGAATTTAATTTTATGCTAAGGTTTTAATGATCTTATCATACAATATTTTTAGTTGACTGTAAATTTAATTGATTTAGGAGTTATATTTTTTATATGATTCTATACGACCCAATTTTATAAAATGACATTAATTTTTGTTTTTATTAGGTTATATAATATTTTTTGTAAATTTTGATTTATGGGCAAATGTTTTTAAATTGTAACATACTGCTGCAATGAAGTTGTTCCCTTTTTAAAATTATTCTATTGGAATTAAGTTTTTACCTTTTTAGAACGATATCACTGGAATGAACTTTTTACCTTGCTTGAAAAAAAATATTACAATGAACTGTTTGTCTTTTTAACCAAACCACTTACTTACTTGGGTTACTTGGGTTGGGTTCCGAGCTAGAGTGCTGGAATGACGTTTATACTTTTAATACCATACCGTACCTGTATACCTACTATTAGAATACATTTTTTAAAATCATACTGAAGTTCAGTGAAATGCTGTATTATTTCCTTATACTGTAGTACTACTATAATAAAGGTTTTATTCACGGTTTGAATATCATAATGCTGAAGAAAAGAAAGTGTCGAAAGAGAACTGGATTTAGAATTTGTATCGATTGATTAAACTGTACATTTTTCATTGATTTAAAGAATCTACTTCTTTGACATCATCAATTATTTTTCACAATATTACCCTCAAAAAGGATTAAGGATGCCGATCTACTATGAACTGGTATCCAGCAATGAGCTAGCTCCCGACGAGAAATTTATGCTGGGTTTTAAGTATGATGTACAGAATGGAATAATAGAGGGAAGAATTCATTCTTGGTGCGTTTTAGCAAACACTCCTTATGGCACGATCCCAGCCAAGGCCATAGGTGACAAAGCTTGGTACACATACAAAGGAAAAGTGTACATGACAGCTGATTTCTCCTATCTGAAAGCAGACCCGAGTGCTAAGGTGACGGTACAGGAAGCTGATTCTCCACCTCTTGGAGCGATACACGGGGACCTACTAGATGGTAAACCCAGCTACATGGTGATCTGTGATACATCATCTGCTGACGAACCCGGCAAATCTGACGGTGTGATTTCTCAGTTTGGGTGGAAAGGTCTAGAATATGACGAAGAAGATTTTAGATATGTCTGTATCAGTGGGCCCTATTCGTTTGTGCAGTCCAGCGAAAATGAAGACCCTAAAAGTACCGATGTAATGCTTGGTAACGATAAGTGGGGATATACAGAGGGACCTATGTGGTGTGTCATGACTCATAGTACCCATGGCTGGCTGCCAGGCTTGGCTAGCAGGAAGTGGGAAAATGCATGGTACACATACGGCCCGAAAGTATGTAAAACAACCGATTTCCATTTCATTCGCCCAGATGATGGCTATGAAGCAATGCTGAAAGCTGCTGATGGTTCTCCACCGAAACATGGTGTAGTTGTGGGACAAGGTAAGTATGATAACCAGCCCATCTACTCGGTGGTTTGTCATGTTGATGGAGATGATATTCCTGGATTATACTCAGGTGGTGATGCAGCTTACTACCAGGTTGTCTACAAGTATAAACCTGGCGTATGTTGGGTGTATCCTGGTGGTACTAGCACAATGGAGGCTAAGAATTTCTCTTATGTCGTAGTTGTCGAGAGAGGCCCAGATGCAAAAGAGGATGCAAACAAAGATAAACATTGTTCAGAAGACTAGTCTTTGCCCTCTTCAATCGTGTAGTTCACGAACGGCGTGAATGTACTAGGATATCTAATAAATTCCAACCCAACACATGGATTGAAAGATAGAATTATAGATATGTTTACTGATAATGTTAACATTATCATAGTAATACATACATATTACATATTAGATGACAGAATTTTTTACAGTGTTTTAACAATTTTATTAATTTTTTAGAGTACAGGATTTATTATTTACTTTTAGTTATAGTCTTTCTTTCAAAAAAGTTTTAAAAATCCAAAAAAATGTATCTCACTGAAGTGGTAATTATGAATAGTTATGATACCTAATTGGTATACCGGTTATAATTGTAGATAAACATATTTTCAAATCTGTAATCCGTTCATTATCTAGTTTCCATAATTATTGGATAAGACTTTTGATAGAATGTGACAGGATAGATTTAAAATGCCACATATTTTGTTGTTCGCCAACATGATTAAATATTTATTTTGTGTTTAAGCAAATATTAATAGTTTTAAAATAATGTTTTTATCGCTTTTTTTCCTCTTCTCAAAACAATTCTTTTGGAATGACGTTTTTACTCTCAATACCATACTACTGCTTTTTAAATCTTTATTTAAATGGTTTCGATTGGGCACCTCATTCATCGATTTGTGTTGTTCGATCTTTAGATCTTTGGAACGTGTTCATAGGAGAGCTGAGCTGATAAGTAAACATACATCTATTTGAATCATGAAGCACACGTTATTTACATAATAAATAAAGTGGGTAATCATAAATTGTGATGTTAACAATCCAATTGAGTAATAATAATATTCGGTATCAGAAAATATACCACTCTAGCCTGTACCCATTGCTTTCATACATTCATTTAGTGATCTGTCAAACCAATCTGCTTACAAATTGTTCTGTGTGATGCTTTCCACTACAATTCTGACTTGTTGAGCGTATTGTAAGGGCACTTAAAGCATGATCTCTTTTTTGACAACTCGTGCATTCCCTTCCTCACCTCAACCTTTCCGTACTGCTTCTCAGCATACCGGTTAAAAAGTCTGTAAACATAACAGTAAACATCACTCGGTTTTAGTTCGGTTCTGACAAAATGCCTGGCGTTCTCTGAGATGATGTGAGCCAAGTGGTCGTTTTCCTGGGCCCAGTTTAGGCGCTGTATCAGGTTGTTGAGGTTGTGGTTAAAGGGAACATAGTGTACCCACGGTTTTATGTCTGCGTAGAAATGTTCGTAGAAGAATGAGTCCTGAAGTATTTTTGTGATTTATTTTTTATCAATTTTACAGTGTACGTTTGTTTTAGCAGTTTAAAAGTCTGTAGTTAATTGATTATTCGAATTTTTTTATGAAAATGTTTTATATAGCCGGCTGGTCAGGCATGATATTTTAATATTTTTAAAACGATTGTTAATTTTTTAGAAAGATGGTATAATTATAGACGTAGATGATTTTAGTCAACAAATTTTGAATTAATTATTGATTGCTTATAATTTTTAATGGAATTTAATACAGCAGGCGTGCCGGAAAAAATAATATAATTAGTAACTCAAATTTTTTATCTAGGTGTTTGTTTTATTGTTTCATGGCATTTTAAACTATACTAAATGATTTGTTAATATCCACACCACAACAATATCTAACCTGTTTGAAGACAACACTTGGTCCACCCAAGATAAAAGGCACTCTATAAGCCGACACCATACCATCCACCGTTATCTGGAACTTGTAGTCGAAGAACTCTCTGAAGGGTATCTTTGGAACAATGTCTCCATACATGGACGGAACATGCTTGAAGAAGAGGGCTTGAGTCAGTTTAGCATCCACCTTTTTGGTGTATTGTGCCTATTTGTTACAGATTTGTTTCATGATGCGAATTATAGTACTCAATTAATTTCATATTATATGTTTATATTTTCGGTATCAAAAATTCGGCGGTCATAATGCTTAAAATATTTACCGTTTTTATTTGCAGACTTATAATATGCTGGATGCAACAATTATTATTTTCATTTAATACGGTTTTATCATTTTACTGTGGTGTTCAACTCGTTTAATAAAAAAAAAAGGATTTTCGTCAGTATAAAACATGCAGTAATTTACAGTAATGTATATTTAATCTTTTGTACTTAAATAATATTTTGTTAAGTTACTGACCCCACTATCAAGGTATACAGAGAGAATGGAAACTGATGGATTTGTATTGGTTAAACCTTCAAGAAAACGCAGAATCAAATCAAAGAAGTGTCCAGTGTTACCAGTAAATAATGTTGATGATGAGTGGGATCATCCTCTGGATCTTACTCGTGTTATAAAGCAGGTCTTTACTGAGGGTGAGTGTTATTTTGCAGTTATTTTGCAGTTATTTTACAGTTATTTTACAGTTATTTTGCAGTTATTTTGCAGTTATTTTGCAGTTATTTTGCAGTTATTTTGCAGTTATTTTGCAGTTATTTTGCAGTTATTTTGCAGTTATTTTGCAGTTATTTTGCAGTTATTTTGCAGTTATTTTGCAGTTATTTTGCAGTTATTTTGCAGTTATTTTGCAGTTATTTTGCAGTTATTTTGCAGTTATTTTGCAGTTATTTTGCAGTTATTTTGCAGTTATTTTGCAGTTATTTTACAGTTATTGTCGGTTATTGTTTCTACCTTTGATAAGAAGTGCAAATCTAAAACTGAGATTGGAACTTAATAACCTGTCAAACATTTAGCCTATGTTTACATGTAAAATGTACATTTAGCTATTTTGACAAGTGCATTTAGCTGTGTTAACATGTACAATGTACAATTAGCCAATGTTAACATGTACATGCTATTTCAGACTCTGTATTCTGTGATAAGATCAGTGAAGTGATATCAAGTCAAGATATTGAACAGATAGTATGCTATGGTATAGGAAGACTAAGTACCTGCAAGCTGGCTCAGTTTCAGTTTGCTGTTTTAGTAAACGTTCTACAAAAATCTCCCCAAATTCAAAAGTTTGTAATTTATCATGTTATTTCTCAAATTTCTTTAAATCAGCATCTTTTGACTGATTCCAGTGATAATAATAAAGCAAAAATAACTCATTAATTGATCAAAAGGTTGGTTTAGTTTAACAGATTTACAATGTGACTAGTGTTCTAGATGGTACGTTCCTAATGCTCCATTACTTTATCAGGTGTCTGGTATTTGACCCAGTACTGTCACAATCAGAGAGAACCTTCATTGCTCAGTACATGGAGGTTTTACCAGAAAACGACATGTGTGGCAGACGAGTTATGTGTAATACACTCTTTTATATGATACACAGTAGGTATTGTAATACTGTATACTTACACATTATACATTAGTTGTAGTGTAGTAATTACTAGTCTGTGTGTACCTTCATGACTATTGTGTTGCAGCGTGCCCCACATGACATAATAGCCGTGCCAATTATCGTTTATAAAAGTCGTACACGTGGGCACAGGGCCATGGCAATGATATTATTATTATGTATGATAAACTTTAATCCAGAAAATGTACCTTCAGTAAAAGGATGTACGATAACGTTTTGAAAAGTAACTGGGATCAGTTAAAGTACTGTACGCTAATTGGTAATTCGTTCCAGTCTTATCTGCTTCACTCCACTACGTCTTCATTGATAAAACAGGTGAGCAAATCAGATTTAATCTTATCATATTAATTGTATTTTAATATGTATTATATCTCTATTAGATTGAAAATTATGATATTATTGTGATATTAAAGTTTTTAGAAATAAAGGATCGTTCACATATAATTAATAAGTTAATACTACTTATGCCCCCTCCACCACTCTGTTAGCCACTTTACACTATTGTGTAGAAAATAAAGGTACACAAACGGAATGGAAATATGATTAAGGCAATGTTAACTTTCAGGTTCCCCATATTTACACATGCACAGAACATACCAAAGAAGACGAGTTACCCAAGTTCGTGAGCCATCATAACGTTTTTAACAATACTGTAATCATGGAGTTCTTATCTTCGGTTGATACTGATTCTGTTTTTGTGAACACTCTTCCTGCTGATATCTCTGAGGATGGCTTAGAGATACAGTGAAAAACCATTTTTATATAATATGCTGATGCTCGATATATATACCTACCAATGTTTTGCGCCTTCTGGTAACATTTTTGTCACGTCTACCGAATGTTAACTTGGCCAGGCCATTGTACATTTTGCTAAACAATTTAATTTTTCGTTAAAAAATGGAAGTGAGGCCCTTTGGTGTTGCTCTGACACGCTTTATCAGCTCTGTCATCATTATTTATATGGAATGGGGATATGAAGGAGATTTTGTGTGTTATTTCTTTTCATGTATGAAATTGATCCTGAAAGCTAACTGCTAAAGTTCATCACAAGATCGTGTCAGTGCATTGTATTCCTAAACATGATTATTGATAACCGTCGTAGATTGTTAAGTAAAAAGTCAATAATTACTGAATATATTAAAGCGTTCCAACAGTTCCTCTGTAATTAATATTAATAATGACCTTGGTTAACCAGTAACCACGAACGATCATTTTATTGTAGGTCGATGGTGAGGGACAGGCTGGACGAAATCTCATGATATTTTGCCTTAATCTGACTTCATGAACCATGGGTTCAGCTCACAGCAAAAAGGAGCATTCAATTTCAGATGAGGTATTTGTAAATGAGTCATTAAATAATATTAATGTTAATGAGGGATGTCTCAATTTAGACGAAGAACTCAACATTGCAGAGAGAATTTTCGGAGTCGAATATGAAAAGATAATTGACAGAATTTTTGTAACTCACGTGACTGTTGGAAGACAATGGTCCTGGCCTACAGTTGATTATGTTTATTTTGTGATTCTAAAGACGAATTGTGGAGTATTGATATCTCTCGAGAAGCAGCAAGATGGTACCTCCTCCATTGAGTTTAGGAGAAAATTATTTCGATCTTATGGATATGACTTTAAAGTTTACGATGTTATTGACGACAGTAAATCCAGCTATCCCTTTAGTTGCTTCAAAGACTTTTTAAAGGAAATGTTCATTACTTGCAGTGCTAGTTATAACAAAGACTTTGCAAAGACAATTTTTGTTGAGATAAGCCAAGCATGCTATTTCAAATTAAATCCGAATCTTAATGTGGCTAAGAGTGTTTTCGGCTACAATCATAAAAGCATTGTTAACGACACGACCGTAACTCATGTTTATGTCTACAAATGTCCACTAGAAGGCATATTCATAAGTTCAACTGCTTCTATAAGAGAAAGAATAAGAGAACGAATTGGGAGACAGTGGACTTCAGTTGATTATCATGCATTTGTGGTGTTGAAGACAAGTTATGGTGTAAGCCTATCCCTCGAAAAGCAGCGAGACGGAATTTACATCGGGAGAAGCATAAGATGTGATGATGTGGTTGAAGGTATGCGACCATCTCCTCGGAAAGGTCCTATCGACCTTGAGATTGAGGATAGCTCTGACTATCCTTTCAAACATTTCTTAGGTTATCTGGATGCAATTGTGGAGGATTGTAGCGATTACAGTGTAACAGATCAAAACTGCCAAGACTTTGCAAAGAGAATTTTCGATAAGATTGCTTCGACGAAAACTTGGAACTACACTCGACCAAAAGAGTATCTTTATAAAACAGCAATAATATTTGGAATTCAGTTCCTTATCATGTTTTTGTGGTCCTGAAGACATTTTGTGACAAATGTACAATGTACAATGTACATGTACTACCTTAATTTTTACAGATTCTTTATTATATTTTTGGGTATAAGAATAGTTTTTTAGTTTGGTTCGTTTAAAGATTTTATCCATGTTTTTAATTTTGATTAGTACTTTAGTAATTATTATCATCACTTATGTAATTCATTAATGAGTAAATTTTTGCAAGTAATAATTTTGAAGTTTTAGTTGACGTTAAATAGTACTTCATATCACGTTCTGTCACCGGGGTTGTTGGATTCTTTTTTACCTAATATTTTTAGTGTTCATAATTTTTGATGATTCCTTAAATACGGCCAATTCAACGGAAACTGGACTTTTCAGGTAAATGTAACTGTTGAATGTTCCATTCTCAAATTATTTGTTATATGGACACGTTCATTTGAGTTTGAGGATATTGGTAAACAAAAATAATAGCGTTTTTGACGATAGTGGCTTAATTTTGACATCTATTAACCTAGCACGTTCAGAAGTTCTGAACATTAGCCACGTAACCCATACTCCCATATGCACTGCTCAGAAAGAAAATCTATTGTTGTTAGGCACTATAATGTTTCAAATGTCACATTTTGTGTGACTTAGTTAACTGCAGTTGTCTAATTATCATTCCTTGGTCTGAAATATAGTAGATTAGGTCAATCTAACAATTATGATACAACATTGGTTAAAGGGCACGGATCGAACGGTTACAAGGCAATATTTGGGTAACTTTGTCACACTCAGAATACCATACCTCTATTCTACTGTGAGGTGTCCTCAAAACCCTTTTAACTCATTATTTGATGGTTGATCTACCAATCATAGTCCTAAAATATGTTGTTTTGAGTAGTTAGCTAATACAGGCACTTGGTTATTGGGAAATGAGGTTAATTCTGTCACAATATATGGAATTTTAAATTTGTGGCGAATTATTTATATCTGATTTTGGTTTGAAAGGCGGGAAAACTTTATATGATGACAATGTAGTTGATGCAAGTTAAGATCAGTTGATGTTTACATTCAACATTGTCACAAAAAATGATACGAAATCGTAAATAGGTTAAAAACAATGATTATAGAATGAAATAGTCTCTTATAATAACTCTTATAATAACTGATGTTACAAAGTAAACATGTCTTGCCCCTATTTTTAAGATCTATATAATATTCTATAACTCCTATCTATTAGAATTCAACATTCTTTCAGAAAAAATTGGTAGAATATAGTCCAGAACATCAGAGCTCAAGTTTAACAATTTTAGGTTAAATTTGTCAAAGTCACTAAAAATGTGATAAAATTAACTTTTCCTGCCACAACAATTTCAAGATATTGGGTTAAAATTGGCATAGGATGCTTTATTGCCTATATTAATCGATCCAAACTACGAAAGAATATAAATGTTAATGTGATGACGATTACCTAACTCTAATAATAACTGATGTGACAAAGTAAAGATGTCTTGCCCCTATTTTGAAGATCTATAACTCTATTAGAATTCAACATTCTTTCAGAAACGATTGGTAGAATATTGTCCAGAACATCAGAGCTCAAGTTTAACAATTTTAGATTAATTTGTCAAAGACACTGAAAATGTGACAAAATTAACTTTCCCTCCCCCAACAGTATCAAGATAGTGTGTTAAAATTGGCATAGGATGCTTTATTGCCTATATTAATCGATCCAAACTACGAAAAAGATCTGTTGACCCGGAAAAATCGTCAAAAAAAGAGGTCCAAGATTTTCAAAATCGAATAAAAAATTTGTAAAGGCCTCGAAATTGTAAAAAGAGTGAAATCTTCTAAATGGTCCTTAGAACATATCCTGAAAGTTTCAAGGTGATTGCTCAAAAAATGTAGGAAAAGATAGATCTTTAGATTCGATTTTCAGGGCGCGCGATTGAAAATCGCTTGCGCAATACAATTACACATGAGCACTGACCTTTGACCGGTAATAATTTCGTCTAGGAACAATATTTTTCCATGGGACCAAAAGTAGCAGATAGATATCACTCCCCTCTATTAGAAACAACTATAAAATCAATTTCGAGAGAAATTTCATAAATATCTGATGACGATTACCTAACTCTTATAATAACTGATGTGACAAAGTAAACATGTCTTGCCCCTATTTTGAAGAACTATACCTCTATTAGAATACTATGTTACTTTATCATCAAAAAAATTTCGACTAACTAGTTATTTTGCCAGCAAGGAGCTAACAGAGTTATAATAATTTTTTTGTCACGAAATTACCCTATTTTTGACCATGTTGCGGTAGTTTAATTGTAACACAGTTAACATATTACCACCCGATAATGATTTATGTGACTGGTGCATGGTACTAGCAGTATTGTTTGATCCATAGTACGTATTATAAGGGCTTTAAGCTAGTATATCATTATTTTTTCAATTTCACACATGTTCAGATATCATCAAGATTATGTGACAAAGTAAACTTGTTTGTGCCTTCTGTGTTTAAATTCCTCACGACTAAATGATATAATAACAATTCCTAGCACTTCCAGGCCATCAAATAAACCTACATTGCTCAGTATTGCTTATCAGGGTGCCCTAAATATTCTTCACATATTTTCTTAAATGTGTGACAGAGTAAACCTGAGTGCACCATCTAACGAAAAATTCGTCAAATATGTAGGTAATGGTCATATGTACCCATCCAATCAACTGGACACTCAAAAATTTGGTCAAAAATGGCAGCAAGGGGTCCATATTTACTCCGTCACATGTTTATAGTGTGACAATGTAACCATTTCCGTGCCGGCCGTATTTAAACAATATCTTATCACCTGATTAAAATATCGTTATGTGACAAAGTTAGCCAAGAGGATGAGACGATTATCCTAACCATCAAGGGTTTGTGTAATTTCATAGTGAGACAAAGTCAACTACACTGTGCCTTTTAAAGGGTCACTTATATTTACCAATATCCTCAAACTCAAATGAACGTGTCCATATAGCACCTAGTGTTGAAAGTATTATATAGCGTTAAAAACTTTCAACACTACTAATATAATATAACAAATAATTTTAGAACATGAATATGATGTAGTATCTGACTAGATTTGAATATTTATTGATTTAAAGAATCTATTTCTTTGACCTCATAAATTATTTCTAACAGTATTTCCATTGAAAAGGAGTAAGGCCAAGAATGCCGATCTACTATGAACTGGTATCCAACAATGAGTTAGCCCCCGACGAAAAATTTATGTTGGGTTTTAAGTATGATGTACAGAATGGAATAATAGAGGGAAGAATTCATTCTTGGTGCGTTTTAGCAAACACTCCTCATGGCACGATCCCAGCCAAGGCTATTGGTGACAAAGCTTGGTACACATACCAAGGAAAAGTGTACATGACAGCTGACTTCTCCTATCTGAAAGCAGACCCGAGTGCTAAGGTGACGGTACAGGAAGCTGATTCTCCACCTCTTGGAGCTATACACGGGGACCTACTAGATGGTAAACCCAGCTACATGGTGATCTGTGATACATCATCTGCTGAAGAACCCGGCAAATCTGACGGTGTGATTTCTCAGTTTGGGTGGAAAGGTCTAGAATATGACGAAGAAGATTTTAGATATGTCTGTATCAGTGGGCCCTATTCGTTTGTGCAGTCCAGCGAAAATGAAGACCCTAAAAGTACCGATGTAATGCTTGGTAACAATAAGTGGGGATATACAGAGGGACCTATGTGGTGTGTCATGACTCATAGTACACATGGCTGGCTGCCAGGCTTAGCTAGCAGGAAGTGGGAAAATGCATGGTACACATACGGCCCGAAAGTATGTAAAACAACCGATTTCCATTTCATTCGCCCAGATGATGGTTATGAAGCAATGCTGAAAGCTGCTGATAGTTCTCCACCGAAACATGGTGTAATTGTGGGACAAGGGAAGTATGATAACCAACCCATCTACTCGGTGGTTTGTCATGTTGATGGAGATGATATCCCTGGATTATACTCAGGTGGTGATGCAGCTTACTACCAGGTTGTCTACAGGTATAAACCTGGCGTATGTTGGGTGTATCCTGGTGGTACTAGCACAATGGAGGCTAAGAATTTCTCTTATGTCGTAGTTGTCGAGAGAGGCCCAGATGCAAAAGAGGATGCAAATAAAGATAAACATTGTTCAGAAGACTAGTCTTTGCCCTCTTCAATCGTGTAGTTCATAGACGGCGTGAATGTACTAGAATATCTAATAAATTGCATGGTGTAATGAACGTCGTTTATATGACTCCCATAACAGACGTAGCAGACTGTTATCATTAAGAAGCGACAGCATGTCCTATCTAGAAATTGTCCAGGACAAAATGTTCTCTGAGGGTCCGAGATTTTTTGACGAAGTAATTTTGAAGAGACAACACTCCCTCGATTCCATAAAAAAGGTGTCTTTTACCTTCTGGTTTCAGTGATATTTGTGTAGTTATAGTCATGTGAAAACATGCCATCCACCATTTGTTGATCATATGCCAAGACAGTGTCTGGTTTTTCATTCATCTTCTCCCCATAGAAGCCTTGTACGCCCGCAAATTGCAGTCTCCTTGTTGACTCGTCCTATGAATATCTCATCTCACGTCGTACGTCAACCCAATGACGAAGTAGTCCTCAAATCTATTAATCAGGTGAAATACCGATATAAAGTATCACTTAGTTCAAATAATGACCCCTGTCCAAGAACATCTTTAAGATTTTAGTTTTTGGAGGTAACATCACCTTGGGCTTCATGGACAGATTAAAACTCCTTTAACTCGAGTCATTCACACGCCCCGTCATGGCAAATACGGAGAATTGTGATCCCATGGAGCTTACACCCCAAGTACCTGGCAAAAATGTACTAGTGAGTTAATAGTATCTTCGCACGATGTGATTCTAGATAGTAGAGCATTGGAGCAGTAATTGTTATTGTGGATTATAGTGCAACGTAGCGATGAAGAGTAGATATACTCCTACTAGAAGTCCGCACATGATACATCACGATTAGACATTTGTTCACAAATACCAATGATTTGTTAAAAGTTTTGAAAAATACAATGCTCTTTTACGGATGACCCAAAAATTTGCAGAAACGGCTACACCCCCATAGTCCCGCAACACAGCCAGCATCCAGTCTTAAGGATTTTAACCGAGCAATCTTCATTACACTCAACTGATAGATCAGAACAGTTTTATAGGTGCCATCACATTTGTTTTGTCATTGGAATGTAGAAACCTGTGACAGTGCCACTGAAATGGTTTGAGCAACATGATTTCGTCAGAATCGTCACCACAGTCGTCCCACTAGGTCGCACACTGTTTAAATTCCAAACATTTTGTGATTGATTCTTACAAGCAAGTAATCCATAATATAAGCAGCTCGACGTTTCCTTAGGGAAGGTTAAGTGTTTGTTGTTTGCGATTGGTAAAATACCTTGGAATATTAAAATTAGTTCGGAACACTGTTCCTGACTTCCCGAAGCACTGTAATGGGACATGAAAGAGTTACTACATTTTTTACTACAAGCTAGTTATAACGTAGAATCTCCCCAAATAGGCTGTCACACAACACACTCGGCTTTTGATGGAATGTTTGAATATAATGTCATACTGGCCAAAGACGTCAAGATATTATTAGCAAAAAAATAATCGCTTACCACATTTTGGTCTTTGAGGATTCCATGTTCTAAGTCCTTCGAACAAAGTAAGAAAGAATGTCTATACAGTCCCCGTCAGGAGAAGTCCAGTGAAATTAAAAGAGGGTATTTCAATTGACCAAACGAGTCAAGTATGCAGACTTGTAGTTCATTACCACATGTCCTCTATCCATCGCACAGCTGTGCGAATTCGATGAGTCCGCACGTCCGGATGAACATAGGTATACATATTCCACAGGATGTAGTGTCTCTAACATAACGAAATGGATTTGTCCTTGTCCACAACTTGGCCAATCATTTTCTTCATCCTTTCCCCCATCTGTGCAATCTAATTCACCTTCATTTACCCAAGCTAAACGGACGCAAGAATTTCCGCTGTCATTATAAGTACAACGTGTGCACGTTTCCACATGAACTAGAAATTGCTAGCAACGAAAGTCGTTTCATCGCTTTTTGTCTGTGCAATCTTCTTCAAGTCACCACAGGCTGTGTTTAATCACGAAATCACACTGTATAGTTTGGACGCAAATGCGTATCAATTATGGTCATCGGCACAAGAGGTAGTCCCTAGCAATAAATTTTCTGTGAGGAGTATGCTCCGAATTATGCCCTTCGATCCTCACAGAACACGCGTCACGTCGACATCGATTTTAAATGGATCTTACATGTAGTCCCTGACTAAGGAGTTGGAGCGAACAGTAAGACTCAAAGTGCGATCATATTTGCACATCTGAAGTGATCCTGGAAGTAGGACCCTTGGATTATATTGCCCAATGCTGAGACGGAATGCCGAAGATTGCGTATCTACGAGACTACAACAGTAGCTATCATCTTACTTGGACAATTCTAGAATGGCGTTGCAGGTAAGTAATTGGTTCTTTACGACTTCACCTCATCATAACCTAAAATTGTGAGCTGTAAATGACAGTAGTTCCGTAATATATCCCGTTACACTTAGCCTCAACTTCACAAGCTTTGCATGTTCACATTCTCATCATTGCACAAGGTCAAACGCATAGTCTGTTTTCCGCTTGGGAGATACACATTTCACTCCCATCTTTTTCACACCCAAATTCTTCAGCAATGTTATGTTGAAACAGTTTTTTTTTTACCTGGATGTCCTCACAAACGTACCAGATTGATATATGATTTCAAGTGAGTCACCCGGCGTAACCGATAAAATGAGCGGTACAATCTCAGAGCAAAAAAAGAACCCGCAAACCGTCCTTCTCATCTCTCTCCATCCATAACCCTCAGCGATCACATCCACTTTTGCAGGCTTGTTGTAAAAAGTAGGGGTACGTATTTGAGCAAGTGACGTAGTACTCATTGACATGAAAAGAGTACGTTTAGCGGTGTATTGGGCCAAAACATAAACATCGTCAAATGCGTGCATTTAAGACAAGTTCTAGATTTACACATTTAAAACGTTTCTTAGAAACCCGTCCACTTCGACCTATCCTGCCAAGAGTCTCTTCGTTGGAATATGGAAGTGATAGACACACTTGAAATGTTTTAATGATAGGTGTTGGGAAATTCCACGTTAAGGTCGCGTGTAATGTTAAAGGCAAAATATGGTTTAAGACAGTAAGTTCTCTATACTTTTAACGAGGGATCCAAAGGTTGTTAGTTTAACTTGCATAAAAGTTCGATAATGCTTTATTCCAAAGAAACCAAGGCTCAAACATCACAACACACCCTAGCAATTTTAGATGGCCATAGATTGGGGATACGGTGTAAGGCCTGTCAGAAAGATGGTTTATATTTTTTTAAAGCACAAATCATTAAAAACAGCTGTTTTAAAGTCAGAAACGTTCACAAAACACCTAAAAACTAAGGGAAAGTTTTTCTTCCCTGGGGTTTAGAATATGGTTAAAAATTAGCCAGTGATGGGGAAAAATCGCATTTGAAATTACCCCTTATAGACTACGGCTGTCAGAATGGAAAGTTAATTTGTAATTTTGAGGCCATCCATTAAACAAAAAAAACTTTTGGTTAATTGGACCTTGCCGTGCAGTTAGGTAAATTATACCACCAATTACCATAACACCGTTCTGTCAATTCAACTAAATCACTATTCCTTGGGAATTAATACAACATAGAATGAAGACTGCGGCTAGTCAGAATGAAGTTTTTTCCCAAAACAAAGTTGTCCCCATAATTCCATCATGGCACTAGGCATTTTTTAGAACCCTCTATCATTATAACACATATTATTATCTAGCATCGTTTATTCTACCCAAACAAACATTCCCGGGCATTTTGGAAAAAACAATAATAAAACCTGTCATTCTGAACAGCCGTATTGAATAGTACACTTTTACATTTTATACATTTTATTAATTGGGCCTGAGGTAATTTCTGAGGGGCTATGTTAGCTGTGTGTATTAAACTAATTGACAAGTATGACCTTTTACACACACAACCTTATCCAATGCTGGCGGCCCAAGTTACCTGCACAAGGCCCCCATTTAGAATTTATTGCATGTTAAGTCAACTTCAACATTACAGAACGAATCCATGGTTACAAGCTCTCTCTCATAACTGCTTAGAAGTTCAAGCAGTATGAGAGAGAGCTTGTCACCATGGAATGTTCTGTTATTGATCCGCTTGGCGTTAGTTGCCACTTCATCCCAGCTTTAGTTTGGATGTCTTACTGTTTGAAACGTTTTGCAATGAGTTATAAATAGTAACTGACCTTTATCAAACAGGTTAGGGGGAGGGCTGCTGTCAGCGACACGCTGTTTGCAGCGGCGTGTCAACATACCGTACATTTTCTCTCTCACACAGAACCAACTTAAACATCCTCAGTCTCTATACACACAATAATAATCAGATGGTTGGGCAGGGCTGCATATGTACTGCTGCATATGTACTGATGTACAGGACCTGGAGATTGAAGGTGACACACTGACACGCTCGGCAGAATGACCGGATCACAGGTTAAGATGCACCACTTAAAATACTGCAATAGTCGGACACAATGTCCTGCAAAAGTCACAAATTTGGTCATCGTCACGACTTCCCGTCGAAATATTGTCCATGGGACATGTTCGCTTGACAACTGCTATCTCCATGTGAAGTTTTTGTCTATTGATGGAACATGTCATGTTAATATACGATTTTTGTAGGAAAACAAATTAAAAGCTTAGCTAAAAGGAAGTTAACATAGGATAAAGTGAAACAGTATTACGGACATGGTTTTTGAATACTATACAAATAAAGAGTAGCAAAGAAAGGTAGAGCACAGTGATACTAACACGGGGGGTTAAAGCGGATCATACTCGCTAGATATGTTCGTATTGATTACCAGTGACAGAACTATTCTCTGCTTGTACATATCACACATGTGGAACTTATAAAATCCCAGCCGAGCTTTCTCGCATATCAATGTGGAATGTAAACATCGTGCACACAGTACTCTATATCAACTATCCACCTCCCAGTCCCACAGTCACATACCACAAATATAGCCGAGTCTTATTTTCAGGTGATAAAAATCAAATAAATAAAGTAATTTAACACATATATAATGGAAAGGGATCTTTATAAATAAAAGTTCTAGCAAGTTCAGGAAAACAAAACTTATTTGCAATCCCTTTAAGATCAGTTAAAAAGCACAATCTATTAGTTACAGTTATCAAACTAGAAACCAAAAAGTCCACTAAAGCCGAACTATCTCAAGATAAGACATTATAAAACAAATTTTGGATTATGGAACGAATAATGATACACATTTTGGATTTAAAAGCTGGGTAACGGGCAAGCACTATTATATTATGACGAATCAAGGTAACGTTCATATATTACGTAAACCAGCCTATGGGAGGGGACTTGGAAATGTTTACTTTAGTGTAATTTATTCACAGTAGCTGAGTGTAAAAAAGTGGTTTACGGAAAAGAAGGGGGTATAAAATGGGGAAGGGGATATAAAATGCCCCTTGGCTTACGTAATATACGTAATATGTGAACGATTCCCAAAAGTAGTTGAGAGGTTCCAGACGTCTCAATATCTGATCAGACTGTCTTGAGTAAAGATGAACAGTCGTTATTATAAACTAAGGGGAACCTAAAAACTAGTCTAAACTATTCACTCTTCTCCATTCTCGCCCTTTTCAAAGCACTTCTGAGTTAAGAAGAACACAGACTCAGGATCAGTACTACCATCTATATTCCGGAGGAGTCCCTTTCCTTTGAAACTGTTTACTATGGGCATGGTGGAGTTGAGATATGTTTGGATTCGTTTCCGGAAAGAGTCCACGTTGTCGTCGGAGCGTCCCTGGTTCCGGCTCAGAGCTCTTTTCAGACATTCCTCTTCGTTACACTCGTAGAACAGGACAAACTTCAGGTTTACCTAAAAATATGGGACTTACTTTTCAAATAAAAAACAGAACGTTCAAAAACGGTATATCAAAATATGGGATTTCTCAGATTATAAAACTGGTGTTTCAGATCAAACTACGACATCTGATCACAGACTATTTAAACCTACCTTATCGTGCATGAGACTGTTCCAGCCTGCCACATTATCCTCATTCCTTGGGAAGCCATCAATCAGGAACTTTCCATCAGTGACCTTCATCATAGCGTTAGCAAGTAGTTTGACGGTGATAGCAACAGGGACAATGGTGCCGCCTCTGATGTGGGACTCAATAAGGTCACCGTCGGAGGAGCCGGACGCTCTCTCTGCTCGGAGTAGATCACCTGAGGTGGTCGTAAGGTTAAGGGCCAAGTAGGGGACAAGTAAAGTAGGGGACAAGTAAAGTAGAGGACAAGTTTATATATCGCTTTGCTTTTAGCAAAAGGAAGAAATGATAACTTTTATGGATTGATAATTATTAAGATGTGGTGAGGTTGCAGGGTGATGAATCCCACCAATCATAAAACAGCATGACCACCTTAAATAATAATCACAATAAAAGCTAAGGTATGTTTTATAGTGAGATAAGGTAAAACTAATTATAATACCAACCAGCAGAAAGATGAGTATAACCGTACTTCTGTACTATCATCTGACACTGAGTGCCCTTGCCAGCTCCAGGGGGTCCCAGTACGAACACTACATCTGGTTTGGTGAGGGAGTCTCCACCTAACATTGCTACTAGTCTGCGTGGGGGTGTAATGAGGCGGGCTACTCGACTAGCTACATGACTCATCTGTCTTACCTTAGTACGTGATCACTAAGTTATCATTGAAATTATCACTCTAATCACCAATGAGATATAACTTATTTAAAGCTCTCTTTTTACTGTGAAAATAGTGTTATCCTTAATTAATAGTCTTGATTGAAGCAGACTTGGTTGAAGCAGATTGAGCATAACATTAGATTTCACCTTAATTGCGTCATAAATTAGTTTAGACTGTTCTCAGGAATTTAGAAAATGAGGTACCTAGCCAAACCACAAGAGTTTCAGCCATGACTTGATCTGATAATATTTTGAAGATGAGAATGTCTGAAAAGATGCGGTAAGAAATGTGCTTCTCTTTCAAAAAGGCTGCAAATAAAGAAATCCAACATAAAAATACCGTCGTGAGTCGTTTAAAGGCTTTAAATTCTGCGATTTAAAGTGCTTTTTACGACCAAGTAATGGTAAAATTAGAATTTTAGCAGCTTCTTTAGAAATCATTACGAGTTGGGCTCTTTCTCCAGAACATGATCGACTGTGTCGTGTGCTCTAAAATAGCTTTTCAAAGTGCTTGTTGGCGGCAGAGCCCCTGCGAGGAATCCGTCAGTGCTAAAATAGAGTCTGATCTATGCAGAAATTTACCACACGGCCAACATGGATTTTGACAAGCTGTTTCCTAGGAATGGTTTAAATATTAATCGTAGGAATCAGTAATATGCTGACAGCTCATGAAATGTTTTAAATAAAATGTTTAACTATATTGCAAATTTACTCATAGATGAAGTTTCGATACATTTAGCCCAGACATCAAATTCAAAAGAAATAATAATAACTTTAACATTTAACCCATTAAATTTAAGGCATAATTTAGACAATATTTACATTATTTAGCATAAATTTAAAATACTTAAGTTAAACCCGATAAGTCATACCCCAGTCAAATAGAAAAACGCCCCCGGAAATCCTCGCCTATCGGTCGATCGAAAAAACATAACTCGAAACCCTAGCCTCAAAATCTTAACTCAGTGGCAAAGCAGCCAATTCGAAAACCTATAATATATTCAACGAGGGAAAAAATAGCTGACTACCAGATGAACACAGGCATCAAAATCAAAACAGACTAAAATAAAAGTCAGCTGATATTGGATGCACATTGCACATGGTGGCGCCATTTTAATCTTAAATATATCTGGTTACAATAACAAACGCGAACCACTACAACCCGTATCAAATAACAACATTCACCACAACAAACTCCACAACAAGTGAGCTACAGAATATTACAGAGGCTGAGGATACCAGAATACTCCTCCTCCTCTTCCTCCTCTCCTTCCCCTTCTCCTAGACTCAACACCACACTTTCCTGCTCAGGACCACTAGGATCCACACTGAGGGACGCGTTGAAGAGGGGCAGAGCTGGAGCGGAGATCTCGTCGAGATTTGGGAGAGGTGTTGGAGCTGGGGCGGAGATTCCACCAATATTTGGGATGGGAGCCATGAAGTTGGTGAGCAGGGGCGTGTCTCCTTCAGTCTGTGAGGGTGTTAAGATAAGAGATGTTAGTAAGAACAAAACACAGTTTTTAACACAGTAGGTACTTAATTATGAAATATTGGAGAGTGAATGTCGTAATGTAGATTGTAGCGTGGTTATTGGTCGACATACTGCAAATATCGCAAGAAAAGCGAATCCACACACTTTTACAGGTGGGTTCTTTAAGGTAGGCTTTCGAAACTAATAAGGTACGATCATTGATCATTGATCAATGATTTTATAGGGGGTCAAAATTAAGGTATTTACTCTCATCTTAAGCATGGGTGATCATGTGATCCAATGAGGCTTCATTTTAGAACCCATCTATGAAATGAGTAGGCACTAAATAAGTGGTGAAAATTATGAGTTTGAAAAGAAATCAAGGAGTAATAGAAATTTAAAAATCCGATACTCACATAAAATGGACTATCAGGATTTGCAGGACCTTCCAGGGGTATCCTATAAGTTACTGAAAATAAAAGTAATAGCATCATGCACATAACTGCGAAAATTCATGCAGCAAAATATGTAAAATAACTAAACTTGAGCGTTAGCAAGAAAAGCGGCGAAAATTCTGATGCAAGCAGCCACTTAATTTCCCTTTCCTGTTGGTGTCAGTACCTTAATTTTATCGTATGAGGCTCAAAGATATGACATTTACATGAATGGACGAGGTTGTTTAGTCGATTAGGTGTTGAAATTACCTAATTTTAAGCAGACACTAACGTGTAAATAGAGTTACAAATACCAGGGACGCAAAATTTAGATGTTGTTCACACACCGAAATTGCGGACGCATTTCTGTTTCGTTAGGCAGTAGATTTTTTGGCATCATTTAAATATACCTCTTTTTGGTACACCGTACACACCATAGCAATAAGAAACTAATAAGACCACTAAACTAATTATACACCACATTATAATCTTCAGATCATATACCACAGCCGCTGTTCGAGTGAAACCGGTATAATCGCACATTCACTACATCCTCTACAACAGATCCCACTTTACCATGTAAATCAATAATAACACGTGCCGATTCAAGGCCAACTGTGATCAGTTAACTGCATTTAAAGCCAATGAGGGAACCTGATGTTATTAGTGGTCTATCTTTTAGTGACTGTTACCACTTTTACAGTTATCTAGAGCTCCGTTTGTTTGTGGTATTTTATCAATTTGATAACGCTATGTTAGGGAAACAAACGTCATCTATATGATATTCTTTATTAAAACTTGATTTACCTCCTACTACTGTACACATCGATTCAGCAGTTAAGTTATTCTAAAAGCTAGGTAAACTAAAGACTACAGTGCTGTTTTGTCTCCCTCTAGAAGTTGCATTTAGGTTTGTCATAACAGCGTGGCAGATCTGTAATCTGGATTTTTATAATTTGCCCATCTAGTAAATTAAATTTTTGGAAACATTGAATGTACGGTTTATGAAAATAGGGGTAGATACGAATTAAACTAACAAGATTAACAGTGATTCAGATCTCAAGAATATGACGACCCAGTCTAATGTTACTCAAGCTGACACATGGGATAATGAAGAGATGGAGAAGCTAGGGATTGAAACTACTGACCACATCCTTGCTTCAATGTTAGTGTTAGGCAGTGTGGTCGGACTTTTGGGGAATTGTTCAGCAGGCTGCTACTTCTGGCCGAGGAGACAGAAAACAATACATGACCTCCAGTACCTGTTGATAGCAGCAATTGATTTTATTACAGTCTTCTCAGGTGTTCCACTCGTAGCGTCTCTAATAAATGACCGTCATGCCATGCTCTTCAACAATGACTTGTTCTGCACTGCGTGGACATTGACATTCTATTTTACTGCAAGGATGTCAATGTTTCTTGTTATGATGATCAGTGTAACTCGCACTATTTCCATAACGTTTCCTCACCACCTTATAAAGCGATCTGTGGTGATCGGTGCAATCGCTGGATACACTGCTTACATGATCGGGATATACTTGATCTACTTTTCTCAAAGATGGCATTATAGTAGATACAGTCAAGAGATATCCTGTTGTACATTGTATCCTAACAAATTAGAAATGCCTGTCATTGCATATTATTTTTCAATTATTTCCATCCCCATAGAGCTTTTCTTACCTGCCTTGGCTACATTTGCCAGTTTTGTAGTTGGAACTTGGTTTTTAATGACCCGCCCAAGGGTAAGCAACAATAACGACGACAAATTCCACCAGGTTTCTGTCACCATCAGCATTTTCACGGCGGTGTTTCTGGTTTTCAACATCCCATGCTTTATTTATGAGATATGGAAAATTGTCCCACAGTCAAACCACATCGACAATCCCAAATTCGATCTTTATGGGCAACTCTTGACGCAGAACTTCTCGATGTTTCTGAATGCAGCGATTAACCCACTACTCTACCTATTAAGAATGCCAGGATACCAGAAGTTTATTTATCAAGCTCTAAAGAATACATTCCGAGTTTCTGAACCAGTTACTGTCAGCCAAAGTGGTTAACTGACTGACAATTATAGAAAGATACTGTTTACAGAAGAGACAAAGTTCGTACTTAAGGATTTTGTTGTCATTTAATATCATTTTAACATACTTGATTTGTGAGTAAGACGTGAGATTTAATATTGTATATCGAAAGAATTTATCAACAATTTTAAAGTCTCAGTAGGAATATATGATACGTCGGAATGGTCTGCCTCAGTCTTCGCTGATAATACTGAGGGTTTCGCATGTGATTTGTATGATTTCATTGTCAATTTATCAGACACTAGCAGGAACCCGTATAACCCTAAAATAGTGTCAAGACTCAAGAGACTAAAATAATTGTTACCTATTTAATTCGCGTTTTTGACACCACTTGGGGGTCCAAATTTTGGGCTCTAAAACTCCTATTCCTTGGCCAATTTAAAAAAAATTTTTCATGCTGATTTGGAGGCCATTAAAGCATTTGACCCAGTCAAAAAAGTTTCAGTTGTATATCTTTTACAGTTTTTGCGGAAAGTCGCGTTAAAGTTGATGCCGTGGTGTCAGTAAAATGGTACGGATATATACATATCGTTCCGCTTTATATATAGTAAGATACCTATTCTGAACAGTCGTTGAATAGAAAATGTTGAGTTAGTTATGATAAGATTAAGTAATCAGTATAATTTATCCGTTCACATCAATTAAGGCAGACAAATAAGTTCTGCAAATTTTAGTGCATGGCCTCACCCTACAAGCACCTACAGCTAACACCCAAGCGGACAGCAGCATTCAGCTGTTAACACAGCGCTGCAGATAAAATCCAATTCTTACCAGAAACAACTGTCGAGTAAGGTCCCACACTTGATCGGGAGAACCATTAGCGTCCACCTTCCTCAGGAGACCCCGAGTGTTGAACTCCTCCAGAACCAGGACTGTGGAGGAGGTGTAGGTCGCTATGCGCTTCTTGAACGACTCAACATTGTCGTCAGCTCTGCGGAAAGACGTGGCTTGTTTTAACTCAAATAATAATAAAACAGAATCTAAAAATCTATCGTAATCTTCAAGAGAGTATTCCAGTGTTGTTTATAAAATCAGGGAACAAGAGATGAAAAAGAACCTATTTTGGTTGCGTCCCATAGCTCGGCTCAAACACTCCTCCTCAGCGCACTCGAAGTACAACATGAACTTGGTGTGCATTTTCCCAGTCTCCACCATCTCCTTCTCCCAGCCGTCCAGATTCTCCTTGTTTCTTGGGAACCCGTCTATTAGCACTTTAGTGGCTCCAGCACTGGATTAGTATATTATTAGTATAGTAGTAATCATTAGGGACATATTAGTATTTAGTAGTAATAATCATATCAGGGGAATCTAATCATAACAGAACGCAATATCATTCAAACGTTTCTACTTTCTAGTAACTGTTTTGCTTGGGGAAGTGAGGATGACTTGGCTATATTTAGTAATCTGAAGCAAACTGACCTTACAACTGCTTTCTCAAGGAGCCTGATGGTAATCTCAATCGGGACAATCTTGCCCTCTTTAATAAAGTCTTTGATCAGTTCTCCATCTTCAGACCCCGCCTTCTGTTCAGCTCTTAGCAGATCACCTGGCAGGAATGAGGAATGATATAGTCTTTAGTTTAAGCGGCGACCGAGTAGCATATCCTGTTACTTCTAGTCTATTCTTAAACATAGAACTTTATACAGCAACATGAAAGTTTGGAAATCAGA
The DNA here is from genome assembly GCF_026151205.1 of Bolinopsis microptera. Lineage (NCBI taxonomy): Eukaryota > Metazoa > Ctenophora > Tentaculata > Lobata > Bolinopsidae > Bolinopsis > Bolinopsis microptera. Next base: position 3,818,484 of record NC_087079.1, on the reverse strand, counting down.
GCATCAATAGTGGGTGCAGGTTGAAATTTTAGTTTATGTTGGTCCTTGAGGAGCCTTTGTTTTCGGGGGAGAAGTAAACATGACAGCGATTACCCAGTCAGATTACGGCATCGACAAATCAAATCACCCCAGAGGGCCGAGAATCACGTCAACTGACCACGTTATAAAAAGAGAAACAGATTCGCTTACTCGCGTTAAAAAGAGAAGGAAACCTGCTGAAAGATGGATGTAACCAAAGCTGTCTTTGATTCTGGTGCACTGTGTCCCTTTACCAGCCCCAGGAGGTCCTAAAACAAACACTACTTCGGCTATTGACATCCTATAAAAGTGAAATTCAGAGTTAAATGCAGATAAAATATCGATAAAAATCGTATGACTGCAGACGGAGTATAAACAGAATAAGATTCTATGAACAGTTTAAAAAACATAAAAGTTTTCGTTAACTCACGAAAGAACGTGTAGTGTGTTGTGTTTTGTTTTCAGATTCGATTAAACGGAAGAAAATTAAATGATTCAAATCTATTTCATCAGTCACATTGATTAAAAAACAATAAACATCATCGTAACATAAACAAACCTCAACAAAATATCAACTAATCTAAGTAAATACGCTGATACACGCAGTTCTCAGCAGTGAAACCTGCACAAGATATAAATAGTCCAGTTGCAGTATACACCTCGGACATCATGAAATGGTGGCTCTATTCACAGCTGTACACTTCTAATGTTATGCACAAATTATATCGACCGTAATTACTAAAATCTTACTTTAGAGGCTACGTCACAAGTTCATGTTTTGAATCCGAGGAAAACTTCTACTTATTAACATTTATAATCAATATTTTTATAATTACTTTAATGTGGAAAATCAGTTCTTATTGACAAGCGGTGAGATTCAGAGACAATCATAGGAAGATGAAGACTATTACATAGTAACCACGACAGCAGAAATCAAAGCCATAGTGATACGATCGCTCAGGTCATCGAACAAGTCCGACTTGTCAAGTCGCAAGGGTACGATCGTTCGATCGATAGATTAATTCAATTAAATCGATCATACTCAACCTATATAATATGTAATATAATAACCAAATCAAAAAAGCGTGGACTGTTCGCGCAAAAATAGAGTTGCTTTGATAACAATTTTGGGGTAGCGCGTGCGCACACCATCTAAATGAAGACCCTTTCAGCGAAAACAACATCATCTGACATCTAAATTGAAGAACAGATTGGGGTAACTTGTCAGCTGATCCCCTGTATAGATATCTGAAACTTGCATGTAGGACTGACGTTCACCTGAAAAAGTGAGAGGGTCGTTCAAAAAACCTACCTATATTTAAATTTTGAATCAAAACAAGAATCAAGGGATAAAATATATTGAGTATTTAATGTCAGACATCAAATTTAGAAACAAAAAAAACGGCCACCAATAAATCTTACCTCCGAGGTGACGGTACAGGGCATACCAAAGTTAGTAAGGGCACCTCTAACTACACCACACGTGAAGGCTGCGTACTGCTGCCCTCTGTCCAAGTACTGCTTAGACTGAGGGTTATTTGATATTAGGATGCAGTGAAACTATCGGACTACGATGAATGGGGACTTGCCAGCCCATGGCTGATGGCAACATTAAAGTATGTCGACTCTCTTACATCGCTTCCTCCATAAAAGCATAAATGTATTAGATCTGTAGTGTTGTAATTAGTTTAAAGTTTCAATAAAATCACGCAATTTCATTTGTTATTGGATAATGATTACCGCGAGTCACTAACCTGGCTGACTCTGTTGAGAAACCTAAATCTGTTGTCCTGTATCACAAATGTTCCTGTGTGATTTGTTTTAAGATTGTCTGCTTGTTTTCTGAACAACATCTGCCACAAATCCTGAACAAACGAGTGGGTCAGATAACGTATTTCTATATTTATAATCTGAAAGCCGTACAACATGAAATCTCAAATCACCACCAAAGGAATATCAAGTTTAATCTTTCCAATATGATTATAATCCAAGCAGTTAATCACCAAACAAGACCGTAATTCACCTTGCAAATATACTTCACAATCTCTACATTTTCCTTGAACCTAGCCTCTTCCTTTGTCGCTTTCTCAACTAAGCTAAACCCAACTCTGTAACCTATTTTTTCCATATTGTATTGTATTTGCTCTTCACCGAATGTTTCCTGAGGATAATAATTTGAAAACTCAATGACGGACAGTGGCGTAACGTACTTAATACTTATGTGCTGCTAAGTTTAGAGTAAATGAAATGAAAGAGGCAAAATAACGATTACAATGTAGGCATTACAAATCAAAGTACCTCGAAGTAGAGTATCATTTGTGAGTGAAAGAACTCAAATAAACTGTCAGCCATCGACCCCATCCTTTAATAATAAAGTTTCCTTAGAGAAAGGTTTTAAGATGTGGTTAGAACTAGCTTCATAAGATTTTAAGGGTTTCAAGGGTGTACAAAGAAATTTGGAAATAAACAGTAAGATAGAGGGGGTATAGAGGTTTATCAGTTATCACTAGTTTCTAATAGATTTAAATATTTATAGATAAATTAATAAATCTATGAAATTAAAACGTGCTGTGGCAAATCCACCTTCCAGAAAATGAGAAAATTACTCATGCAAGATATGTTGGACATCTCCAGAATACAAGGATACAAAATTGGTAATGTATATAAATTTCAATAAAACTTTCTATAAAATTTCTATAAAACTAATAAACCTATTTATTCATTTTGCACCCAGACTAGATGATATCACATAGGTAGTTTCGATATTTAAATGTTCTATGACAAGGTATGGTAATCACGTAGACAAATGATAAATAATGCCATATATTATTATATTACTATTAATTCCAATTAAATAGCCTCTATTGTTCAACAACAATTTATAATCAATCGTCATGGTGAATGAAATAACTTTAAATACAAAAACTTTTAGCGCAATTATCAAAAAATAATAAATGTATAATGCCATAAAATGCTGATTAAATTGATTATTTAAATGAATCAACAAAAAATGGATCATTCATACGCTGTGTAGATACACTGATGTGTTTTTAGTTTTGAACTCTGAGAAAAAGACAAGGAGCATTCACTACACTTGAACTGTATCTCTCCTGTATGAATACGCTGGTGTGCTCTGAGATTAGATTTCTGAGAGAAAGATGAAGGGCATTCATTACACTTGAAGGATTTCCCTCCAGTGTGTACACGCTGGTGTCTTCTGAGATTAGATTTCTGAGAGAAAGATGAAGAGCATTCACTACACTTGAAAGGTTTATCTCCTGTGTGAATACGCTGGTGTGCTATGAGATTAGATTTCTGAGAGAAAGTCAAGGAGCATTCATTACAATTGAACGGTTTCTCTCTTGTGTGAATACGCTGATGTGTTGTGAGGTGAGATTTCCGAGAGAAAGATGAGGAGCATTCATTACACTTGAAAGGTTTATCTCCTGTGTGAATACGCTGGTGTGCTGTGAGATTAGATTTCTGAGAGAAAGTCAAGGAGCATTCATTACAATTGAACGGTTTCTCTCTTGTGTGAATACGCTGGTGTGCTATGAGATTAGATTTCTGAGAGAAAGATGAGGAGCATTCATTACACTTGAAAGGTTTATCTCCTGTGTGAATACGCTGGTGTGCTATGAGATTAGATTTATAAGAGAAAGATGTGGAGCATTCATTACACTTGAACGGTTTCTCTCCAGTGTGAATACGCTGGTGTGCTATGAGATTAGATTTATAAGAGAAAGATGTGGAGCATTCATTACTGCACTTGAACGGTTTCTCTCTTGTGTGATCTTCTGATTCAGCACTTATTAATTTATCAGAGTTCAAATTTGTACTGATACTGTTTTCATGGTGCTCTCTCATATGTTCAAAGAAGCGATGATTATTTAGGACATAGGCTTCACATTTCGGGCAAATTAAACCGTTCAAGTTTTCTTCCAGCTCAGTTTCAACTGCCTGATTTATCGTAGTTAAATTATCAGAATCCTGCTCAGTTTCAATTTCCTGTTTTATTTGAACTACATTGTCAGAATTCTGCTCAGTTTTTATCTCATGCTTTATTTGAGTTGAAATGTCACAATACTGAGCATCAGTTATAGACTCCTGTTTTATCTGAGTTGAATTGTAAAAGTCCTGATAACACATTTCTTCAGCTGCAGTTGGGGATATGTTACTATGCTCTGACATGACAATCCTGCAATAGTTTTATTGTTTAGAAGTAATCAGTACTCACATAGACGAATGATGAATAATGCCAATCTTAATATTATTTCAAATGATAGCCTTTATTGTTCAACAACAATTTATAATCAATCGTCATGGTAAATGAAATAACTTTCAATAAGAAAACGCATGAATATCAAAAATAATAAATGAAATGCCATAAAATGTAGATTAAGTTAATTATAAATAAATCAAAAATAAAATTTGGATCATTCAATGCTGTGTAAATACATTGATGTGTTTTTAGATTTGAAGTCTGTAAAAAAGTTAAGGTGCATTTACTACTATGAGGTTTAATGATGATATGGAATTTGAATTCTATATAAATTTACACTATGTGGTTGGGGCATTTTGCATAGTAAATATGGTTACTACTCCTATATATCATATTATTTGATTGGTATTCTATTTCTGATTATTTCTCTAGGAATATGATTATTATATCTCAATTTGGCTTTAGGTAGGGTGCCCCGCTAAAAGAACTGGATTCTTCCAGGAAGCATCCCGTGCACAGACCTTGGTCTACATATATATTAAATTATTAACCATTCATTCTGTATGTGCACGAAAATTTATTTCAATCAATCAATAAGAGAAAGATGAGGAGCATTCATTACACTTGAACGGTTTCTCTCCTGTGTGAATACGCTGGTGTGCTCTGAGTTTAGATTTATAAGAGAAAGATGAGGAGCATTCATTACACTTAAAAGGTTTATCTCCTGAGTGGATAAACTGGTGTGTTCTGAGATTAGATTTCTGAGAAAAAGACAAGGAGCATTCATTACACTTGAACGGTTTCTCTCCTGTGTGAATACGCTGATGTGCTCTGAGACTACATTTCTGAGAGAAAGATGAAGAGCATTCATTACACTTGAAGGGTTTTCCTCCCATATGAAGACAATTATGTTTTGTGAGAGAAGAATTCTGAGCAAAAGATGATGAGCTTCCATTACAAGGTTTGTCTCCCATGTGGATACGTTGATGTGCAATAAGTTTGGATTTGCACGAGCAAACTATTTTCACAACTACAATTAAATACATTTATTGAGGGATGGCAAGTAGCAATGTACCCGAGAGGGTGTCGATACGAAAAAACGTGGAGTCAAGACGAGTCCCCCTAAGGATTCATCTTCTGATAATGTCCCAGTGCCAGAGGAAAAATACTGCCAATGTGATGTTTACATGTCAGAAGAACTATCAGTTGAATGTGAAGCTTGCCAATTATTTTGGCACCTGAGTTGTGTTGGTTTATCTGGACTTGAAAACGAAATGTTACTGAATTTAACAAACTGGAAGTGCCCATACTGTTTTGTGGCGCCTCATACCTCAGCTGACACTAAGGAAAACGGGGCTGTCAGGGCTATTATTAAAGAGGAACTCCAACATTTGACCCCAGCCCTGACTAACTCGATTAAGGAAGCTATTAAAGGAAGCGCAGAGAAAACTGTTGATAAAGCTGTTCGTCTCTATTCTGAGGTAACAGCACAAACCCAGAAAAAGGTTCTCGATGACATGAGTCGTGAACAAGCTTCTGAAACTGTTATTTCGGAAGTGCAAATGAAGATGCACACTGATACATTTGAGCGAAACAAACGAAAACTCAATCTGTGTGTGCTCAAGGTTCCAGAGAGCAAAAAGACTACCTCTAAGCAACGCCAGGAGGACGACTCCAAGTTCTGCAGGGAGACCCTAAAGGTTAAGAAGGACGACATGATAAGTTGCCATCGCTCTGGCAAGCTTGATGCTGACAAGCCAGATCACCGTCGCCCGCTCATCATCCAGACACGAGATGAAGAGTCAGTAAATTTCTACGCTGACCATGGTAAGGGCTGGAAAGAGTCAACTTATTGGATCAACTTTGACCTCTGCAAGGCAGACAGAGATATTCGTTTTTTAGCCAGAAAGGAGAGGAAGAAGAGGCAGGAGGAAGCGAAGAAAAGAGAGACAGAGAAGACGAAGGAGGAAGCAAAGAAAAGAGAGCCAGAGAAGACAGAGGACAAAGCGGGGGCCGCAGTGCCCAGCCGTTAAATATTATTTATACCAATGCTAACGGCCTATTTAATAAAATTGAAGAACTAAAATGTATTTTATCAATGTATAAATCTATTGAGGTAATTTGTGTAACAGAAACTCATTTTAGTAGTGATATATTAGATGCCGAAATTTATATTGAAGGATTTAGTATGTTTAGAAAAGATAGAGATTTTAGAATTGACAATTCCACTGGCAGTATAAGTGGTGGAGGGGGCTCTATAATTTATGTTAAAAACTGTTGTAATGCTTCACTAGCGAACTCTTTTTTAAAGGCACCGGATTCTTTAGCTGTTAATATCAACACATCAGGTGGACTGATTAGTATTTGTTGTATTTACAGATCCACTTCATTGAATTTAGAACAGAATAATGCGTTAATATCTTGTATCAAGAGCATCTGTAGTGAAAGGAATGATTTTGAAACACTCCTTTTAGGAGATTTTAATTTACCAAATGTTTTATGGGAAACTGGTAGCATAAATAGTAATATTGTTAGCAAGAACCAGTTTTTAGTTACTCAACAGAAATTCATGGATGTTTTCAATGACAGTGGTTTAACTTGGTATTTCACCAACGAGACAACTAGAAGACGGCTTGTGAAGGATACTCTCCAGGAGAGTCTTCTTGATCAGGTCCTGTATACAAATGATGCTCTTGTCAACGGTTGTAAGATCGTTTCTCCGCTTGGTAAGAGTGATCATGTTGGGATACTTGTCGAACTAGTTGTCTCGCCGGATACTAGCAAATGTTTAAAAGAGAAGATTATCAAACCTATATGGGGTAAGATTTCCTCTGAAGAGTTATTAAATTTTAGTTTGAAAAATACCGACTGGGATTATAGTTCTACCGATGATGTTCAAGATATGTGGGCTGAATTACATGGTAAACTGGAGACTGTTGCTGCAGCTGTTCCGACTGCTTCGGTTTATCTCGACAACAGACCTGTCAAGTTGCCATGGAGTACATCTGCACTTAAACGAATGAGAAAGAATAAAGATAAAGCATGGGCTGAGTTTGATATTAATCCATCTGATGTTAATTTTAGTTATGCAAGTAGCAAACAGCATACTTATGAAGTAGCAGAAATTAAAGCTAAAGTTAACTATGAAAAGAAAATTACATCTAATCTAAAGCAGAATTGTAAGTCTTTTTACTCTTATTTACGAAATAAACGTCAAATTAAATCAAGTGTGGTCTCTTTAGATAGAGGAGATGGTACACGCACAGATAGTTCAACTGAGTCAGCTGAGGTACTCGCAAGTGCCTTTAGCTCTGTTTTTGTGCGTGAACCACCTGGCCCTCTCCCTAAAACTGAGAATTTAAGACCTGACAATGAGAGTATTGATGATATTGATGATATGGAAGTCAGCAGTTCTGATATAAAAAAGCAACTTTTAAAGCTTAACATTTTTAAGAGTTCTGGTCCGGATGGTGTTCACCCGAAGTTGTTGAAATCGCTAGCTTATGACAACAATTTTGTTGAAGCATTGACTAAATTATTTCAAAAGTGTTCAGATACAGGATCTTTACCTGCAGTGTGGAAATCTGCATCTGTTGTAGCATTGTTTAAAAAGGGTATTAAATCGGACCCCTTAAATTATAGACCAGTTTCATTAACGTGTATTTTGTGCAAAGTGTATGAAAAGTTGGTGAGAGCACATGTATTAAATTTTTTAGAACATCGAATTTCGAAGCATCAGCATGGATTTGTTAAGGGTAAATCGTGTTTATCTAATCTTTTAGAGACATTTGATGACATTCTTGACATTTTAGATGAAGGTGCCCCGGTTGATCTTCTATACTTTGATTTTAGTAAGGCATTCGACACAGTCCCCCACTTTAGACTTCTGTCTAAATTGGAAGGCTTTGGTGTCAAAGGAAAGGTTTTAAATGTTATTAAAGATTTTCTGACAGACAGGACTATGAGGGTTTCTGTAGAAGGACAATGGTCCGAGGTTAAACATGTTTTATCTGGTGTTCCTCAGGGGTCAGTTCTAGGCCCTCTCCTATTCATTCTGTATATTAATGATTTGCCTGACCTTGTAAAAAATAAGATAAAGTTATTTGCTGATGATCTTAAATTAATTGGTAATGCAGCTGACCACGGTAGTGTTGCTGAAGATATCGAAGAATTAGAAGTTTGGGAAAGTATTTGGCTTTTACAATTTAATCCTGCCAAGTGCAAAGTAGTGCACATTAATTTTAACAACAATCCTAATTTAAATTATAAGGTAAATGGTATAGAACTTGAAGTATCTGCACAGGAAAAAGATTTGGGGGTTATTACCCATAGCTCCCTGCTTTGGAACGAACAGATCAAAGCATGTATCGCTAAGGCAAATCGTATGATTTGTTGGATTGTAAGGAATTTAGTTATTAGAGAAAAGGTTGTTATGATTGCTATATATAAAGCTTTAATAAGACCTCATCTTGAGTATTGTGTCCAATTGTGGAATCCACCTGCGGCTCATGGAAGTTGGGGGACTGTTTTGGAGCTGGAGAGCGTCCAGAGGCGGTTTACCCGTCTGATTGATGAGGTGGGTACTCTTCCTTACAGCCGTAGACTGGAAATCCTCAATTTGACAACGCTGGCAGAGCGGCGAATACGTGGGGACCTTATTGAAGCTTTTAAGGTTATTAATGCTATGACTGATTATGGTTCAGACTTGTTCAGACCAAGCAGATCAGGTCTTAATCTGGTTTCATCCAATAGATGTAGTAAAAGTGTGACAAAGGTCAAGAATATCCAGAAGTCTTTTCTCCCGGAGCGAGTTATTCCATATTGGAACAAGCTCCCTCCGGACGTCAAGAACTCTGTGACAGTTTTAGGTTTTAAAATTAAATTAGAAGGATATAAGATAGATATGATTTCTAAAAGTATTACAAATGATTGCTTTTTTTGGAATGTTTCTAATGAAGTTTTAGTAAGAATTGAGGGAGCCAGTTATGTCAGTAATAAAGAGAAACATAACAATTATCTTTGGTTCCATCCTTATGTGGCAAAGAAGCGTTTTATAAATCTTCATTCCACTGGGAAGTTTTAAAAATAGGATAATGTTTTTGATGAAATATTTTTTAAATATTGTATTTGATAATTAATTAATGTTGGTGGGGAAATATTTATTATATATTTTTTCACACAGTGCGATGATAGTTTGTAGACATGTGTGATGATGTGATGTCATAAATTTTACTTTACTTTACTTTACTTTAACAATAAGAGCAAACATTACATTGAAAAGGCTTTTCCAAATTTGTTGTTGTTCTTGAATGATTAACCATTTCTTCTGATTCAGCACTCATTAACTTATCAGAGTTCAAATTTGTACTGATATTATTTTCATGGTGTTCTCTCATATGTTCAAAGAAGCGATGATTATTTAGGACATAGGCTTCACATTTTGGGCAAATTAAGACGGTCAAGTTTTCTTCCTGCTCAGTTTTAACTGCCTGATTTATTGTAGTTAAATTATCAGAATCCTGCTCAGTTTCAATCTCCTGTTTTATTTGAATTATGTTGTCAGAAATCTGCTCAGTTTTTATCTCATGCTTTATTTGAGTTGAAATGTCACAATACTGAGTATCAGTTATAGACTCCTGTTTTATCTGAGTTGGATTGTCAAAGTCCTGATAACACATTTCTTCAGCTGCAGTTGGGGATATGTTACTATGCTCTGACATGACTTTTTTTTTTTATTTGAAAATTCAATTAATCATTATATATATAAATCAAGCGTTACATTTCAGCCATGCAAAATTACAATGACATATTTTGATTACTAAATGATAAATGGTACTGCAATATAAGTTGCTTAATGTTTGGCCGGATGACAACTAACGAGAAAAATAAACTTGATTAAATATAATAATTAATTCGGCTGAACCAACACATAGCAAGAGCCACATTAACGTTGGGGCCGTCTACCAAATTTAAATGACAAACATTAACAAGAAATCAAACATATCATAAATAATTATAAGGATTTTGTTCATTACAATTCCGTCACAACTGATAAAGAAATAAGAAAAGGACAAGCAGATAGGAAATTGGACGGACAGAATTGTAACCAACAAAAACAAATTTCTGAGACTCATAAGACTGATGAGCTAATCTGGCCAGACTGTATCGGCAGCCCAGAGGTACTTGATCAGTTTGGCCTTAAAAGTAGAAATCCGCTCTGACTGCCGGATACATACTGGTAGACTATTCCATTTCAGCATAGATCTATGAAAAAAGCTATTTCGGAAGGCATCCGAGCAGGGCACAGTGGTACTCATGTAAGTTGAAGTATCCGACATATCAATTATTTGAGCATTGTGCCTAGTGTATCGGGTGCCCTCTGGACGGCATAGGACTATATATGTAGGGAGCGAAACTGGAATTATGCTATTCACTATTTTATAGAAGGTCATAAGATCGTTATAAATAAACTTCTGTTTAACAGGGAGAATATTTAGTTTCTTTTGCTCTGTAGCAAGTTTATCGTCATTATAACTGGAGTAAGGTTCACCATTGATCCATTTAATAGCCCTCTTTTGGATAGCAACAAACTGTTGAAGATGAGTTGCAGATTGAGGGGACCATATGACAGAACAATGTTCAAATATAGACCTAATTAACGCTAAATAGAACGATCTTTTCTGCCTTTTATCAGTAGTGAAATGACATGTTCTCTTAAGTAGTCCAAGTCTAGATGTAGCTTTGGAAACAAGCGCTTTACATTGTGCACCCCAATTAAACCTGGAGTTTATTGCGACTCCTAAATCTGACTGAGAGGGCACAAAGTCAATATCACTTCCAGAAAGTTTATAAAAGAAGGTATTGAATGGCAAGTTATCCAGCACGTTTCTTTGCAGGGACACAGAGAGGGCTTTGCACTTTTGTGGGTGGAACTTCATTCGATTTCTCACTGACCAATCATATAATCTATTGATGTCATTTTGGATTATGTGATGGTCAGGGTAACCAAGAATCTCCCTCCAAATTTTAGTGTCATCTGCATAAAGGGCGATATTGGTGCTTTCAGAGACACAGGAGAACATGTCATTTATAAATATTACAAACAATAAAGGGCCAAGTATAGAACCTTGAGGGACACCAGACCGAACTGGTAGAGAAGAAGACGTTTGGCCTCCTATCACTACTTGTTGTTGTCGCCCCTCAAGATAGGACTTAATAAATTTAAGCATTAGTCCATCGACATTAAAAATATTCTTTAATTTACTTAAAATGAGGTCATGCGAAACGCTATCAAAGGCTTTCGCAAAATCAAAATATATTATATCAGTCCTGGACCTGTTATTCAATGCAAGTGCAAGATTGTCTGTGAAAGGTATCATTTGGGTTGTGCATGAGCGTTCATTAACAAAACCGTGTTGTCGGTCATCCAACAGATCAGAACACGCAGCGTATAATGCAGTCTTTATGCACCTTTCAAAGACTTTCATTACAAGAGATGTTAACGAGATAGGCCTGTAGTTCTCAACCGAAGACTTATCGCCCTTTTTGTGCACTGGTACTACAAGTGCCAGCTTCCAATCAGGGGGTATGCATCCGCTTGAGAAAGACAGGTTAAATAAAACACTAAGTGGGTATGCAAGGCTTTGGGCACAGTTTTTGAGGACTCTCCCATGAATCCCATCAGGGCCAGGGGCCTTGTTAGGATTTAACTTTTTAAGAATCAACAGAACATCTTCTCTACTAAACACAAGACTTGAAAAACAATCATCACGAAAATCTATGTCAATGCCATAATCGCTCTCTTGAGAAAACTGCTCATAAAAATATTCGTTAAAAAGGGCAGCTTGATCAGATGGATTGTTTCGAAAGCGATTATGATATTTGACAGTTTCAGGGATCCTGGTTGACTTTGATTTAGATTTAACGTAGGTCCAGAATTTCTTGGAGATAAGAGCATCATCGGAGTCATCCTCAACACAGAGTCTCATTCTTTCGTCCATCAAATTTTTAAATTTTGTGCGAAATGCACGAAACTTTTGTTTATGAGACTCAGAGTTGCTCCCCTTATGCCTTATTCTCCATTTCTCCTTATTTCGTAGGAGGCGATCACATTCGGAGTCATACCATGGGGGCTGGAACTGAGACTTAATGGTCTTTTTAGGGATCCATCGGTCACAGGCTGCACCGAGAACTCCTCTGAATCGACTCCAGGCAAGATAAGGATCATTACACTCAAATATATTATCCCAATCGATGCTAAATAACTCAGAATTCAGGCCCCTAAAATTACCTTTACTATAATTAAAGATCTTTCTTTTAGGCTGCTTAATATACTTGGTCTTAATATCAATGTCAAATGTGATACAAAAGTGGTCGGACATACACATTTCGTTTTGATCTAAAACTTTAACATTCTTAATAAGGTTCTGAATGTTAGTGAACACAAGATCTAAGGTGTTGCCTGACTTGTGAGTAGGGGAACTAATAAGTTGTGTATGTCCGAGGTCATCAGTGAGAAAATTTACAAAGCTAGAGTGTAGCTGACAAGATGACTGACCATCTGGCCAAGAAATCGAAGCCAAATTAAAGTCCCCTACCAGAATGTGTCTTTGCAACTTTCTGGCAGATGCTAAAGTAACAAAATGTTTCTTGAAAGATTCAAAATTATCTAAGCCAAGCGTTCCTACTCTATAGAATGTTGATATACAAAAGTTTCTTCCACACTGAGTCTTAATTATGACGGATAATAATTCAGCTTGAACACTAACCTTAGAAAACTTTAGACTAGAGATATCAATGTCTGTTCTATGGGCAATCAGAACACCACCACCGTTTTTTCTGAATTTCTTGGGCTGGGTTGCATCCACTGGATGCGATCTTAAGGATCGGTCAAGCCTAAATACTTTGTATTTGTCAGGGAGCACCTCATTACTGAGAATGGAATTTTTCAGCCATGTCTCGTTTAGAATAATGATGTGAGGCTTATGTTTGTAGATATAACCATGAAATTCATGTATCTTGGTCATATTTAGTGGTGGTGTTCCTGATGCTAGATCGCGAGTATTTAGGAAACCATGGACATTATTGTAAACAACGGATAAATTTGGTCCAGGGTTCAGTAAGGAACAATTACAAATTACTATCAGGGAAATATTAAGGAGAGATAGAAAAACCAGACCACACCTAGACATGACCCCAAGCCAGCTGCTGGTAATACCGAAAAGTAACTTAACAGTCTGTTTCGGTGACATGGTAGGTGACAGTTCAGTTTTTGTGGTAGATAGCAATTTTACAGAAATTGCAGTTAAGGCTGCCCCAATGCCCCTCTCACCCCTATACACAAGTTTGAAGTGTCTGAGAAAAATGGTACAAAATATTACCATAAAGTAAAGATTTATGGATGACCTCAAACATGGTACAGAGTGTATTTTAGGTTGTAGGGGAGCACCAGGGAGTATATTAGCATCGATAGTCAAAGAAAATATATACAAAATAACATAAAAATAAAATATACCCAATAGAGCACATAACATATGACGAGACAGAAGACAGGACAACAAATTTTCCCCGTTACCTCTATTACTTTTACTGATGATAACATACCTAGAAAACATACCAGTTGCAACACGGTGTTGTTGAGCCGATATTCCCATGGAACTTTTAAGTATATTATTAACAGAATTGTGTCTCGCCGTTGTGTTTTGTTAGGTATTGTGCTATAATATGAAGTAACATACATTATGCTATCACTTCGTTTGAATACATATAAATAACATCCAAATGATCAGATCCAATAGGATACTGATGCAGACAATGAAAAATTGAAATATTGAATTGGATTACCACATCAGTATCCCATTGGATTAAACCACTTTGAGTGTATGATTCTGAGATAGAACTTTGCCAATCCTGCAATAGTTTTATTGTAAAGAAGTATTCAGTACTCAATAAAACAATAAGTTTTCAATGAAACAATAAGTTTTATTTCAAATTCCCTTAATCATAAATCAAGAAGACAACAAATTTTGTCAAGAAAACAACACATTTTTACAACGACAGAACTTTTTGTACACCTCTACGAAAATTTGGAATGATCTCATCCCCTATGTATTCGAAATAAGTGATGCTAATGAAGATGGGATAATAATCCCGGGTTCTTCCAAAAATTCAGACTTATCAGCCTCGTCAGGTATTATTAAATCTAACCTTAAAAAGCACTTGCTATCCCTTCAATATCGAGATAAAAAATAATAATAATCTAAACTTATAGATTATAGTGGCACAACAACTTAAAATACACAGGTGTGCCACGAAAACAAGTCAGGATACAAGAAAACCTGAAAAGCAATCCACATTTAGGTTCCAAACCATAGGAAATTGTAAAGACTTAGTACACTAAATTACAAGGTTAAGGTTGTAGGTTTACAACCTACCAGGACGCGCGCCGAGTTGGACTCGTCGACGGTCGACGGTCCAATAGATGGAACAGATATTTTACGAGTATCACCCGTTAAGGTTAAGGGTATTATATGCACTCAGCATACCGCACCGCATATGTCAGCATATGTCAACACAGCAGCAGTTTCCGTCCGTATGATATGTACTGTCCTTCTCCTTTCTGCGTCCCCGTCGTTTTGTTTTGTGTTTTGTGAAATGCAGTAGTGTTTCACTATTTTAATCGAACGTAACTCAAAAATTAATAATAACAAACACAAATTGCAAATACTATTTTGAATAATTGATTAATATCGATTACCAACAACCAAACATTAGTTATTCTTTTAATTCACGATGTCAATCCTTCCTAGCTCGGCGAGGCCCAGTGGTGCATCTCACCGATCTGTGGTTGCGAGAATATGCGCGGCGCGGCCCAGTTGCAGTAGTGCATCGCGCTTTGCTCTAACCAGAGCCCTCTCGCTTGCAGTAGCGCGCGACCGCCGAAGGCGGCAAAGATCTATCTACTTGTGAAACAAGCGCGTCACGCAGTACGCGTAGACACATGGCTATGTGAACATCGCGCTACAAGTTTTTCTTTAATAACCGTCTTTATATATGTGTTAAACGATCCATGGCCGCTTAGGCGGTGCCGCGCCTAAGCAGCAAAAGAGTTATTTATTTTTAAATTTATTTTTGTATCTCAAAAATGATGTAAAGTTTTTAATATGACGTCGAATTAAAGCTATTTCCGTACAGCCTGAGTGCTAAGCATGCTCTTTAGAAAAACTATGAACAATGAACATAACATGCTAACTTTCTTTATTTTTGTAAGTCGCGTCGGCTGACATCTTGGGTTGTACTGGATGCTAACAAGTTTATTATCGGATGTCTACTTATATTTATTATGATATCATTATTCATTGTAATGGCAATAAAATTTAAATTTTGTTTTACTTAAAATTTTGTTTTATTTATTATTAGTGCTGCGTGCTGATGAATATTCTGGAAATCAATCCACCCAATTGTGGCGATAACATATTTTTGTGCTTGGCCGGTTTTTTGTTTGAGTTTGTGCTCCAAAAGTAGTAAATCGGGTGCTAGTAAAGCTTTTGCAGGCAACTGGCTCCTTTCGCCAACTGCTTTTGGTTTAACATTTAAGCGTTGACGGATGTTACTCGTCTAAATTTCTTCGATGTAACGCGCGCCGCTTTCTCCTCGCACGCCGGGCCAGACCATTAACAATGGTCAAGTTTAGGCGCTGACTGACATTTGGAACTGGCACGGGTATAAATATTGTAATATCCTACGAAGTCACCATGCTATATTATTTTGCAAAACTTATTTGATATTTTGACAATATTTAAAGTTTATGGTTTTAGGTTTAGGCGCGGCGCACCGCTTATATGTTATAACTTCTTCTTACTGGGCCAAGCTCAGCCTGTCATTCCGCCGAATCTTTATGTTTATGAACATGATAGCCTGAAGTCCCCAGATAAAGCTTCTACAATTTCTGTTTTCAACGCCGTGTTGCTGCACGCTGTATTATCTAGCATGTGGGTCCATAGGGGGAGCTGAAACCAGGTTTTCGATTTAACGCTGCCATGTGTAGTCAATCATCGCCAAAAGATGCTTTCGTCCAATGAAATCGCTGCTTTATGTTAGCCAAGCTCCGCATATGAATATATGTTGTAGCGCGAGCGCGATGCACTACTGGGTCGCGCGCGCATCAAATAATGCTACTCGCAACCAAATGCAGATCGAGGCGAAATGCGAAGGATTGACATCGTGAATCAAAAATATATGTAATTCAATTATGCATACTGAATTGCAAAATGCAGTGATTTCATTGGACGAGAGCAACTGTTGGCGACGTTTGACTACAAATGGCAGCACTTGATCGAAAACTTGGTTTCAGCCCCCCTGTGGGTCAAGCGCGGTGCCGCGCTTAAGCATTTCACATAGCCATGCTGTGTCTACGGCTCTACGCGTACTGCGTGACGTGCTTGTTTCACAAATAGGTCTGCAAGCGAGAGGGCTCTGGTTAGAGCAACCTAAGCAGAAAAAGAATTATTTATTTTAAAATTTATTTTTGTATCTTAAAAATGATGTAAAGTTTTAATATGACGTAGAATTAAAACTATTTCCGTACAGCCTAAGTATTATATTTGATTGACGATGTCAAGCCTTTCTAGCTCAGCGCGACCCAATGGTGCATCTTGCCGATCTACAGAAGCATTATTGGATGCGCGCGCGACCCAGTAGTGCATTGCGCTACAACCTAAGTATGCTGGTTAGACAAATTTTATGAACATGCTAGCTTTCTTTATTTTTGTTAGTCGGCTGACATCTACTCTTGGGTTGTACTGGATGTAACAAGTTTATTATCGGATGTCTACTCATATTTATTATGATATCAATTGTTCATAATATTCTGTGTGAAAATGCTTTTAAATAAATTAATGTACACAAATTTTGCCTCATTTATATGTTTTTTACGTTTTGAATTTTTTTCCCTACTCTTGCCGAAGGCAAAAATATCGTAGGAAATAAGTAATCGGGTTTGGATATATAAGGTGGCCCGACGGTCCTACGTTGATGACAAAAGTCTGCTCCTTTGCAATACAGACCACTCCACTATAATTATGTGTATTGGAAGCGTCTGTTATGCTGCGCGCGACGCTAGTCATGAGTAAATTAATTACAGTGATGTTCCTCCTTCGCAAAGTTATTTTCCGCAATTTTCTGGATTCATTTATTGTTGATGCGCGCGGCGCTACATTGTTCCAGTGATGCACGCCGGTTCATTTTTCGCCAACCGGCGGCGGCGTGCCCAAAATGGCTCGGCGTGGCGTCGTTCGGCGGCGTGAACATAATTTTGTCAAAATTTAGGTTTGAATTTCCAGGCCCACAAAAATTCTGGCGTACGTGCGTGCATGAAATAATGATATAATAAGTGTGGTTTTAACAATTTTATTTGGTGGTTTTTACAATTATATTTAAGAAAAATCAAATTCTTAACATTGTCGTTGGACAATTTAGATCTCCTAGAGTTCAAAATCAACCCCGACTGGCTCCATACTCTTTCTATTTCCTTTCACGCCACGCCGACTTGAGAGGTATCGGCGTGGCGGCGTGTGAAAATGTGCCGGCGCGGCGGCGTCCGGCGGCGGCGTGCATTACTGCATTTGGCATTGGTCAAATAAATCGTCAATTTTTACCATGCGCAAATCCAACTCATTTATTAAAAACATAGTATATGAATATGTTGCACTTTTTTTCCAGTCACACTTTTCACTCGAAAGAATTAATGGCACAAAATACAAGTACATTGTAGGGAAAATTGATCGAGCGTGCTTTAACCGCGGCGAAATTCTTGTTAACACTTGTTTTTAGATCATGAATACGATGTAGTTACACTGAAACGTCGAGTAAACTCCTTTCCCTAATAAGAGCATTTTCACTTGTCGCAACAACCGGGATAAAGATAATTTTACACAGAATACATTACAACAATGCCACTCATAAATAATACTCCAATCCGGATTTCACATTATTCATTGTAATGGCAATAAAATTTTGTTTTACTTACACTGTTTTGTAGGTTTATAACCTACCAGGACGCGCGCCGAGTTGGACTCTAATATATGGAACAGATATTTTACGAGTATCACCCGTTAAACACTGTTCACTTCCCATTCTTGCGGGAAGTGAAGTTATCTTTCTGATCTGATCAGGCACAAAACTTTTTCCCATAATAGCTGGTATAAAGTCTAGTTCCTTGACACAATATTCCAAGAGTTTTAGGTGATTAGAAATCCTTGGGGTGGTACGGCAAACAAAGTTCCACCTTTTGGATGTTCCGTAAATGAAAGCGGTGTATGCTAGCTGGGGTTCGTTTGCAGTTATATCGACGAGCCCTAGAATGTCTGCTTTCCAAATTTCTGTCTCCTTTAAAATGAACTCTTTTACCCCTTCTTCTTATCCAATATATGACCCAAGATAACGGTGGCCTTTGGTAGTAATCTGTACATCTGGATAGAGTTCCTTAGCTTTGGTAGCATGCTCTGGTTTCACTATCACCATGTCTTGTTGGGCTTTTGGTAATACCCATACATGGGACCGTGATCTTTTAGGTCCTCCCAAGTCTACACTATAATATTGTATAGTCGAGGATACAAAATGCAACTTCAGGGTGGATATTATCTATTGAAGAGCTGGCTCGAAAGATTTTGGCCTTTGTATCAATGGTTATAATAAGCTATAAATATCTTAAACTTTACAGTGCTAATTAAAAACGTATTTATTGTCATCTAGCGTAGCTTTTTGAGCCGACCCAGTAGTCAATATCTTTGCAGCCCAATACCTTTCACTAAGTAAGCAGATAAGTAAGTAAAGATTATGACATAACATCATCACAAGTGTCTTTAAAATATTATTGCACTAAATAGAAAAATAATTTGAATAAATATATTTTTCCATCAACATTAATAATTTATCAAATTCAATTTTATTTATTAATAAAATCTAATACATTATATATAAATAATTCATTAAAACTTCCCAGTGGAATAAAGATTTACAAAACGCTTATTCGCCACGAAAGGATGAAACCAAAGACATTCATTATGTCTCTCCTTATTGCTTAAATAACTGGGTCCTTCAATTTTCCCTAAAACTTCATTTGAAACATTCCAAAAATAAAAATCATTTACACTGTTTTTAAAAATCATTTCTTTCTTAAATCCTTCCAATCTAACTTTAAAACCCAAAACTGTCCATCAGTTCTTGACATCTGGAGGGAGTTTGTTCCAATAAGGAATGACTCGCTCCGGAAGAAAAGAAGACTGAACAAACCCGATCCATATATTCAGTCAAACCACTAGTTACTTTAAAAGCTTCAATAAGGTCCCCACGTATTCGCCGCTCTGCCAGCGTTGTCAAATTGAGGAGATCCAGTCAATGAAAGAAATTTCACCTTTCACAGAGTCTCTCGAAAGGGGTGCCTGTGAAACCCCTACTATATATGACTGTGCTTGTTATCATGTGGCTGCTAAGCAGTGGCTTGTGGTTTTTTGTAAATTTTAGTAAAACAAAAAAGTTTGGTTTACATTTACATATTACAGGAAAGAAAAATTTTTAGGAAAGAAAAATTTTTATTTACCACAAATAATCAATACATAATGTTATATTCATAAATAAATTCAAATTTCAATTTCAAACACATATACAGTACGCCGCGCACACAGCCACAATTTAAAATTGTTCAGAAATTCGTAGGTCAGCTGTAGGCGCCGCGCACAGGATCTATTTAATTGTTAACTTACAATTACATGTCACATTTCTTAATTACTAGAGCCAAAATTTCAGAAGCAAAATAATTTAAAAGATATTTCTGTCGTTCACGCAGTACAGGCCGTGAGCACTGCGATCTAATTAATATAATAATGGAGAGATTCCAAAAAACCGCGCGCTCGTTATTTATTGTGATTAAATTGAGTGCGCGCCACTGTGAACAGCAGTACCGCTCAAGCATGAATTAGTACTGAGCAGTACGCAGTTCTGCGTGAGGCGTAGACATTTGTA
Organism: Bolinopsis microptera; assembly: GCF_026151205.1. Taxonomy (NCBI): domain Eukaryota; kingdom Metazoa; phylum Ctenophora; class Tentaculata; order Lobata; family Bolinopsidae; genus Bolinopsis; species Bolinopsis microptera. Next base: position 3,798,224 of record NC_087079.1, on the reverse strand, counting down.
GCACACGTTTCATTCAACTAATCCATTAATCCATGTGACATGTACAATGTAATTATATTAAAGCAAAAAGAATATTAATTTTAGTAATAATTGACGTAAACATATGTGTTTAAATAACATCTATAATCTAGCGAGTTACTAATACCGTTCGCGTTTGTTTGTATTCTTGATTATATATTATCTTTACACTAGCCTATATTATGATGGAGATATACATTATATAATTGCTCCAATATTCAACACTGCTAAACAACAAATACCTACTCGCCCATCGATGAAGCAGTCGCCAAAACAAAGCTCAAAGTTAATATATCTTCGTACTTCGTTTTGGAAACTGTAGAATTCCAATAAATAATTAGTGTTTCAATCGTGTATTCGATGGGCAAGCACTCGCCACTTGAGGCCGAGACAAACGGCACCAGCTCCGCTCCGCAACCGTGAAGTAAGGCGGGGCGGTGGTGTGCGCCGTTTATACGGCCCACAGCACGAGACATTTTGAGCTCCAAGACTTAAGACTATAAAAGTCCCGAATTAAACGTAGCGACTTACCATTTTTTGATCATTTGGATGTTATTTATATGTATTCAAACGAAGTGATAGCATAATGTATGTTACTTCATATTATAGCACAATACCTAACAAAACACAACGGCGAGACACAATTCTGTTAATAATATACTTAAAAGTTCCATGGGAATATCGGCTCAACAACACCGTGTTGCAACTGGTATGTTTTCTAGGTATGTTATCATCAGTAAAAGTAATAGAGGTAACGGGGAAAATTTGTTGTCCTGTCTTCTGTCTCGTCATATGTTATGTGCTCTATTGGGTATATTTTATTTTTATGTTATTTTGTCAGTTAAACAAAAATTTCAGTTAAACAAAAATTTCAATTTTATGCCATTTATTACAGATTAAACAAGTTTACAATAAATCAATTTGATATTTAACGGAATCCTAATTCAATGTGCAGTATGGTTGTCACTCTTTAAATAGATTAGATATAGGTTGACGGGGCAAAGGAGTGTGCGTGCTGTTCGCTATTGCTCACACCAAACGGCAACCTAGTAAATGTTTTGTATGAACACCGGTCTCCATCACGACACAAAATTAGGATTGTAGAATTTATTGTATAACTATTAGTGCAGTGGAGGTAGCGGTGTGGTGCATTAATAGAGTGACAGCCTACTGATTTAGAGTTGTTTTTAAGTGAGCATAATGGGTGTATTTTTGGATCTAATGGCAACTTTAAAATTTGTTCTTTTAATCATTTATTAAATATCAGTTTAAAAATATATAAATCTGGAATCTGTTCACTCTGTGAACCAGTCCTATAAAAATTTCAAAAACCCTCCTAAATTAAATATTAAAAACCTCTCAGTAATGGAAATAGTCATACAATTAAGAAATTATCCAAATTCTTAATATCTACCTAAGAAAAAAATACCTACCTAAGTCAATTTCTACCTGTAATACACTAAATATTAGGTTAAATACATAGGTGGTGGAGTCAGCACACATTTACAAAAATCAAAATTGTTTAATAGGAGGAGCCTGTGGGCCGAGATCACTGGATTAAATTTGATGAAGGGGATTGTTTTCAAATGACAGCTGCATTATGTCATAATCGCTTGTGGTCCATGCCGAATCATTATAAGCATGTTGCAGCTTTAGAAGTGCCTTTTTCAGGCGACTTTTAGCAAGGCTAATCTTGTAGGAGTAGTCAAAGAGCTTAAGTTTAGGTGCAATTGTGTTCCAAATTTTGGTGGATCTTGATATAAAGTCATTAGATGGGAGTTGTGAAATGATAGTGGTTTCCTTTCTAGAAGATGACTGATAATGCTGTTGCAGTGATGCTGGGCACCTTAGTTTTAGTATTTTAAAAACTTCCATAAATGTGTGATATGTATATAAATTTTTGAAAGCCAGGATGTTTTGTTGCTTGAAAAGTGGTTTACAGTGCTCTAGTTGGAAGAATGTATGGTCAAGTGCCTGGCTGTCAAACTCTCTTGTTCTTGCACATGTAAGGAACTTGTTTAGGTATGCCTCTTTATCACCAAAGAGGACCCGTACACAGTGCTTCTGAGACAGCCAGATACTTGCTGTCCTAAAGAGTGCTGCATCACCCCAAACTGAGATACAATATGTGAGGTGGGATTCAAATAGTGTGTGGTAGAGGTCTTTATGGAGTTCCTTTGGTACAGAGTCCCTAATTCTATTTAAGGTGGCAGAGGCATAGTTTAACTTTCGTTTAAGTGCTGTTATATGAGGCCCCCAGGAAAGCTGTTCGTCAATAACAACTCCAAGAAACTTAGTTGCTTTGGTTTTTTTAATTGGAAAGCCATCAATATGGAGTTGAAGCGAATCTGGCAATTCTACTGGTTTACTAGCCTTTGGTTTAAAATGCATATAACAGCACTTTGACATGTTGATGTGAAGTTTGTTAAGGATCATATACTTTTTTATACAGCTTAGCAATTTGTTGCCTTTCTCATAAGCTTCTTCTACAGTTTTTCCATCAATAAAAATGTTGGTGTCGTCAGCAAATAGTATGAAAGTTCCTAAATCCGAGGAATTGGCAATATCATTTATGTATAGAAGAAAAAGGAGCGGTCCCAAAACAGAGCCTTGTGGAACTCCATATTTAATGATTTTCGGATTTTTCATTAAGGACTTCTGTATACTGTGTTCTATTTGATAAGTAGCTTTTAATAAGACAGTTTGCATTGCCTCTTATTCCATACCTATCTAGTTTTGTTAGGAGTGTACTATGGTCGATTGTATCAAATGCTTTACTCAAGTCTATAAATATTCCTAGAACATGGTTTCGTTTTTTTATGCTATCTTCAATAATCCTAACAGAGTAGTTAACAGCATGGCTAGTAGAATGGGACTTGCGGAAGCCAAATTGGTTTTCATCAAGGATATTTTGTGACAGAGCGAAACTGTAGATACGGCTGTATATCACTTTTTCAAATATCTTACCAAATATAGGCAGTGTAGAGACAGGTCTGTAGTTTCCTACATCCTCTTGGTTTCCTTTCTTAAATATGGGAGTAACTTTCCAACTTTCAAAACATCAGGAAATACCCCGCTCATCATGGAGTTTGTTGAAATGTTGGGCTAAAACAGGGCAGATTAAATGAGCTGACTTTTTGATTATACGGATCGGAATATCACTAGATTTGCCATTTTCCAACTTGGAAATTATTTCCATGAGCTCAGTATGTGAACAGTCAGATAGGAATATAGAGTTATTGTTGGATGGCAGGAGGTAGTCTTCAAATGTTGAAAATTCAGAAGCCTGTATAGGCAGGTCAGCTATTGATTCATTTAGAGTGGAGGCAATTGAGTTAAAGTATTTGTTGAACTCGTTTGCAATAACCCTTCTATCTGTTATTTTTCTGTTGTCGATTATAAATGAGGGTTTTATAGTTTTTTTACACTTCCCTCTAAGTTCATTAATGATCTGCCATGTCTTCTTACGGTCGTGCTTATTTTCTATGATTTGGTTGCAAGAGTAAGTATTTTTTGCAGAGTTAATCACAGATTTGAGGATCCTTCGGTATACTTTGAAGGTTTGTTCGAGAACATGGTCTCCATCAGGGTTTGCCTTAGTTTTAGATGTAATCCAGTTATCTTTTAATTCATGTTTTTTTTCAACGGCTGCTGAGATACTATCTGTTATCCAGGGGTTATTGATAGGATTCCGTTTAGTAGTTTTTGGCTTTACAAGTTTGCATGTTGCATCAAGTTACACGATCAAATAATTTAGTAAAATCCGAGAATTCATGAGAAGTGTGGAGCTTTGAGAGGTCAGTTTCAGTAGGGTTAGGAATTTATTAAGGTTGGCATTACTGAAGTCGTAGTACTGGACATGTTTTTCACTTTTTGGACCAACCTCAAATTCAATGTCAGTGAATTCAAATGTTGGAGCATGGTCACCAATTCTATCTGTTATACAACCTGAGAGAACACAGTTACCAGGGTCATTCGTGAGAGGATGTTGTCAATACAAGATGGTTTGCAATTTGGTCTCTCATGTGTAGGTATCGAAATAACGGGAGCGAAACCATTTCTAAATAAGCATTCTTCAAAAAGAGTATAGTTGCCATGACCAGCATCACCATTCACTTTAAGAAGGTCAACATTAAAGTCCCCCATTATACGTACACCAGATTTAGGGAGGAGTTTACATATGTGATCAAATGACTTAAGGAAATTATGATGTCACCATTAGGAGGGCGATAGATGACCCCTGAGATGAGTGTGAGCTTGCTGGATGATTGAGTGATCTTAACAAAGATTGATTCAATATCAGGCGTGCAGTAGCCAAGATTTTCTATGACTTCTGCATTAAGGTGATTTGCTACATACAGGGCAACACCAGTCCCTTTCAGCTTGTTCTCCTGAGTGACCTGATAAAAACTGTTGTATTGCGGTATTCTGTATAGTTCTTTAAGAGGTTCATCTGTGTTTGTTTCAGCGATACCAATTACAGAGAAATTTAGTTCAATCCGTTTGAGTTCAACATTAAGACAATCGAAGTTGGTTTTGTTACCATCTAAGTTGACAAAGTAGGATGTGAATTTTGAGTGTGTGGATGAAGGATTACATGAGTTTTGAAGCTCCCTGACTACCCTATTAAGATCAGTTGTAGAGTAGCTCTGACATTGGTCTAGAACATTCGAAATTTTTTGATAGTTTCGTCATCACATCCACCTTCATCATCGTAGAATTTTATCACCACCATCACTAATCATCCCAGAGAAGGGGTTGTAGCGTGGTATCACGTTCAGTGAACAAACCTTACATACCCCATAGACCATTGGTGGGGCAGAAACCTGCTGCTTTAAAAACATTTTAGTATGAATAGCTGTCCGACAGGCTTCACATTCCAGTAGGGGCTGCCCAATGTTGATGGCCTTGAGCATGGCTCACAGACCTCCTTAATTAATTTCATGATCATAGTTATGTGTCGGTTAGGTTGGACCAGTGGATCCAACCCTCTGTGCTTGACTCCCTAGACACCTTTTCCTTCAGAAACACACAGTTTTTTCATGTGGCTTACAAACTTAGCTAAACCTCTACTTCCTAAGTGAATCGTGTCGTTACCCCTAGTGAACTTAACCGATAATAGCTTATTGTTATCTAAAAAACCATACATACCCTGAAACCAAATATTAGGAAAACAGTTCTTTATCATGTCCTGTACCAAGTTGTTGTAGAGCATTATATTTTTATTCATTTCATGGATTCTTGATGTAAAACAGGTACAACAAAAATGTTAGTAAGTGGACACAATTGACGTATTTCAGTTAGTTTGTTCTTTAAAGTTGACACTGTCTCGTGGATATCTGAGACATTTCTTACGTTTTCACAGCGTAGATCGTTGGTACCACACATAAGGAAAGCGTTGGAGAATCCAGCACACAGGTGTGGATCGATGTCTTTGACACGGGCAGCCTTGACTCGTTTACCAGGGAAGGAATGACCAACTTTACCTGCACCATCCCCAAAGTTGACATCTTTGGTATTCGAATCACCGATTAAAACACGATGCTTCGTCGAGACTGGCTGCTGAGAGATCTGAAGGTGATCGAAAATCTCTCCTCTGTTGGGTTTATCATCAGGTAATTTTGGCACACCGTGGCGGGTACCAATTTTGTGAAGACCTTGTCATAGTGTAAAGTGAGTTAGACTTCACATCAAGCTCAATAGGATCTAGGTCTTTGTCTTGTTTTGGATTCAAAAAGCACAGTTCTAGTCGCACCAATTGAGATCGTGACGATTTTCGAGTTGGCAAGAATAGTGGATTCATCATCAGAATGCATAGCTAGGTAGCTTTGGGATGGAGAGAGTCTGTCTGAGGAAGGGTAGTGGTTAATGAGGACCGAGTTTGGCTTGTGCTCGAGTTGTAGTTCTGAGGAGAGCCTGTCAATAATAGAAACAAGTTCAGGTGGGATAGGCTCGTGTTCTTTAGGGGGCTGGGAACCAGTGTTAGCTGTAGGGCTCTCCATACAGGCGGACGCTGTGGCCATTCTCTTCGATGAAGTCTCCAGAGTCCTTCAGATAACCTAGAAGGTCTCCTACACTGCTCAGTTCCTTTTCTGTCAGGTATAACTCTTTGTACTGCTCGTAAGGCTGTTCAGGACATTTTAGATTTCTTTGGTGGGTGATGGAATAACAGGTCTAGGTTGTTCTCTGTAGTTAAGCTGAGGGGATGCATTTGTTCTTCCTTTGAACTCCTGAATTTCATTGTTAAGGTCTTCTAGTCGAGCATTCAGGGATGTAATGTCGACGCTCGGATTGACCTTTCAATGGTTTCTTTAACTGATTCACTTATCTTCTGGAGCAATGAATTTTCCAGGAGGGTGCTCTCGTTGAGTTGAACTGCTTGTGGCACAGGTAATGGCTTCTTCAGCAAGAATTTTTTCTTTTTTAGCAGATGGGTGGTTCTTAGGCCTAGGAAAGATGCAAGTGGTAACACCAGGGACATAGCCATTTTTGGCTGATGCAGTCTAATCACCTGGAGAGTTTATTGGTACCAGGTAGATTACCGCAAGAGGCATGCCATGATTGTTTACAGTCTGAGCACTGTATTACCCAGTCTTTTCCGTCTAGGGAACTGCTACATGGGCAAGAGTCTTTTTAGTAGATTCTGACTTTTTCTTCGTCTGATCACTACTGTTTTTCTGCTCATTGGAGCTTGTTGAACTTGACTTGGGAGTAGTAGATTTGTTTGCGAGGGGACTGGCTTGTCCTCCTTTCGCCAGAGGACTACACCACGTGGGCTTTGACGACGTTTGGCTTGTAGGTTCGAGGACTTCTGGGTGGGTGATCCAGAGGATAGAGTTTTCTTTTCTGTGTGTTTTTCTGCATTAGTGTATGGTTAGCAAGGAGCACATGATGAGATCGGGGACCAGGGCACCATAGAACTAGCCAGCAGCCTGAAATAAGATGATGAGAGTAAAAGAGTTTTGACATATGAGTGAGTGATATAAAGAAGAAAGAGTAATTTGAAATCAAGATGAGCAGTTTTTTAAAGTAAAAAGAAGAACACTAGACTATCAGATGAATGCAAAATTGTTTTTGTGATGTGTTTTTTTGCTTGGTGTCATGGGAGGGGGCAAAAAGGGCAAGGGAATGGAGGGGGCGGGGGGAAGCGGGATGGGCTGCACTGGGCAAGGGGAGACAAATATTGTTTTTATTAATTTTGTCTAAAGTAGATTTGTGTATTATTTTTAGGGGTGGGCTGATTTTTTTGTAAAGAAAAAAGAGATATATAATATATAATACAGAACATGAAATAGAAATGATTTTTTAATGACGCATAGAGGTTAACACTACAACACTACATAAAACATTATTCAAGAATGTCATGCAGTCAGAGTACCCGCAACAGTAATGGGGATGGAGGAGTTGGGCTAGGGTGGGGCAATGAAGAGATGAGTGGTTGTGTCTTGGATGGAGGAGATGCAGATGTGACATGGATCTAAGAAGAACTCATCTTAATATCGAGGCTGATACCAGTCTTCTGATGCCACTGGTCCCGAGAGCTCACATGCCACCCCGTGCAAGTTGTTTACAGCTGCATTTCTTTAGGTTGCGGGTACTCTTGGCTTACATTGCACATCCTCAAATTATTTGTTATATAGTAGTGTTGAAAGTATTAAAACTAAATATTTTCTTTGACTATCGATGCTAATATACTACCTAGTGCTCCCCTCCAACCTAAAATACACTCTGTACCATGTTTGAGGTCATCCATAAATCTTTACTTTATGGTAATATTTTGTACCATTTTTCTCAGACACTTTAAACTTGATGTACAGGGGGGAGAGGGGCATTGGGACAGCCTTAGCTGCAATTTCTGTAAAATTGCTATCTACCACAAAAACCAAACTGTCACCTACCATGTCACCGAAACAGACTGTTAAGTTAATTTTTAATATTACCAGCAGCTGGCTTGAGGTCATGTCTAGGTGTGGTCTTGGTTTTTCTATCTCTCCTTAATATTTCCCTGATAGTAATTTGTAATTGTTCCTTACTGAACCCTGGACCAAATTTAAACCGTTGTTTTACAATAAATGTCCATGGTTTCCTAAATACACCGCGGATCTAGCAATCAGGAACACCACCACTAAATATGACCAAGATACATGAATTCCATGGTTATATCTACAAACATAGCCTCACATCATTATTCTAAACGAGACATGGCTGAAAAATTCCATTCTCAGTAATGAGGTGCTCCTGACAAATACAAAGTATTTAGGCTTGATCGATCCTTAAGATCGCATCCAGTGGATGCAACCCAGCCCAAGAAATTCAGAAAAAACGGTGGTGGTGTTCTGATTGCCCATAGAACAGACATTGATATCTCGAGTCTAAAGTTCTCAAAGGTTAGTGTTCAAGCTGAATTATTAATCAGTCATAATTAAGACTCAGTGTGGAAGAAACTTTTGCATATCTACATTCTATAGAGTAGGAACACTTGGCTTAGATTAATTTTGAATCTTTCAAGAAACATTTTGTTACCTTAGCATCTGCCAGAAAGTTGCAAAGACACATTCTGGTAGGGGACTTTAATTTAGCTTCGATTTCCTGGCCAGATGGTCAGTCATCTTGCCAGCTACATTCCAGCTTTGTAAATTTCTCACTGATGACCTCGGACATACACAACTTATTAGCTCCCCTACTCACAAGTCAGGCAACACCTTAGATCTTGTGTTCACTAACATTCAGAACCTTATTAAGAATGTTAAAGTTTTAGATCAAAACGAAATGTGATGTCCGACCACTTTTGTATCACATTTGACATTGATGTTAAGACCAAGTATATTAAGCAGCCTAAAAGAAAGATCTTTAATTATAGTAAAGGTAATTTTAGGGGCCTGAATTCTGAGTTATTTAGCATCGATTGGGATAGTATATTTGATGTGTAATGATCCTTATCTTGCCTGGAGTCGATTCAGAGGAGTTCTTGATGCAGCCTGTGACCGATGGGATCCCTAAAAAGACCATTAAGTCCGCAGTTCCAGCCCCCATGGATTGACTCCGAATGTGATCGTCTCCTACGAAATAAGGAGAAATGGTAGAATAAGGCATAAAGGGGAGCAACTCGAGTCTCATAAACAAAAGTTTCGTGCAATTTCGCACAAAATTTAAAAATTTGATGACGAAAGAATGAGACTCAGTGTTGAGGATGACTCCGATGATGGCTCTTATCTCCAAGAAATTCTGGACCTAACTTAAATCTAAATCAAAGTCAACCAGGATCCCTGAAACTGTCAAATATCATAATCGCTTTCGAAACAATCCATCTGATCAAGCTGCTCTTTTTAACGAATATTTTTATGAGCAGTTTTCTCAAGAGAGCGATTTATGGCATTGACATAGATTTTCGTGATGATTGTTTTTCCAGTCTTGTGTTTAGTAAAGAAGATGTTCTGTTGATTCTTAAAAAGTTAAATCCTAACAAGGCCCCCTGGCCCTGATGGGGATTCATGGGAAAGTCCTCAAAAACTGTGCCCAAAGCCTTGCATACCCACTTAGTGTACTATTTAACCTGTTCCTTCTCAAGCGGATGCATACCCCCTGATTGGAAGCTGGCACTTGTAGTACCAGTGCACAAAAAGGGCGATAAGTCTTCGGTTGAGAACTACAGGCCTATCTCGTTAACATCTCTTGTAATGAAAGTCTTTGAAAGGTGCATAAAGACTGCATTATACGCTGCATGTTCTGATCTGTTGGATGACCGACAACACGGTTTTGTTATGAACGTTCATGCACAACCCAAAATGATACCTTTCACGGACAATCTTGCACTTGCACTGAACAACAGGTCCAGGACTGATATAATATATTTTGATTTTGCGAAAGCTTTTGATAGCGTTTCGCATGACCTCATTTTAAAGTAAATTAAAGAATATTTTAATGTCGATGGACTAATGCTTAAATTTATCAAGTCCTATCTTGAGGGGCGACAACAACAAGTAGTGATAGGAGGGCCAAATGTCTTCCTCTCTACCTAGTTCGGTCTGGTGTCCCTCAAGGTTCTATTACTTGGCCCTCTATTGTTTGTAATATTTATTAATGACATGTTCTCCTGTGTCTCTGAAGGCACCAATATCGCCCTTTATGCAGATGACACTAAAATTTGGAGGGAGATTCTCGGTTTACCCTGACCATCACATAATCCAAATGACATCAATAGATTGTATGATTGGTCAGTGAGAAATCGAATGAAGTTCACCCACAAAAGTGCAAAGCCCTCTCTGTGTCCCCTGCAAAGAAACGTGCTGGATAACTTGCCATTCAATACCTTCTTCTATAAACTTTCTGGAAGTGATATTGACTTTGTGCCCTCTCATCAAGATTTAGGAGTCGCAATAAACTCCAGGTTTAATTGGAGGTGCACAATGTAAAGCGCTTGTTTCCAAGCTACCTCCAGACTTGGACTACTTAGAGACATGTCATTTCACTACTGATAAAAGGCAGAAAAGATCGTTCTATTTGGCGTTAATTAGGTCTATATTTGAACATGTTCTGTCATATGGTCCCCTCAATCTGCAACTCAGCTTCAACAGTTGTTGCTATCCAAAAGAGGGCTATTTAAATGGATCAATGGTGAACCCTACTCCAGTTATAATGACGATAAACCTTGCTACAGAGCAAAAGAAGCTAAATATTCTCCCTGTCATGCAGAAGTTTATTTATAACGATCTTATGACCTTCTATAAAATAGTGGAATAGCATAATTCCAGTTTCGCTTCCTACTTATATAGTCCTATGCCGTCCAGAGGGCACCCGATACACTAGGCACAATGCTCAAATAATTGACAGGTCGGATACTTCAACTTACATGAGTACCACTGTGCCCTGCTCGGATGCCTTCCGAAATAGCTTCTTTCATAGATCTATGCTGAAATGGAATAGTCTACCAGTATGTATCCGGCAGTCAGAGCGGATTTCTACTTTTAAGGCCAATCTGATCAAGTACCTCTGGGCTGCCGATACAGTCTGGCCAGACTAGTTTCAGAAATGTGTTTTTGTTGGTTACAATTCTGTCCGTCCATTTTCCTATCTGCTTGTCCTTCTTTTTTTTTCCTATCAGTTGTGACGGAATTGTAATGAACAAAATCCATATATAATTATATATGATATGTTTGATTTCTTGTTATTGTATGTCATTCAAATTTGGTAGACGGCCCCAACGTTAATGTGGCTTTTGCTATGTGTTGGTTCAGCCGAATTAATTATTATGTTTAATCAAGTTTATTTTTCTCGTTAGTTGTCATCCGGCCCAAACAATAAGCAACTTATATTGCAGCACCATTTTTCAATTAGAATATTAAAATATGTCATTGTAATTTTGCATGGCTGAAATGTAACGCTTGATTTGTATATATAATAATTAATTGAATTTTCAAATAAAAAAAAAAAATCGTCAGCCGTCAAAAATTTAGAATTTGTATGTTATAAACTCTACACCTGCTATCAGTCTAACATGTAATTTAGTTTGTTATTGGCTAAATTTTCAACTCGATTAAGCGATGCAGACGGATGAACTAGGCTTCTCCTCCGTCAAAAACACAATGAGAGGGGATTGTGGAAGGACACGAACACTATTCGTTAACTCGTACCCCGGGTACCCCCTAGAACTGTGTCCCATCAGAGAGAGCCCATCACCCGTCAGATCGAAAACAGTGTTTTAGTTTTGATATATGCTGTACCAATTACAATAAATGGTAAGTCAAGGCTGACGTTGGTAGCAAAGTATAAAGTGACACGTCACAACAAAATAACCACTACACACTACACACACTATAACGCTATAACTATTTGTACACAGTACACAGTATAACTAAAATATAAAATATAAACAAGTTACAAGAGACAAAAGAGTTTACAGAAGAGTTTTACATCGGCTCAGCACCGCCAGGACATTGGCTATACACGTGGGTCAATTAGTTTGATTTGGTATGGCTCGACCGGGAAAGTGGTCGAAATTAGTGCTCTTAATGAGTCCATCACTGTCGTCTGAATATTAGAGCGGGAACTTCCAAGTTTCGGCCGACAACGCGCACAGCATGGGCGCGCAATGCTATGCGCGGTCTCATATTACTGTGTCATTCGGCGGTTGCGCTCAGCGTTACTGGGAATGAGTTGTATGTTGTTTACCTAAATTCAAGCATGGTATTCATAGATAAGCTTGTCAGTCAGTAAGTGCTTAAGTGGGAATAACAGGCAAGCTGACGACGATTAACACCATGTTTTATTGAAAGCTTCTACAAGTTAAATCATCGTATCTCTTATATGTTTTTTAACCAACTCCACTCAGGCAAATGAAAATCACTTCATAATCAGAATTCAGTGAAATTTCTGTCACACCACTCAGTTCCATACCGGTTTGAGCTCTTAGAAGTGACTGTTTAAGTAAATTCTTGACAGATCCGCATGTGGAGGTGAAAGTTAAACGGCCAACTTTACGGAATTCGTTCCACAGCCATGCAGATTTATAAATAAATTGATTAGTTGGAGAGGGTGTAATGAACAGATTATCTTTCCTATTTGATATGTTGAATAAGTAGTATAACGAAATTGGTACTCGTGACTTAATGATCTTAAAAAGTTCCATTAAACAACGGTATCGGTACAGGTTCTCTGTAACAAGTAATTCATGTTTGTGAATTAGAGGCTTAGTGACTCTTTAACATAGAATTCAGATCCTAGACGTTGAGAATTAATTGGTCTTGCTCTAGCACATGTCTTGAATTTGTCTACATAAGCTTCATAGTCCTCCAAATAGAATCCTGATACACTTCTTTTGAGTAATAAATAGTGGTTTTAACTGATTATTGGATACCTCCCCAGACAGAAATAGCATAACCTAGGTGTGATTCAAAGAGAGAATGATATATTTGTTTATATAGTGATTCTGGTAAGCATTTCTTAATACGGTAGATACGTCCACAAGCACTTCTTAGTTTCTTGTTGAGGGATGATAATGTGTTTCCAGCTCAATTTATCATCCATGATTACTCCGAGAAACTTTGTCTGACTTACACGTTTAATTATTTTGTTATTAATGGACAAGTTTTGGCTATCTATAATCGGCATCTAATTCGTTATTATTACGTTTAGAGGAGAAAAATACATGTAACAACACTTCTTAAATTAATGGGCATTTTGGTTAACTCCCTTTAAAACTTGTTTCCCGGCCTGTATACTTAAATTACCAATTCATATCTTTTTTTCTGAATCGGCAGCGACAAATATATTTTAACGTCTCCCAAAAAGCCCAAATTTTAAAACCCTTTTTATTTAAAATTTGCATATGTCATTGATGTACAGTAGGAAAAGTAGAGGTCCAAATTAATTTTCCCCGGGGGGGACCCCGAATTAAACCGGGGAAATTCATCAGATTTGGTATCCAAAACTTTTTCCCCCAAAATTTTCCTATTAAACAAAAAACTAGAAAATAAAAATTCAGGCATTTCCTTTTTATGCCATAGTTTTTTTAATTTTGTAGTTATTTTTAACAGTGGTCAAAGGTGTCAAAAGGCTTTTAAAGAGATCGATAAAGACCCCTAGGCATGTTGCTTTTTACAAAAATTTAACCCGTTTATTTTTGTTCACAGATATTTTCACCAGGTGGTGGAGTGTTTTTTTTCAAAAGCCGAAGGGTTTTTTTTCATGTATTCCCCCCTTTGGGAAAGAAGGAAACTTTTAGCCCGCTTAAAATTTTAAATTTTTCTGAATTTTTTTCCCGAATACAGGTAGAGTTGTTTCGGGTCAAATTGTTTTCAAAAAGCGGTTATCTTCTTTTTTTTTAAATGGGGCTGATTCTCCCGTTTTTAATTCATGGAAATGGCCTTCTTGCATGCATTTATTAAAGTTTTCTAGCAAAATAGGGTTTTGGAAATAATTTACACAAATTCTTGACCCCCACAGGGAATATTTTATTCACTTTTTTCCCGTTTTTTGTTTTATGATTTTTTTTAATCTAAATACAGTCACAATCAAAAAGAAAAATACTGGCTTTAACTGATGGGGGGGAAGGAAATTCTTAAAATAAAGGCGGGGTTTTTTTTAAAAGCCCACCAGAGTTGCTTTTTTTTCAAGTTAGCTGAAAATTTGAGGCAAAGTTTTTTATTGAACTCTTTTTGCTTAATAAAACCCCGGGGATTAATCAAAAGCTCGTTTTTTTTCACAAAGGGTTGGGTTTTTAATCCCCACGTCTCTTCTTCCCCCCGAAATTTCATTAATTATCTGCCAAGTTTTCTTACATCCCAGGGGCCATTCTTTTAAATTCTTAACAAAATGATATTTACTTTTTGGGCCGGGGAATTTAAAAAAGGTTTGGGTTTTAATAATTTCCCGGGTTTTTGGCCCTTTTAAAATTTTTTCTTTAAAGGGGTTTACTTTATTTGTACAATTAAAGGACCAGTTAACTGAAAAAAAAAGTTACCCCCTTTTTTTGACGGGTTGTGACAAATTTAGCAAAAAAAGCAACGAGTCAAAATTTCCCCAAAATCTTAACTGCTCTCAAACCGGGTGAAAATAGGGGGGTTTGTTTTTTTTTGGGGCGATGACGTACGAAGTCCCTTGCGCCGCAGGGGAAACCCGGGGTGAACGGGAATTTTACAGGTAGAAAATGGAATTTACATTTTTTTTCCCCGTTTAACTAAAAAGGAAAAATTTTTGGGGTACATGTTGCTTCATAAAGTTTTATAAAACATGGCCATTTTGCACAAATTGCACCTTTTTAAAAACCTTTAGGGCCTTCTTTTCCCCAAAATTTACCAGAATACCCTTTGTTTTGAAATTGATTTTTTGGAAACCCGGGAAAATCATTTTTTTCCCCAAATTTAACTGAAAAAGAAAGACTTTAAGGAAATATGTTTGTTCGAAAGGGCCCAATTTTAAAATTTTCAAATTTGGGCAGTTCTTTTGCCCCTGTCTAAAAAAACTCTATCACTTCCTATCAAAATTTGGGCTCGCACCACGCCCCAAAAGGGTTTTTTGGGTGAATTTCTCGAAAAGTATGGTTTTTGGGCCATGTGTTGCTGATAACTCCTTTTTTAAACCATCTTATGCGGCTTCGTTTAAGCCTATTTTAAAAGGTCTTTTCACCTTCAGAAGCAAGGGGTGGGTTTAAATTAGGGGGGTAAATAGGGGCATGGCCCTCCGGGGTTTTTCCACTTTTAAAAAAAAAATTTCTCCAAACGAAAATCTTTTTTTTAAAACACCTTGGGGAAGGGGGTCTGTGAAAACCGTTTTCGTTAGTATCTAAACATTTGCGGGTTCATTTCCCTAAATGCCAAAAATGAGGGAAACCTGCACAACTTTAGGTTAATTTTTAGAAAAACTCATAATTTCATTATCTAAAAATTAAAGCGGGTTAGTGCCCCATAAATAAAACCTGTGGCGACAATTTTTTTACGTAAATGTCGTTTAACTTTAACCTTTCTAACAATATCGTGGGGCCGAAATAGGGGCCAAAAAATTTTTTTGGGTCTTTGGAAGTTTTATTTGTTCAGGGGTGAACTTGGTTTTTAAAAACTTACCATTTTTTTTTTTATGTTATGCACCTAAAATACGGGCAGAGTTTAAAAGGGCCCCCTTTTTTCTGATGCCCTTTCCCAAAGGGAAAAATAAAAACGATTTTTAAATTTCATTTAAGGGGGTTGTTCGGGCTTTTGCAAGTTGCCCTAATGATATTGGAAATCCATTTTCTCGGTGACTCTCAAAAAGGGCAAAAAGGGCATTGGGCCCCGTTTTAAAATTAGCGGTAAAATTTTAAATCAAGGACTACTGAAAACTAAATTTTGGGCAGTAACCGGACCTCATTATGGAATGAAACCCCCAAAACATATGCAAAACCAAATCGAGGTCCTTTTAAATTCAAAGCGGGTTTTAAACAAATTTTCGGGGAAGCCCCATTTCCGGACGGACCCCAGCTCCGGGGTATGCACCTCGGAAGGAAACTCCTTGCTGGATTGGAGTGGTAAATAAAACATTTTCTACACTTTTCCGGGGGGGGGGACTTTTTTCGTTGGCCCGATAAGGATTTATAAAGGGCCCTAAAAAAGAAACCCCAAAGTAACAAATTTAAGTAATTTTCCGTTGTTTAATGAAATTTGGATAACAACTAGGAAACCGCAAGTCAATTTTCAAAACACACCGCACACCAAAACACTCGAACCCCAAATCTGTTTTACAAATTTGGTAGACCGGGTATTTTGGGGGGGAAATTTCTGTTCCCAGGGCACTGTTTTTTTTTAAGCTACTTCAAACCTGAGGGTTTTCCGAGGAAAAGGGCCCGGGTAAAGTAAAAGATTTTTGTCTCCTGTACTGGCTGACACTTTTGGTTTAAAATTTTAAGAAATTTCGCTATGGCTAAAACTCTATAAATAAATTTGCTCTCGGAATTGAACAAAATCCTACTTATCTATAGGTTCTTTTTTTCTCCTATTATCTACCCCCTACTTATCTTTGGGTTTTTTTTCTAAATTCGTTAGATTTTTCATGGACGGGAAAAAAATTTAATTTCGGTACAGCCCTCCCTGCTGGCTGCTTGTGTAATTAAGAAAAAGAAAACAATCCGAAATTATCCATTACTTTAAAACTGAATGGGCAAAAACTTTTTTTCCCGGACTTTCCAAACCGGGCCCCCTGTTAAAGAAGCTATTTAAATTTTTTAAAATCATGGTTGACGGGTCATCCAATCATTTTTCCTTTTTTAGGTTTTTTTGCCAAAACTTTAAGGATTTGGGGAACAAGGGTAATAGTCATAATTCAAAAATTTTGAGTGAGTTACATGTTTTTTTAATGACAACGAAAAAAGTTTGGGAAAAAACGTTTCGCAATGCCACGCCACTGAGGGATTCGTAACGTCACGAGGGCCCAAAAGCTTTTTATTGCAAAAAACACGCTTTCACTTTACGCTGGGGAGGGGTTGGGTTTCTTTCGGCGATACGATTTTTTTAAACCAGTTTGTCAAAGTGATTTAAATTTTGGGAAAAAATTGGGGGACTAAAAATTTTTTTCATTTAAAGGGGGTTTCCTTTTAAAACAAAGGGAAAGGGACAGGTCTGCAGGGTTTGGGTTTTAAAGGGCGTTGGGGGCATTTCTTTTTTAACTTTTTTTTTCCCCAACAGGTCATAAAAGCTCATGTTTTCAAATTTATAGAGGAAATTTAAAGGCCAGATGAAACCCAATGGATTATTCTTGGGGCATTCTTTTTTAAACACTTGGGTTTTTGGTTTAAATTTTACATCCACTGCTAGTTGATTTTAAAATTACATTTAAAAAAATTACTGAAGTCCTCTGGTGGATCACTATTTTAATTCTTTTGGCTAGTTTTTTCCAAAAATTTTTGTCCACATTTTTTGGGACAGTTTCTTTAAGTACTAAATAGTTTTTTTTCATGAACCTCAGAAAACGGGCTGGGGGTTAGTTGAATATATGGAAAAACAGCATGATGGTGATGTTTAAAAGTGTACATTTTTTCCGAGCAAAGGGAGTTTTCTTTTGTTGTTGGGAGTTTTTTTTCAATAACGATTTTTAAACATCCGGGTTTTAAAGAGGGCGTGGAAGTAGAAAAAAGGGGTGAAAAACCCTAGACCTAAATAAGGTTTTCAAAGTCAAAAAACAAGTTTACTGTTTTATCAGGGGAATTTAATTTTTAAAGATAACCTAGTATTTTAAGTTTCTTTTTTGGGCATGATTCAATCATTTTTCAAAAGTTTTTTTAGTGCCTCTGAGGGGGCCCCATTTGGAGGACGGTACAGTACCCCCCTACTTTTTCAGGTTCATAATTTTGTTTAAATTAGTAAAAAATGGGGGTTTCAAGTTTTTTGGGTTTTACCCATGATAATTCTTCTTTTTAAAACTCCATTAAGTTCGTCCTTTAAGTAAAAATGTACTCCACTTCCCTTCGCTTTATTGAATGTTTTTTCCTGATTAGAAAAAATTTGTACCCCTCAAGAGGGTAAACAGTGTTTTCCCTCTTTTTTCCAATATTTTTTTCCCGGGAAAGGCCAATTTTAATTTTTAAAAAATTTTTCGGCTAATGGGTTTTAATTTCCCAAATGCAAAAGGTTTCAAAATTTTTTTTTTGGGCCATCTAGGTTCGGGAAAAA
Organism: Bolinopsis microptera; assembly: GCF_026151205.1. NCBI lineage: Eukaryota > Metazoa > Ctenophora > Tentaculata > Lobata > Bolinopsidae > Bolinopsis > Bolinopsis microptera. Next base: position 3,780,072 of record NC_087079.1, on the reverse strand, counting down.
ACCCAGGGAGCAGTTGCTTGCAAAACAAGGTTTGATATTTTGTGTTAAATTTCCTTAATTGTAAGGATTTTACTTTTTTCCCCAAAGCTTTTGGAACTTTTTGGGTTTACATGGGTCCGGGTTTTTTAAACTTCGGGAAATCGGTCTTTTATTTTAAAAAAGGTTTTGTATTTTTTAAAATAGGAATGTTTACACTCGTTGCAGTAAAAGTTTTCTTTGGGATAATTTGGCGTTTTGGGAAAGGGTTTAAAACTTTTCATGGAGAACTATTGCATTTAAAAACATTCAAAGGGGTGGGAAAGCCCTAATCCAATATTCTTCAACGGATTTTCAAATTTCCTTTTGAACACGTTTAAACCCCTTTCCTGTTAAAACCTTTTTCCGTCCCCTCCCCCGGGGCGTGCAGGGGGGGTCATACCACGTTGCTGTATAGCCCCATTAATTTTGGGCCGATGTTTTTCTTCTGTCTTCCCCCTTTTAAAACCAATAAATACAGTTTGTTTAATGGGTAAAACCCAGAAGGACCTTGCCCCAAAACTTGTTGGGGATGAAGTGATCAAGCGACCATGTCTGAAAAATTTGTTTCGCCCGGGGTTCGTCCGCAAGCCATAGTTGAAGGCAAATTTTTCCCGAAACCCTTAACACATACGACATCCTTACTTGTGGGGACGGTCAAAAATAAATTCATCTATTAAATCATTAACTTTTACATTCAGCTCTAAGTTCCAAAAAGGTTGGGGGGAGTTTAAAAAACAAAAAAGCTCTAGTGTTTGGGGTTTAAGATTTTTAAATTTTTTTTAAAATTTTCCCGGGTTTGATTTTTTTTTTATAAAAAATCAGCAACACATTTCACAATTTAATATCGGTTTCTCCACGTTAAATTGTTTCCCCACGGGGGGCACCAAAATTGGCAAAACCCCTGCAGGACACGGGGGTTTGATATCTTAAATTTCGGGGAGCCCGGGAAACTTTTGAGGGCTTTGGAATCCCCAAAAGGTGCCCCTCTTTTCGACCCAAAACGCAAAAAAGCCTGTGTTTGTTTTCACCCATGAAAGGCTTGTGCAATTTTTATTTGTCCACAAACAGAAACGAAAGGTCAGCGAATACCGAAACCATCTGTTTTTTGGGGGCCACGCCCCAATCATATGGCTGTAAAAATTTTTTTGGGTTTTTACGGCTTTATTATGTTTTAAAGGGGGGCGCTTGGGCATTCAAGAGAGGATTCAGTTCTAAGTCCATTCATTGGGCTTTATGTTGCAGTTTGGCCCGAGAGACAAGGGGTTTAATTAAAAAAGATTTGGTTGGAATGGTCACCCGGTCTGAATGGTTAAGGGGGGTGGAAATTCAAAAGCCCTTTATATTGTTGGGTTTAACTGGAATTTATAAACCCGGGGCCCTCAGGGGGGGCTGATCCGGGTAGCTTTTTTGTTAAAAAGTTTTATTTTTTTTCTTTATTCATTCATCAAATAAAGGGTTTGTTCCTCAGGAATTTTTGGGGGCACATTTTCTGAAGATTTAATCCCTTGTAGGGGGTTAGGGGGGGCCAAAAAGAAGGACGGGGTGAACCCTTTTCCCTTTTTGAAAGAAAATGACTGAAGAAAGGCAATAATTTTTTCAGGGTTAGTAGCCAGAATTTAAAAAATGGCCCGGTTTTTAGTTTTCTTTGGCCCCCTGATCAGGGGGTAAATTAGGGGTTTGGTTGTTCAGGTTTTTGGGGGGTCTGCACTGGGGGGAGGGGGGGAAATGGGTTTCAGGTGGGGCTTTTGATTGAGGGGATGCTTAGAACCTTTAATTTTTACTGCCCTTTAAATTTTAAGTTGGGGGAATTTCCTTTTTTCAAATTCTATTTTAACTCTTCAAGTACTCAAAGAGTGGCAAATGCAAGCAGGGGTTTCAAAATTTCTGCATTTTTAAAGCGATTGAAGCTGTGCAAAATTGCTGGGTTTTAGCTGCTCCCATGCTGTTTTGGGTAGAGGGTCTGTGGCAGCGCTTTGGGTATTTAGGGCAGTGCTGCTTTAACTTTTTCCCCTTTGAGCCTGTGGGACTTTAACCCGTCTTCTTTTTAAACAGGAAAATTTTTAGAGGAAAAATCAAAATCTGAAAACGTTCCCAAATTGCTGTTGAGAATGGCTAAATTTTCTCGCAGAGTTTCTCATGTCTACCGAGGCAAAAACAAAGCTGAATTAGGGCCCATATTTTTTAAGATTAACTGCAGCAGCTTTAGGCCCTTTAAATTCATTTTTAGCCCTGTTAAGCTTTTTTGTTTTGCAGGGGGAACATGTGTTGATTCTTATTTTCCCGGGAGTGCCCTTTCGGGGGGAACAAGCAAAAGGGGCATAGGGATCCCAACCAAAGGCGTTGATGGCCTGCCTTGAGATCCCCCGCATACTAAGGGGCAATCAACATGCCCGTGCTTACAACCGAAAGTCGATCAAAAAAGCTTTGCCGCCAGAAAACGCCGTTTCACCGGGCCTTATCAAGGGGCCCAGTGTTTTGTTGGGAGCCCCTTTTAGCTTCTCTGTCCACCTTAAAAAAGGGCGAGCTTTGTATCGCTTTTTTTGACTTAGCTTTAAAAGTTTTACGCGTACGCGTACTTTAAAAATAACTTTACTGAATTGTTTTTAAAACTTAATACATTTTAAGTCGGGCGTTTGTTTTTTAATTAGCCACCCAAAATGTTCAAATTGTTAAGAGGGTAATGGGCACAACGCTAGTAATGCTTCTTTTTGCCCGCTGGGGCTACAAATGAACTTTTGGGGGAGTTTTCCCCCAAGTTTTTCCCTTTAAAAACACTACATCATACATAAGAGATGTCACATTTATTTTTACAAAATAAGTTCAAAAAATTTCTGGGTTTTTATATCCCCCCGAGATAGAATTTTTTTTGTTTTTGAAAAATTATAAAAAAAGCGCCCAAAAGAAAAGCTTGTAATCAGGGGTGGTTTAAAGGATATAGTTTGGGAAATTTGGCTTTATATCCCTTTTCTTGTACTCCCAAAAACTTGTAAATTTTCCAGCACCCGTGTATGTGTACCTTCACATCCATTGAGGCTTTTCAGCGTGAACCACTTTTTTTGGGTACGCTGGCGCATCAAATAATTTTACTTGCCCAAACCCCAGCTAAAGGGGGGCCCAAAAACCAAAAGACAATTTTAAATTAAAAAAAACTTTCATGGGGTATCAAACACTGAATTTTTGCTAAAATCGCATTTGACGAATATGGTCAAACCCTTCATCATCCTCAAGGACCAAAGTACAATGTCCCGTATGTCCGGGAACTTGACGCTCAAAAGTCCCCAATCATGGCCGCCAGGATCAGTTGCTCAGTGTCTCTGCGCTCCTCTCTTGGACCCCAAAAGGTTGGACAAGATCCTAGTGTTCATCTGATGGAGACAATCACCGTCACCAACGGGACGGAGAGCTCCAATCCTGGGAGAAGATGGATGAGGTACATCAGGATAGCTAAACTCATGGTTACGTGGTTCTAAATCTCAAGATTTGATGAGATTGGAGATGGTACTAGGAGTAGTAGTGTTGGCTGGTGCGTCAGGGAGCAGGCAGTGATCCTACTGGAGCGAGGGAATACATTCCTATCAGAGTTGCTGACGGTTACGAGAATGCCTGCACAGATTGTTTTTGAGCACATGAATACCAGTACGACACATTCATAGTAGATAAAGATAACAAGGAGCCACTTGTCAAGACCGCCATGACCACACTCCGGATCTCAAGATTTTGTGAACAGATGTGGAAGGAAGTTCGCTGAGATGGCTGTTGATGCTTTTCCTCTCTGTGCAAGATCTGGAGAGAAAAGACGTGTCATTGACTTGATTAAGATCGAATGTAAGACTGGCCGGTTAAGTTGGAGGATTTCTCAGTTGGTTTTAAAGGAGTTCAATTTATTGACAAGACCATGAGTCCACAGCCAGATGCCAAAGGAGTTGAACGATGGTCAAGAGGCTATTCCTAACCTGTGCCTTCGGAGGCCCCAAAGCCCAAAACCAAGCACAAACCTGACGTAGGCTCAGTAGAAGTTACAACAAACTTCACGCGTACGAAAAGGAGCAGTGATTGACATGATTATAGATAGATTAAAGATAGCGGAGCTAACTTGCTATCTGCCAGTGGGGATTTGATGACGAAGCAAACCATCTGTGTTCTACAGAACGAGCTACCGCTAGTAGTTGGGTGGGAGCGTCCTGAGATAGAACTCATTGCTATTGCAACCGGCGGAGTATTGTACCAAGACTTTCAGTGAGCGGACACTGATAAAAACTGGGGCTATGCTGGATAAGTAAGAGAGATCGATTTCGGAATACCAAGACAGAATGATGGTGATAGAAGATTGCAAGAACACCCGAGCAGTTACCCTCTTCCTCAGATGGTCCAACACCATGTAGTCCAGGAAGCTAAGGTAGTTATTTGGGTTGCTCATGTTGTGTAATCAGAAATCTGGTGCGTCGTGATAAACCGTATCGTATATGGAGGTACTGGTTCCAATGAAATTTCCTGTGCTATTGCTGTCAGTGCTGCCGCGACAAGGTTCCCAGTATTGAGCAATACGCTATGAGAGCGTTGTGCGATGCTCTGAATCACGTTCCCATGGCCCTGCAGAGAACTCAGGATTAGCTCCTTTCGATACACTCGCTGAAAGTAAAATTCTCGACAGATCAAAGAAGATAATCTCGTCTTGGTATCGACTGCATGGACGCCGGAGAGAATGACATGAAGGTGCAGCATGTCATTGTAGACTCTGATCGGTATGATAGCATTCAGATAAATGTTAGGACACAAGGCTTGTAAGAATGATTCTCAAGATCGACGGATGTACGGAGTCCCTGGAGAGGGAGAATAAGAGTGGCCTGCTTTTTTAACAAGGACTCGTTGAGATTTACTTGCAGGTTTGTGTATATATTTATATCGTTTATTATTTTGATAATATTTTTTATTTAATTTGCCTATCTTCATTTGTGTCTATGAATTCGTGTTCATTAGCATTGGACATCATGAATTCGATCTCAAGCTGCCTGTGTAACTAGAAAACTTCTGAAGACATAGTAACGAACTGCATGATTGGTCGGCGCGCAGCGAACGACCGAGCGACTTTTGCTTGTCGCAACACCGTTGATCGGTGCTTTTTACGTTATTACGCGCTTTTGCGCGCGTCTTTTGCTAGAAGTTTCTTATTTCCAATGCACGAGAATCCATATTCATATGTTGTCGAGGTCTGTTTTGACGAAACGGCTCGAAAAGTAAAGTGTAGATAGTTTGAATTGGTTCTATAAATCTTATTGTGATATGTGACAGAAAATGATCTATAAGCGTGGTTTAAACCCTAAATGTTATTCCACGAAAATGGCAACTGATTTTCATGAATCATGATCACATGGCGATGAACGAAAACTGACCAGACTGGAAGGTTGATCTTGGAAAAATCAGCAGACATAACACCCGTCTATTTCGTACCTACGACATACCTTAACCTTTATTTGACGACTGATTTAAACGGTGTTGCTCATCCCCGCCAGCTTAAACATGCGGTATTAAACTAGCTTCTAGAAAAAACAGTGACCGATCAGAATACAGGAATTGTCGGCAGTATCTACATTTACCTTTCTTGTTTCAACAGCCTAGTAAGTACCCACATTCTAAATGTCGTCGTTTTGTTTAATCTTTGCGAAGTTAATTTAATTTTGTTTACATTCCAAATAATGTGATTACTAAGTAACTTTTCAGTCAGTCACACAAGCTTAGAAACATGGCTGTGCAAAAGTAAAGAAACCACCAAACACGGATCAACACAAATTCGTTAATCACTTCGAGTTTGAAATCGATTATACTGATTTTATACTGTGTAATATATATACTTATATTAGGAAGAAACAGAATCGGCTAAAACGCGATGTTGATAAACTTGGGTTAAATTCTAAATATTGTGAACGCTGTCGTGCTGAGCCTCGTGACCAGCGATTTATTATAAGAAATGATTAACGGAATTTTTCCTTAACTGGTTTTTCAAGGCAGCAGAGCATAAAACTAGCAATATAAAACTTGTAACATTACTTGAAGATTTTTGACTATAAATTTCCACGTCATCGTGTTTTTACTAGGATTATTTGGGCTTATTATACATTTTCCGATTACAGGTTAGTTTTGTATCCATCACTATTTTCACCTCTCCGATCCAGCAGTGACGAAAATGGCTATGACATGGAAAAACTAGAGATGTTATCCCTCAGATATTCTCTAGTCATGAGCTCAGCTATTACGCCCAACATGCCTACACCTCTGTCACTGAGAACCACTATCAGATCGCCATATCCGTCACTCTCCAATCAGCACTGTCTTTCATGCAGCATCAACCCGTCCACACATAACGAACTTAATAATCTGATGTGTTTCAAAGGCATCTTGTTTTTGAGAGTCACTATTCTTAACCCTCAACCGCCCAAACCTCCTAAAGAAAGAGTCGATTGATCGTTAGCTTCTGAAAGGTTTGGGCCGTATTTTTCGTGTTCCACACGTTGCACCTCCATTGTGACGGTCGCCATGTTTGTATCTACTTGTCTCCCGGGTTTTGTCTCACTAGAAGCTTCCCATAATATCCATTTTGTTGTTTATTAATTTCAAGTTTTCTACTACTGTTTTCTTCAAAACTTCCGTTTGTTATCAAGTTCTAGGAGATAACATAATTTTTCTACTTCAGAATTCGACGTGTCAGCGATGCTGTCATTCGCGGAGTACTTACATAAAACGTGGACAACATCCTAGCTAAACAGGGGTACGACAAGGTCTGACATCCTCTCTCCCACGGTCCTCTAATGCCACCGTGGTATAATAGCAGTGCTGCTCTACAAGCTAACTTCACCCTTCGACTAGTCTGGGGACTCCATCATGGTCCCTGTGGGTGGTTAGGAAATCTCAGGTACATGGGTTGTTATGCAACCTGAAAACCGCGGTGGATGAGGTGACTCAGCTAGGGAGTGAGCAGAGGATTAGAACGATTTTGATAAAGAAGTACGATTGGATCGGAACCTGGAGCCGCAGTGAGGGCTAATATAGGAAAGAGGCGTGGCTATTAAGAGGAACGAGCGTAGGAGCCGGGCTGATGGTTCATATATACTGAAACCTCAGAGAAAATTGATAAGAAAAAAACTGTGGAATCCCAGAGGAAGATCGATAAGGTTTTTTAAGAAGAAGTGGAATTTACTTCTATAACAGTAAGTAATACTGCTGCGGAAAATAAGAAGGATAAATGAGGTGTATACATTTTTAAATTTGCTCGGTTAAATTTATGGACACCTGACTTGATTAGGATTTATTTAGAAAACGAATCAAACGAAGACATTTCCTTCAAAATAAAGTTTAATTCATTTGTTTTGAGATTCGTTGTGCACAAACCATTTGAAATATAAGATACGTTTATGAAGAATTTTTAGATTAATTTATGTAATTAGGATGATCTGTGTGTTTGAATTATGTACCCCTGTTTAGAATTATGCCCACTTTAATTCAGTCTGATAATGGTAATTCTAAAGGATTGCTCTGCTGATGATATCTTTACAGAGACTCAGTTCTTTGCCGTGCAAGGACAGCTTGCACAGCTTCAAGGGTTTTGGGATATCTTAGTCTTGTGAGGGGGAAGGGTTTAGTTTGCCAATTCAAACTTTTCTGCATACTCAGCATGAATTGAATTTTTATTGATAAGATTAACTATTTAATTTGTAATTTTATAGGTTTCTGAGACTTCGAAATTTGCAAAGTTGGGTATATTTTGTTAGTATTATAACTGTTGAAATGTTCAGATTTTTTGATCTTCCCTTTTGGCCACAAATTTTTTCTTCACTTTTGCTATCATTAATTCTTACAGTGTTTTTATAATACCCTTCTGTAAACACTTTTACAATAGCTACTGCGATAGAAATAAAAAGTTTTATAACAAACTCCCCCTCTAATATACTTGTACAGTGTACCGTGTGTACACTGTACTGTTTTACATGTGTACCAGTTTAAGGTGTACAGTTTACGGAAAGTAACATATTAGTGTATAGTTTAGGGGAATCTTGAATGCATTATTACCATCTGTGATTGTCCCTTAGCTTCTACTCATTCATTTCTGGATTCCACTCCCCTTTGTTTGAGGATGAAGGGTGTAGCAAGCAGCCCCAACCTTCTCGACCTGTCGTCGAGTAGCGTTCACCAGCTGTATTCAGGGGGGGGGGGGGGGCCCAAGTGGTTATTTGAAGATATTTGGTTAATGTCATCCACTTTTTTTCGTAGAATTATGCCATTACATTAATTAACAATTTTCATTGCAGGAAAGCACCAAGTTATAACTCTGCTTCATCTTAAAGGTATAATTTCCATTGGGGGACGTCATTTTAGTTCCCCTTTTCAATGCAATGAAAGATGAGCTTTTTCTGTAGCACAAAGCACTCCCAGAACAGCTGCTGGCATCAGTTGTAGCAAGAGCAAACAGGAAGGCTAAAAGATTAGGCAAAGTAATCTTAATCATTATGGCAAACTTATAAAATTTAGGTCAGATCGAAATAATGAAAATTTAACTGTTGTTGTCCTTCTTAAGCATCCAACATGGGAGCATGTACAATGTACATCTTTTAAGAATTTGGGAGGGGCGGGTCCAGCAAAGAACTAATTTTTCATTGCCAATTAGCGACCAATGGAAAACAATAGAAACTTTAGTGTGAGACCACCAGACACGTTTTCATGTTGAAGATTAAACTAACATAAACAAAAGGTGGAGGAAACTGAGGAGGCACATGAAATTTGGGTGGGGTCCAGCAGAACTCGACTTTCCGCAAAAACCGTAAAAGATATACAACTGAAACTTTTTTTGTTTTTGACTGGGTCAATAGTAAGGGGAAAAGTGGCATTCCGTTGGATTCGAATGTTCACAAGGATTTCTCAACGGAATATGGTAGTTAGGACCCCTACGAACATAATTAGACTTGTTGCCAATTTTGTATCTCAACGGAAACATCACTTTTACCACTTTTTACCACCTTTGTACCACCTTTCTGGTTTGCCAAATATCTTTAGTTGTGAACATCATAGAAGGCTGCAAATTAACCTAGAATGTTTATCTTATCAAGGAGTAAAACTTTTGTATCAAAAGTTTTTACATCAGACAATCAGCTAATTGGATAATTACCAATTAGTTAATCACCAAAAAAAGTGAAATTTTTTTATTGGCTTAAAATGATTGAAATCGTTTGAAACACGGAGAAATGTAGTTTTTAGAAAAACTTCAAAAATTTTTCACTTAAAATTTTTTTTCGAGACTTGAAAAAAAAGTTTGAAAGTTTGAAAATATTTTTTTCCGCCAAAAGTGATCGAATTGCATGAAACGTGGATAAAAATGCTTTGCAGAAAAACTTCGAAGATTTTTAGATTGGGGAATACTAAAATCATCAATATTTGAAGTTTGAGTTCAGTAAATCTCGACATATTTTAGTAATTAGGAATAGCTTAGCGGAAAGGGCTGGACCTGAAAAAGGTTAACCACACAATATTAGAGTTTCATAACTAATTACAATACAGCTTTATCAAATTCCACATAAAGAAACAGCACAAAAGGACCATTTAAGATCGAACCGATTTTATGTAGCAGAACGTAGCTACACGGGGTTTCATTGGAGTTGGTTATTTTAATGGCCAAAGAGTGCCGGAACTAAAGTTACTTAAGATTGCAGTTTAGGGGCAGTGTAAACCACGGTGTAGTCAGGGACACAGAGCTACAGTGAAGGAGTACTGCAATAGAACAGTGCAAGTGATACAGTCTGCAACAGTAAAACGCCGACGAAGCTAGACTTAGAGTGAACTGATGGAAGCTGGGTGGTGCTAAAATGGAGGTAGCAGAACGTACTACATGATGAAAACAGGAAAACTAAGGCTGGTTGAGACCTAAAAAGATGTGAATCTGTCCTGATAGATCCAGTGAAGAGCGAGTAGCGAAGAGTTTGATCACTAACCTAAAGCTCTAAAGAAGAAGAGGGCTAAAGAGACTCACTTTGATCAATAAATCCGGTACGGCAAGGTCTGTAGCCTTGATAAGAAGATACCATGAAGTAATTCATGCGGAAAAGTCGATTTATATAAAGGGTTTCGTTGGATCTAAAAAGGGTGGGTCAGTCTCTCTGTTTTCATAAGATTCTGATGAAATGCTGTTAAGCTCAGGACGGTGATCTTAATAGGTCGGATAGCTGTATCTGGTTGCTTCCAGCCCACCCTTGTCGCTTGAAAATAAGTTCTCACCCCACCTCTTCCAAAAATACAGTTACCAGAGCAGGAAACTCTTCTTCCTCCTCTTCTTTCAACACAAACACAATCAGGTTCCAGCTACTCTCCTCCTCTGCAGCCACAATCTTATCTCCTTCTTCGGAGTTTTACTGTTGCAAACTGTATCACTTGCACTGTTCTTTTGCAGTACTCCTGCACTGTAGCTCTGTGTCCCTGACTACACCGTGGTTTACACTGCCCCTAAACTGCAATCTTAAGTAACTTTAGTTCCGGCACTCTTTGGCCATTAAAATAACCAACTCCAATGAAACCCCGTGTAGCTACGTTCTGCTACATCCATGCTAGCACCACCCAGCTACCACCAGTTTACTCTAAATCTATCTATTTCTAGCAACTTTTCAATGCTATCTCCAGCTCTATCCCGACCCTGGCAATGACATATGGGGGTTATTCGAGGTATATGGCATAGCAAACGAAGCGGCATGCGCATTCACAATACAAAAAAGCCACAATGGATGATGGAAGGTATATTTACACTCGCTTCCTATACCCCCCCCCCCCCCCCCCCCCCTATAATACCAGGCCTCTTGCGAGTTGCGAGAGTGATAAAAAGTGCACAGTTTAAAGAAACCCCTGTGAGAAATCGCATTTCTTGCACAACTGGGTCTAATTATAGAGGTAAATAAGAGGTCCGGTACATTCAGATACCCGGTATAGATTGGCAAGATTGACAGAGGTTTTGATCATTGAAATCAATAAAATGATAGTACAGCAGGTAAAATCGGTTCGATCTTAAATGGTCCTTTTGTGCTGTTTCTTTATGTGGAATTTGATAAAGCTGTATTGTAATTAGTTATGAAACTCTAATATTGTGTGGTTAACCTTTTTCAGGTCCAGCCCTTTCCGCTAAGCTATTCCTAATTACTAAAATATGTCGAGATTTACTGAACTCCAACTTCAAATATTGATGATTTTAGTATTCCTCAATCTAAAAATCTTCGAAATTTTTCTGCAAGGCATTTTTATCCACGTTTCATGCAATTCGATCACTTTTGGCGGAAAAAATATTTTCAAATTTTCAAACTTTTTTTTCAAGTCTCGAAAAAAAATTTTAAGTGAAAAATTTTTGAAGTTTTTCTAAAAACTACATTTCTCCGTGTTTCAAACGATTTCAATCATTTTGAGCCAATAAAAAATTTTCACTTTTTTTGGTGATTAACTAATTGGTAATTATCCAATTAGCTGATTGTCCAATGTAAAAATTTTTGATACAAAAGTTTTACTCCTTGATAAGATAAACATTCTAGGTTAATTTTCAGCCTTCTACGACGTTCACAACTAAAGATATTTGGCAAACCAGAAAAGTGGTACAAAGGTGGTAAAAAGTGGTAAAAGTGGTGTTTCTGATGAGATACAAAATTGGCAACAAGTCTAATTATGTTCGTAGGGGTCCTAACTACCATATTCCGTTAAGAAATCCTTGTGAACATTCAAATCCAACGGAACCCTTAAATCGACCACTTTTCCCCTTACTACAAATGCTTTAATGGCCTTCAAATCAGCATGAAAAAATAAAAAATTGGCCAAGAAATAGGAGTTTTATAGCCCAAAATTTGGACCCCCAAGTGGTGTCAAAAACGCGAATTAAATACCTTACTCGGGATTATTACGACGGGTTTATTAACGACCGGTTAAAATATGGTTCGGGAAAAATATGGCGAAATTGCTCAAAATCCACCACATTTTCCCGGTCGCCATTTTACCGGTGTCCAACCTTTCAATTTTAGATTCAAAAATTTTGTCTCAGATGTAAATTTCCTTATTAGAGATAAGCAAGTTTAGAAATTTTCGCATTGCTAAAACTTGTGAAACAAGTCGAATTATCAATAATTGTTGAAAGTAGACAGAAATAATGACTCGTGGTTAATCAAACTAGATAGAAAATAATTTTTAACATTTGAAGCGTAACAACCATATCGATATTAAGATAAAGGGAGAGCTGTTTAGTCTTCCAATAAGTTGTAATCATCTTCGTAATCTTCATCTGGATCATCCCTTTCATCAGTTTTAATTAATTCAAGTTTTAATTTAACTGTTACTTTTACTTTGAGTCCTATTTCATTATGTAGAGATAGTCAATACCTAAGAAATTAAAAATTGGCCTATTTAAATAAAATTTAACAATAAAGATATATATGACAAGAATTGGGCAAAAAGGTGAATTTTTTGCAATTTTAGCCAAATGAAGTCGAAAAACCTACAACAAGTGTCCTAATAGTCTTCTTATATAAGACAACGATTAAAATATGAGCACCCATACCCCTTGGGAACCCTAAAAGCTGAGTAGGCGGGTTTATTAACGACCGGTGAAAATGTGGTTCGGGAAAAATATGGCGAAATTACCCTAAACCCACCACTTTATCCCGGTCATAATAATCCTGAGTAAGGTAGGTAATAATTATTTTAGTCTCTTGAGTCTTGACACCACTTTAGGGTTTATAGACGGGTTCCTGCTAGTTTTAATAATCCACAGTTAAAATCTTTGACAATGAAATTGTTAATGTAGTTTAAATTTAGAAATGTTTAACTACCTCTGGTTGCATGATGTTTAGAAATTTGTTGAATTCTGGCATTTTCAAAACTTTTTTTCTTAAAAAAAAAACGCAAATTCGTCTTAAAAAACGCAAAAAAACGCAAAAACGTTCTTCCCAACCCTGCAACAGAAAAATTTTTAATAGTTAGTGATCGGGAAACACTAGAAATTAGACCAGACATGCGTTCATGTTGAAGATTAAGCGATAATAACAAGTGGAAGAATGTACGGCTTAAGAAAGACAACAATGAACAACATTTAAATAACAATTTTTGTTCAGAACCTTGTCCATTACTCCATTAACAATGGACAAACCGCGCATCAACGAGCGTGCTAAAATTAAATCACTCTACAGTCGATCTTCGAGTTCGAAATTTTTCTAAAAGGGTCCCGGAAAGTTAATCTTAATCATTATGGCAAACTCTTAAAATTTAGGTCAGATCGAAATAAGGAAAATTCAACTGTTGTTGTCCATCTTAGACTTAAGCATCCAAAATGGGGGCATGTACAATGTACATCTTTCAAGAATTTGGGAGGGGCAGGTCCAGCAGAACACTCATTGACATTTGTCGTTGCCAGTTAGAGATCAATGGAAAACAATAGAAACTTTAGTGTGAGACCACCAGACACGTTTTCATGTTGAAGATTAAACTAACATTAACAAAAGGTGAAATTTGGAAGGGGTCCAGCAGAAAACTTTTCAATAGTTAGTGTATGGGAAACACTAGAAATTAGACCAGACATGCGTTCATGTTGAAGATTAAGCAATAAACAGGTGTAAGGATGTACGGCTGTGCTTATCCAATTTCCAAAGGGAGATATAGATCAAAGTTCAAACAATAGCAATTGCGGTGTGTGCAGTTAAAGAGTTCTGTATCAAAAAGTAGCTACAAGGTTATTAATATTTACATAGCTTGCTAGTCTATTGCTCGCTTCTTTTGCGTATATCTCTTAAGTCTTGATTCATGATGTCAATCCTCCACTACTCCCGAAATTTCGCTGCCGTGGCCAATAAAGTAATGACAGAGCTTGCGGCAATTCATTAGTTTGTTATCATTAAATGGAACGTGTCCAAAATCATTTTTTAAATTAAAGCAATTCATGATCGAATACTAGTGTTTATTAACTGTTTGATGAACCATATTTATAACTTACTATATTGATAAGTTGATAGTAAATCGATGAAGTCATAATTAAGGAAAATATAAAATACGTGAAAAATAATTTGGGGAAAATAATGATAGCAGAAAAAGTCACGTGACAGTCGAGTGTAGAGTGATTAATCATCATCCAAAATTCCATGTCTCCCCACTTTGGTCAGCTGGAACTTCATCATGGGTAGAAGGTTTTAAGTTCAAGGCTAATAGCAACCTCGTCCTACTCGGCTGGGGGAAAAAGACAAAGTGGAGTTCTGGCACTAACAATTCTGGAGGTACCCTGTTAAAAGTGCAGGATGACGTCGTTCTCTACACTGACGAAGGTGCAGCGGTCTGGAGTACAGGGACTGGTGGCAGATGTGATTGATGGTGGATGGAGTGACGAGAACTGGTCTGACTGCTCAGTATCTTGTGGAGATGGAACGAAGACAAGAACTAGATCCTGTACTAACCCCGCCCCAGCTGATAATGGAGTTGACTGCGTGGGAGTAGCAACGGAATCTCAAGCTTGCTCTGTTGACGGGTGCTGTACTGAAAGTGTTTGCTACAGAGGTGACGCACCTTATAGTTATATCGCGCTAGAATTTGGCTCATCACTGACGTCTCCCAACGGAAATTATACATTTATGATGCAGCAGGAAGAAAACTTGGTGCTTGACTGCAATGGAAACTCGCTTTGGTCCTCTGGAACTGACGGTGCAACCGTATCAAAAGGACTTGCCTTCCAAGCTGATATTAACCTCGTCATATACAGCACAGAAAGTGGAGCACTCTGGGGCTCGAATACTGCCAACACCGAAGGCACCAAGTTGCAAGTGCAGAATAGCGATGACGTCGTCCTCTACAGTGACAACCTAACAGACGTCTGGAGTACAGGGACTGGTGGCAGATGTGACCCGATTGATGGTGGATGGAGTGACTATGGAGACTGGTCTGACTGCTCAGTATCTTGTGAAGATGGAACGCAGACAAGAACTAGATTCTGTACTAACCCCGCCCCAGCTGATTACGGAGCTGACTGTGTGGGAGAAGCAACGGAATCTCAAGCTTGTTCTGTTGACGGGTGCTGTACCGAAATCGTTTGCTACAGAGGTGACGCATCCTATATCGCGCTAGAATTTGGCTCTACACTGACGTCTCCCAACGGAAATTATACATTTATGATGCAGCAAGAAGGAAACTTGGTGCTTGAGTTGGCGGGTTATCGGGAAACGTCTCCAAAAATCGAGCAAGTGATACCTTGAAGGGTCCTAGAGCAGTTAAACTGTTTACTTGTCGTGGGAGGAGGTTCCATAGTCTCGCTGCATTCACTCCAATGGAATTCTCAGATGTTACAACTTACAGTATAAAAACCAATGTTAAATTGTTTTACAAACAATAATAGTTAAACATGATACGATCACTTCTACATATTTAGAACCCAATTATAGTGTTCAACAGTTTTGTTTGTTTTGTTTGGACATATTTATAGATACATGAACATATCAACTAACAATTACATAAGTTAACTCATTAACGTGTAATTGAAGTGTGTAGCTTATACCTCCACACTTTCAATTCTAGTATTAGCAAGGCTGGTAACTGGAGTGTAACTGAGTAAACAAACAGTTTCCGGTATAGATAGAGGGTTCAGGAATGCGTGAGTTTATACCGTTATTTCCATCCAGACCTCAACCAAGACATGGTGGTTTTTGCATGTCTAGGTCATAAAAAGGATGACCCGTAAACTGGACTGGGGACCCAGCATGGAAGTAGGGGGTGATCTCCCCCTGCGGGAGCGCTGCCCAAATTATCAATTTGTGCAGTCTTGTAGGAATTTTGCCTAAAGAAATTTGAAGAAATGTAACAAAACTGATACTGGAATAATAATGGAAACCTATTTGTTCTAGTAATACATCTGTGGTAGATTAACCTTGTAGAATTAAAATTAAAAACCATACATTTCATTATTGAAATATATTATATCTTTACTACATCAGGAATCTAATGTGACTATAGCACCGACGTCCGACATGTTGTCATGAAGGAAATCAGAGCCCTATTGAGCGATCTAGAAGCTCAATTTACTTTCAAAGAGAAGCATCGTCTGAAGCCAAGGGCATGCACAAAATGTGGCACAATTCGTAATTTTGCACATCTGTTAAAATTTACGATTGACAATTTCTCAGAAATGTTCAGTAAGTTAAAAATATCTCTCCCGTTGTCAGTCCTGGAGGGTCTCCCATTGGAATATGACTTCTGGCGTTGCATATCAGACGGTACAAAAATGAGCAAACAGTGCGCATTAAACTCATTTTCCAGCAACTTCTATTCAGACATAAGCCATAAATTTGGCATCTCCAAAGGCCCTGTAAAACACGTCAACACTCAACAACAACCTGACATAGAGCCTGCTGTTAAAGTTGCTGCAAGTGATTTTAATAATGAAGCAGAAACTATGACTTTGGAGAATAACACATGTTTCCTAGATAAAAGCTTTTTTGACAGTTTCAAATGCCACAAGTGTGGAGAATGGTTAGAGATTAAAAATGTTAGATCATTTAGTGTCAACAACTTGTGGGGTTCGCTAGAAATAGAGTGCACCAAGTGGTACATCAACTGTCATTTGACTACTGTGGAAAATCCTCAAGCCGCTCTAGCAAGATATCTTTCCTCTGTAGATGCCGTGGGAGGATTTGTTTCTACATCAGAGAAGCTCTTCCTCTGCAACGACTTGTTGCCACCCCGATATCACCAGGCCAAAGAGAGATATGTAAAAGATATCGATGTAGCAGTTGTGAAGGTTGCGTCTCAGTCTGTTGATAGGGCTCTAAAGGAGGAGAAGGAGTACAAAGAAGAGCTCACTGTCAGAGGAGATTTTGGCTGGCATCAGCGAGCAAATATGAATGCGCAGTCTGGTAATTCCTATCTTTTTATTACTGAAGTTTGAGCACACAGTAGAACCATTCAATCGTCTTTATATCAGCATATTCTTTAGTTTCATAAATAAATGAATTTACATCTTCACACCACCATTCCTAACATGGTAATTTCTAGGAGATATGGTGCTGGTAGGAGAAAAAACCAACAAAGTAGTGTCCTACTCCTATAAGTACAATGTATTTTCGAGAATTTGTAGCCTTCGCCATAGGAACGCAGATAAGGGACACGAGGGCCCCACAGTGGGGCTCCATGCTGACATTTAGCCTAAAAACGAGTTTTCCTAATGTTTTAGATTGTTGTAAATTCTGATAGAGAATAAATAACCGGATTCAATGCTTTTAAAATTAGCTCAATATCTCGGTTGGGTCAAAATTTACAACCATTTGAAAAGCGCGCCTGAAAATAATCTGCCTGCACATGCCCAGAAATTCAATTTCACTGCCATTTTTGAGTCAGGCTGAGGTTCCTTTTGTTTTCAATGTTTTTCAACTTTTGATTGATTGAACATGGATATAAGCATTCTTAGTACTGTTTAAGAAGAAAAAACCGTGATTTCGGTCAATTTTGGATTTTTGGTAGCTAAAATTAGAATATTTTTCAAAAATAGGCCTTAAAATTTCATTCGCTGACCACAAATGGGTGGTAAAGTTATAAATGGCCCCATATGGCCCGGGTTTCATTATGTTTTCTATGTTTTCCCATAATTTTTCTAGCAGAACCCAGAAGATTTGGCTTCGGAACGCTTCGGAAAAAAAAATTATGACCCATTTTTGGTACGAGCCTGAGGTGAAAAATCGCATCAAAATAGCGCGAAAAATGAAAACTGATAGATTAAAAACTGATTTTTTCATTTATTTCATAGCTTTTTGGTGCACACTTCGATATTTTATGCTAATACCAGCAAAGTTCAATTGGAATAAGCAATATTTGGATGGAAAAATAGTGCATATGAGCCAAAAATAGCCAAAATCTGGCAATTTGAGCTCGGAAAATCCAGGGGCAACTCTGATTTCATAGGATTTTTCTTATGTTTTTGTCATATTGCATAGTTTTTATGGTTCTCCTTTCTGAAATACCCTTAAACAATCACATCAGCATGATTGATGACCATTTCCATACGAAAAAGCAGAAAAATGGGACAGAAACCGCTTAAAATTCGATGAAATCTTAAAACTGCTAGTCAAAAAAGATGCTTTTTGTGTGACAGAAAGTGCCAAATTTTCGAAAAAATTGATTTTTTGCCCAAAAAAGTAGTGAAAGTTGTCCAATTTCACTGAAATAAGTCATAATTGACGATTTAATCCAAATTGACACCACCAAGATGTGGCCAGAGGCATAAAAGGGCAAAAAAAACAAATGTCATCATGCCCTTTACGCGAGCCCCACTGTGGGCCCGTGCAATAGCAACTTTGACGGTACTGCAAAATCAATGGAGCCAGTCGGGATGGTGGAATGTTTGACAGACATCAAAAACCGTAATTTACAGTTGCAGAGCTTATAGTTGATAATGATGGCAATACCATGGCAGCATTCAGCAATTCAGGTAATCTCGAAAAATACTTTTACTTTTACTTGAGAATGAAATGTGCTTGTTTCGTTGTTCCTCGAATTTCCTAAATTTAAATCTAAAATGCCTGATGTCAACAGTACCTTCTTCAGCTAATACTTACAGTAATATATAATTCAGTCAGCAGGATTCACTGATGTCAACATCACACGGGATAGAAATCATACAGTGAAGAATCTTACCGCAAGACTGATGAAAATCTTCCCTACGGCTTCACAGACTCGAGAGTACTTCTTAAAGAAAGTGAAATCCCCCCTTTTATATGGTTGAGATGCTCAGTGGCTGAGCAAATTCTATGTGTTACCACTTACCAAGCACAATGGTATTGTTTGAATGACCTTATCTAGTGGGTGCTGCTATCCATCAGATCTCAAGAGTCAAGAGTATTAGAGTATCGGAGATTTAGGGAGAAATGACATTCTGGAGCGGTTCTATTCTTCGTTGAGCACTAGGATATGTCTCGCTTCAATGTTGTCTATGATGTTTTCCGGTTGTATTTGCGCCAGGAGCTTGGTAATATAACGGTCAGAAGTACGGCTACAGCATCAATGTTGGTATTGATAGATCATTCTCTACCTAGGCCGGTATGTCAAGATCTCTGATCTATCATGCATTTGTGGATGAACCAGGAGCTGAGCAGGCTAGAGGGAAAAGGAGTGCGACAATCGGAAAATGTCGATTACGTAATCAGTAACGTCCAATACTATTCGTATTTGCGGAATCCAATTTAATTGGGCTGCTGGCCGGCGCCGCGCGCGTCAAGAAGGGGTTAGTGCGCGCGAAAATAACAAAACTTGTATCACTATAGAAGACAAGCGTCTGACGCTAAATTATGTATTGCGGTGGTACCGGCCACTTCTCTAAATAGCATATCACTAATGTTTTTCATCGACGTCTTACTTAACTTAAGAGTCAAGCAAAAGAAACACAAAATTACCCATAAATTAAAGGCCTTAAATGATAATACATTTCCAATTTCAGAGCAGGAAACCAATTATTTCCAAGTGTACAATTTGTATTACAAAATTCTGAGTTCGCAACAGCATTCAAAACAAATATAGAATTTAATTAACCGGTCCGAATAACATTTCATATACTTTCTACTGTTACTTTATAATCAATAACGTTTCTAGAACAGCTTCTCAATAAAAACTGGGTGACTAACATATGAAAACAAACTGAATTAGTCAATAGTTTCGCCATATTATGTATAATATCAACCTTATCGCACTATCATACATATAACATAACTCTTTAGACGTTTTCAACCTTAATATCAAAAAATAACCAATCAAACAACTTAGATAATTAACATATTTGTTTTCAATACAAACTCAAGATTTAGTTTTAAGCTAAATCTGTGAATCGAGATTCGATTTTCTACAATTAAATGTCTATTTATTATTAATTAGAATCTTCAATTTCTATTTGAGTTTGTTAAGATCACAGTAATTTCATTGTCTGTTTCTTTTAGAACTATGAACTGTTTCTAAAAACTCGTCCAACAAGTTCTCAGCTTTCCGTTTCCTACTGACGTAATATGAGGGGGCTGAAGAGTGGGGTGGTGTGGAGGGAGGAGAGGGCGACTGCTGTCTGCTGTTCTGACCTTCTCTGCTCTGTCTGTTCATCTGAAGTTCTCTGTTTGGCCTACCATTCTGTCCCTCCTGCCGAGACTGCAGCCCGCTTGGCTCCCCGTAGGTATTTCGTGGGGATGCCAGGCTAGAAGATGGACCGGAGCGGGGTGAGGCGACCCCGAGACTGGATAGCACGCAGCTTAGATCGTCACTCTCGTTATCAGATGTAAGGGGCGTGGTGGGACAGTTCTTACGTGCTAGTTGTTCTGTACAAAGAGTTTATTTTTAGGGGGGGGGGGGGGGGGGGGGGTATCAGATACGAGATTTTTGATCTTCACAATATTGTATTTGAAAAAGTGTGGAAAGAAAAAAACTGATAAAAGAAATGCTGAACTGAACTGCAACTAGCTCGATTAAGGAGCTTTAAAACAAATTACTTACTCAAAAAATCAAGTCTGTTAATCTTTCTTTTCTTCCTCTTAGACCATGTTGATAAGTCTCTTCTGTAGGCGACTTTTCCGTACTGTTGACCTAGTTCAAATGCTCTCTCAACCGCGTCTACACTATCTGATAATTTTTAAAATATTGAATTTAGTCCTAAAAGCAATCAAATAAATGATTAAGAAAAGAAAATTTTGAAATGTCCGGCAGCCTGCTTTAATCTTTCAATTATTTATAGATTCAAAGTTATGTCAGAGGCAGTGAATTTATAATGTCAATCATAAACGCTAGAAAAAATGGTGGCGTGAAAAATTGTGAATGATTTTTATGGAGAAACGAGTTTTGAAATGACAAAATTTCACAATTGTTCACCATTAGAACACCCCTCTCCCTTATGTGACGCAATAGCTAACCTTTGTAAAGCCTGGTGACAGCTATGGAACCCCCCCTCCCTTCCGTGACGCAATAGCTAACCTTTGTAAAGCCTGGTGACAGCAATAGCTAACCTTTGTAAAGCCTGGTGACAGCTATGGCTGACTGCTGGAACTGAAACTGCAATAGCTAACCTTTGTAAAGCCTGGTGACAGAAATAGCTAACCTTTGTAAAGCCTGGTGACAGCAATAGCTAACCTTTGTAAAGCCTGGTGACAGCAATAGCTAACCTTTGTAAAGCCTGGTGACAGCAATAGCTAACCTTTGTAAAGCCTGGTGACAGCTATGGCTGACCTTTGTAAAGCCTGGTGACAGCAATAGCTAACCTTTGTAAAGCCTGGTGACAGCAATAGCTAACCTTTGTAAAGCCTGGTGACAGCTATGGAACCCCCCCTCCCTTCCGTGACGCAATAGCTAACCTTTGTAAAGCCTGGTGACAGCTATAGCTAACCTTTGTAAAGCCTGGTGACTGCAATAGCTAACCTTTGTAAAGCCTGGTGACAGCAATAGCTAACCTTTGTAAAGCCTGGTGACAGCTATGGAACCCCCCTCCCTTCTGTGACGCAATACCTTTGTAAAGCCTGGTGACAGCTATGGAACCCCCCTCCCTTCTGTGACGCAATACCTTTGTAAAGCCTGGTGACAGCTATGGCTGACTGCTGGAACTGAAACTGCAGTAAGCTGCTGTTGGTAGCGCCCCTGTCTTTGCACAGCGCTGCTGTGTAGTGAGCTGTGTCCTGGAAGTTTAGCCACAGGATGTGCTGGATGTTTTCTATCTCCTGAGATGATAATTACAATTCGTTAATTAATTATAATTAGATGATAATCATAATCGAGAGTTTTAATACTTTCAACACTACTATATAATAAACAGTTCAAATAATTTGAGGCTTATGTCACTGAAGATGACGCCTTGCAACATGTTTGACGACAGCCTGTAAATTGATAGTTTAATCTCAGTATATAGGACAGGAACCGAGAGTGCCTATTGTCATACTGTCATGACGTTTTGTCGTATATTGGCATATATTGTCAAATCTTGTCGTATATTGTCATAGTTTGTCATATTTCGTCGTTTATTGTCATGACAATGGGCACTCTCGGTTCATGCCCTATATACAACAAACTATCTAATTTGAAGGAAAAAAATCGTCTTATAATTAGGATCTTATTGATTCGTTCTTGCCCAAAATTTAGATATGAATAATCATACTCATCGTTGACAAGCAGCAGTTAGTTCAACAAAACGATTCCCACAATTAAATCTAAAATTAAATACACAATTTGATTTAAAAATTGAGGGACTAACCTGTTTAGCAGTTGTACGTTCACATTCGATCTGAGCTAAGCAGTCTGATTCAGCAGGAGTTATGTAGTTGTCACGTGATCCAGACATATTTTAGCTATTTTAGAAGATGATGTTCAGTTGGGAACTACAAAATGAAACCGAGACTGTTTAAATGAATTATAAAGATATACCCTAAAACCTGTTTTTAGGGTAAAAGTTAGAATTAGAATGTTTGTAGTACCGTTGATATGATATTTTCTATACATGTACTATATTTTTAAAACTTGATGAGATTCTCCGTCAACAGCTTGAAAAAATAGATAAATAAAATTTCGTTGATAACAATTATAGCTGAAAAATCTAGTTGACTCGCGATGTTAATCAAAGTTGTGATATGGTCATATTATGCATATATTGAGCCTGATTATGAAAAGGAAGTAATCTGAATAAAGAGGAACTTTGATATGGAAACTGGAAAGGTGATAGTAGGTTCTCTGGATTTCTGATGATACAGTGTAGGCGACATGATGGAGACATTTAAGCAATCTTCTGACAAAGATGTAAACAAGAACTGACATAAAATAAAAACAAGTTGTTTTTATTATACACGTGTAATTGTTCAAAATGATTACGGTAATTAATATTCCCAACAAAAATGTGACAGTTTTAGTTTTAAATGAATAAAAACTCAATAATACACAATTTGATCACTCTTTTGACATGACAGGTTTCTCTCCAGTGTGAATTAGCTGGTGTCGTCTAAGATTACATTTCTGAGAGAAAGATAAGGAGCATTCACTACACTTGAAAGGTTTCTCTCCTGTGTGAATAAGCTGATGTGTTCTGAGATGAGCTTTTTGAGAGAAAGAAGAGGAGCATTCGCTACACTTATAAGGTTTCTCTCCAGTGTGGATACGCTGGTGTTGTCTGAGATTAGATTTCTGAGAGAAAGATGAGGAGCATTCATTACACTTAAAAGGTTTCTCTCCAGTGTGGATACGCTGGTGTTTTCTGAGATTGGATTTCTGAGAGAAAGATAAGGAACATTCATTACACTTGAACGGTTCCTCTCCAGTGTGAATAAGCTGGTGTCGTCTGAGAGCAGATTTATCACAGAAAGATAAGGAGCATTCATTACACTTGAAAGGTTTCTCTCCTGTGTGAATAAGCTGATGTGTTCTGAGATTAGATTTATCAGAGAAAGATGAGAAGCATTCACTACACTTATAAGGTTTCTCTCCAGTGTGGATAAGCTGGTGTTGTCTGAGATAAGATTTCTGAGAGAAAGATGAGGAGCATTCATTACACGTGAACGGTTCCTCTCCAGTGTGGATACGCTTGTGTCGTCTGAGATTAGATTTCTGAGAGAAAGATGAGGAACATTCATTACACTTGAAAGGTTTCTCTCCAGTGTGGATACGCTGGTGTTTTCTGAGATTAGATTTATTAGAGAAAGATAAGGAGCATTCATTACACTTGAAAGGTTTCTCTCCAGTGTGAATACGCTGATGATTGATCAGACTAGATTTGTAAGAGAAAGATAAGGAGCAATCATTGCACTTGAGAGATTTCTCTTCTGATATTGGATTCATCAACGTTCCTGACAATTTTGTGGAATTTTCCAGCACCTCAGAATCCAAATTACATACACTGCTAATATCTTCATGATGTTCTCTGACATGATGACAAAAGTTCTCCTCGTACAGAAAATGAGCTTTACATTTCGGACAAAGAAAACCATGGGATTTACCTTCTAACTCCTCCTGCTCAGTTTTAATTTCCTTTTTTATTACAGTTGAATTGTTAGGTTTGTAATTCATGATTGTATCAGCAGCCACCACCACTGCATCTGGAGATAATTTCCTCTTTTGTGACATAGCCAATCCTACTGTTAATAATATGAAGTATTAAAACCAATCAATAAGTTGTGGGGTAATTCTAATTATATAATACGTTTAATCATTTAAATAATCGATCAACTTAATTATCACCAACTAAAATTTGACAGTTTGAGTTTTAAAAACAGAATAAATCTAAAATAAATGAATAAAAACTCAGAGATACAAATGTTTGATATTTGTTAAATCAGATACCTTACTCGGGAATATTAAAGCGGGTTAATTTATGACTGGGAAAATTAATGACCGTGAAAAATATGGCGGAATGTTCCAAAACCCACCAAGCATCAAAATGTATTACTATTAGTTTACCTTACTCGGGAACATTATAGCGGGTTAATTTATGACTGGGAAGATTAATGACCGGGAAAAATATGGCGGAATTTTCCAAAACCCACCACTTTATCCCAGTCATAATATTCCCGAGTAAGGTACGTGTAAAATCGTAATTAACTTTAGATAAGTTAAATATCAAATAAAACATGACAATGCAATTTTCATAATACATATTATATGTCGTCAATAATCAATTACTGTGTATTGAAAGTAATTCCCTGATATTGTCAAAAGAACATGCTCATTATTCAACATCTACACTGAGACCACAAAGAGTCTGTTAGTTGTGAGTCATCTTGAACAGTTGAAAACTGAAAAGTTTAATCAAGGGAACATCCCCAATATACATTTGGAAATACTGCTTTCGTCGATAAAGTTGTATTCAATTATATGACGTGTGAATACGTTTGTGTTTGACACGGTTACTTCTGTCAGAACAAGCATATTATTATGATCACTCTTTTGACTTGACAGGTTTCTCTCCAGTGTGAATTAGCTGGTGTCGTCTAAGATTAGATTTCTGAGAGAAAGATAAGGAGCATTCACTACACTTGAAAGGTTTCTCTCCAGTGTGGATACGCTGATGTTTTGTGAGAGCAGATTTATCAGAGAAAGATGAGGAGCATTCATTACACTTGAAAGGTTTCTCTCCAGTGTGGATACGCTGATGTGTTGTGAGATTAGATTTTCGAGAGAAAGATAAGGAGCATTCATTACACTTGAAAGGTTTCTCTCCAGTGTGAATACGTTGGTGTCTTCTGAGAGTAGATTTGTGAGAGAAAGATGAGGAGCATTCATTACACTTGAAAGGTTTCTCTCCAGTGTGGATACGCTGATGTGTTGTGAGATTAGATTTTCGAGAGAAAGATAAGGAGCATTCATTACACTTGAACGGTTTCTCTCCAGTGTGAATACGCTGATGTGTTGTGAGGTGAGATTTCCGAGAGAAAGATAAGGAGCATTCATTACAGTTGAAAGGTTTCTCTCCAGTATGGATACGCTGGTGTCTTCTGAGACTAGATTTGTAAGAGAAAGATAAGGAGCAATCATTGCACTTGAGAGATTTCTCTCCTGATATTGGATTTATCAACTTTCCTGCCAATTTTGTGGAAATTTCCAGCACCTCAGAATCCAAATTACTTACACTGCTTATATCTTCATGATGTTCTCTGACATGATTACAAAAGTACTCCTCGTACAGAAAATGGGCTTCACATTTCGGACAAAGAAAACCATGAGATTTACCTTCTAACTCCTCCTGCTCAGTTTTAATCTCAGTTTTTATTACAGTTGAATTGTCAGGTTTGTAATTCATGATAGTGTCCGCTACCACTGCAACTGGGGATATTTTCCTCTTCTTTGACATATCCAATCCAACTGTTAACATAATGAATTCGATTAAGATCAATCAATAAGTTGTGAGGTAAGTCTTATAATATATTAAACGTTTAATTATTTTAAATTTTAATCAATAAATTAATTATTACCAAGACACCAATTAGTGACAGTTCGAATTTTAAATACGGAACGATTAATTGCTGAGGTTTACAAATTGTTAAATTAATTGTTAATATATTACATTACTACTAGATTATAATATATGTATGTACATCTGTTCTTAACTTTACATCTGTTTATATCTGAATATAAAATATAATTTATCAAATAAATCATGACAGTGCAATTTTAATAATTTAAATTATGCATGCGTCAATAATCAACGCATGTATTGCTAAGGTCTGAACTTACATGTTATTATTATATTATAAAGATTTTTGTTGCCGTTTAAACTTAAAAAGTAAGGTAAATCAAATAATTTCTACATTTCTTATTCGAAATGATATGCAAGTTAGTGAAGACAAGCTTTAGAAAAAAAAAACACGACGATATTATCTTCTTAAACAGATAGAATAAGAAGAGATAAAGCTGAAATTGAGTCCATCAATTCAAATACACAGCTGCAAAATTACCATTAGTTAAAATTATTAACTGCAACAGATTTGACAAATACAAATGTGACATGATAAACAAATCAGTTGTAAGCAAGGGTGTTTATCTCATAACAATTGTCTTCATCAAATCGTCCAAGCGCCTGTGCGGTGAGTGTGGGTTGCAGTGCGGCAGCTGTGATACCCGACAGTGAGTGTAGGTTCTGGAGGTAGAGGGAAATGTTGCTAGCGTTGGGGAGGCTGATGTTTGAGGCTGCACTCTTGGAGATCTCTGCCAGGGGATCTTCCTGTTTTGTGCTGCGAGGTGTTTGCACCTTGACGGGTAAAAGGGTAAATATTTTGTAAAGTAAACAATATTGTCATGGAGAAAATCAACACTGAATTTTTACGTGGAATGTTTATTCTGTAGAGAAATAATTCAGGAATGCAAAAGAATAGTCAAAAATAGAACTTACCAAGTCAGCCCTACTGTAACATTTTATCTCGTCAATACCAAATGATTTCCAATGGGGGGAGGGCTGCTTGCAGATGAACCTGAGTCCCGTCACGTCTTCTGCATCTGCTAACATCTGTGACAATGCAGTGTTACATATTATGTTACAAGTAAGGCAGTGTTACATCTGTTACAAGGCAGTGTTAAATCTGTGACAAAACAGTGCTACATCTGTTACAATACAGTGTTACATCTGTGACAATACAGTGTTACATCTGTTACAATACAGTGGGGCAATATAGTACATACTAGTAACATTTTTTACATCATACTTTATCTAGTGTTATATAATATCATGTGGTACAACAGTTCTCTATGGATATTACATATTAATATTACTAGCAAGTTCGGTAATTTACCTGTATCAACATCATAATTTAAGTGATTTATTACCACCTAAAGATCTAGATTAAAAGTACACTCACCTGGTTGGGACCGAATATCCTGAAGTCTTGACCACCATTTTCACAATGAGGGTCAGGCATGAGCCTAGTTTTAGGAACTAGAGTGTGCCACACTGACCCAGATCTGGGCTGGTCTGGGGGTGCTGAGTTTTCAAGGTTAGCAAGACAGAAAGTGAGAGTGGATAGAGAAAGAAACTGTAAGTTGAAGATAGTGATTGTTGTTATAAAGCTGTTTTGATTTCATTAAAGGTTTTAATCAAGCTATACAGTGATCCCTACAGTGTTATGTTAAATATAAAAGCGAAATGCTATAATTATTTTCATAAATGTTCATAATATTATGTATTATATAATTATAAGTTCCATTTAAAAGTATAAAATAACTAACCCGGAAAGCCAGATAGAGAGCGTTTCCTGAACTTTATAGAGATGTATGCTGTGTAGTTGTTAAAGAACGATATTTCTCCAATCTGAAAGGATCATGATGATCAAGCTTAAAATAATAAAATCAAACATTTTAAGTATGCTGGATTATATTTGCGTTCCGTTATCATAATATCAACGAGACATACCAGTTAAGTGTAAAATGGCTTTCTGCAAGCTTTCCCGCTTGCTCAAGAAAAAGGTAATAGTTATGGGACTGGTTTTCGGTATTATACCGAAAACCAGTTCCATAACTATTTGTCGGCGGCACTATAATACTATAATAGTGCCGCCGACAAAACGCTGACGAAGTAAACTAACTGTTCAAGTTTTTTAAATCGGCCAACAATAAGTGGATTCATTGGTGGTTTAAAACTTATGTTGGTCATTTATCCCAGCTAAACTATGAAAAACCATAAACTTATGGGGGAAACAGACACTTACATGTACGGTAGCACCATGAAAATTAAGGTCGATAACTTTACACCCACTGTTATGATCCCCAATAGGGAGAGATATAGGAGATCTGAGAGAGGACCTCAGAATAGTGTCTTCTGGGGGCGAGGTCTTGCAGCTGAACATCCTAAGGAAACTGGGTTTATGACTCAAACATGTTGGGGCAATTAATGAATCATCATAGTGTCAGATGTTTACTTGAGAAAGTGGAGCCATTCTGGTAGAAATTCCAAGTTATTGTCAAGCATTCGGGTTGACTGCAGTTATAAGTTGAACAATCACAAACCAAAGGACTTGATAAATTACGTTAAAGCTGTAGTAAAAAATTCAATAACTTAAATCAAAATCACAATTCCTGTTATCAATATATAAAAAGGCTCAGTTCAACAATAAAAAGGAACTGATCAAGCTAATACTGCAGAGACAAATGTTTTAAAATGCCTTCATGTAGCTAGGGTAAGGAGTCAATCAAAATGTCTCGCTTTTTTCTTCTCCTCCTCAGGCTCAGTATGCTGGTGTATTCTGAAGAGTTGGGAGTACAGTTTCTTTTCCTTCATATTAGTACCATCTACTTCTATTCTGAACTCTCTATTACCCATATCGTGCCCTGTAAATGGTTCTGTCAAAACTCCCTCCTACTTGTAAACTTGTAATAATACAATTCTTTACTCATATAATAGGTTTGTTTTAAAATTATTCAGTTATTCGGTATACTGGTTGAAAGATGTGCATGTGAAGGATCAGTGCATAAAGAGATAAAGCAAGCCAGTCAATTTGAGTTGTGATACAATCGCATGTTGCTAGCAAATTCGCCTGTTAGAAGAAAGTGAGAACAAAAGAAATTGTCGTATGCAAGACAATGAGAATAATTAGATAAATAAATAGACCGATAAGCTGACAGACTCTTACTTTATTATGTAAAATAAGTAAATTAATTACCTTCCACTTGTGTGATAATAGCATGAGGAGATTTCAAGTCCGACATTCCTTTGACAGTTTCATTCACAATCTCTTTACGGCTCATACTCCTTGCAGTTAAAGGTCGCCCTTGAAATATCAAATGTTCTGAAAATATGGTAGTGAAATATCGCTTTGAATATAGGATCGTAAAATGAGTTACCATTTCTTTTTCAGATACTACCAAGGACTAATAAAATCTATTGGCTATTTAGAACAATCTGTCCTGTTACGGTATTTATAAACGTCAAATATTTCCAAGCACAACTTCAAAAATTCAAAACAAAGATTTAAAATTGAGTTTCAAAAGAACATCGAGAATTTGAGAGAAGACATACGTACTTATTTACTACAAAAACCCTACCTTGAGTATGAAACCCATGCTTATTCTGGGCAGTTGTTATTCGCCTAACTCCTGTAAAAACATTTTGTAAGTACATGCTTACATTGCAGATTATATTACGTATGTCGCGTCATTTGGTCAAAATAATCCGATAAGCGGTTAAAAAAACTTTGAAATAACAGCTGATGATGGTTGAAATTAAACAAAGAAACAACATTTTGAACGAAACTATTTGCTGGTTATCATCATTGCTTGCCTATTGATGGGTCGTATGGTCCGTACGTTTTCTCTTTACACAGACCGGTAAACGATTCAATATAAATCTTCTTCTCCTTCCGATTAAAATACAATCTTTTTATCGACCTTAAACGTTAGCTGGTGTTAATAAGGAAGTGCAGAGAATTATTTCTTAAATTGAAGGCAAGTAATATCCGAAAGGCCGAGTGCTACAATATCATGGTAGGAAAAGACTTGTACAGTAAAACTTCAAGCTTAACTAGTTTTACACTGTAAAACTAGATAAGCTTGAAGTTTTACTTCAGTCGCAACCCATAAACTCCATGCGGGAACTAATAATTTGAATATGTTTTGGTTTATGAACCTCTCGGCTCTCTATTTTACAGGAACACTAAAAAATTGGATTTTTGACGAAATCTCACGTTATCAGTTACATACTAGAAATTCTGGAATCATACCTTTTGGATTGGTATTTAGCGTAGATGAGACCTCCTATAAGAATAAGTATCAATATACCCGATCTTTTATACCATTCCTGGGTTGGAGGTTATATTGTTAGATCATCCTGTAACGTATTCTGGTTTGGAGGATAGCCTGTTCTTTCCGGTCACCCCCGGGTCATTTAACATAACATCTTCTTAAAGACTAGTAATCGAATGGGCGAATAACCAATGCAATGCGCAGCCTCAGAGCCTTGCACAGCCTTCTCAACTGTTGCAACCTATCTTACTAATAATACTTAAACCTCTTGTAACCTCGCTCTACCTCCTTGTACCTCACTAAACCTCCTTGTACCTCACTATACCTCCTTGTACCTCACTATACCTCCTTGTACCTCACTAAACCTCCTTGTACCTCGTTGAACTAACCGTGATGTCAAAGCTATTCTCATTCCGCAACACCAGATCACAGTACGCAATAAAACACACGATAGGCAGTGACACTGTCATGTACATGATAAAGGCTCTTATTGCACGTGGGGCGTTGTGGTCTGCTAACAGTTTACTCTCGTACACTACTATACCGTACTCTGAGGGAAAAAGCACGTGCTGTTAAGTTATTAAAACTCTGAAGAATGGTCTTAATTAAGATATTGTGCTCGTTGTGCTCATATTAGGAGATAGTTTTAATGATTAACTAGAGGAAAGCACTTGACACTCTAGATCTGAGGCATGTAGACATTTCATGTTCCAGTTTTCAAGCTTGAACGTTTTAAAAATATACGACGTGATTCTACCTCAAAACCGCGACAAGATGATTATAAGGATAATAGTGGCAACACTTGAATTTAAAGAGTATGACGTGATGAAAAATCAGATTGAACTAAACAACAAGTTAAAAACTCATGTAAAACTATTGAACTAAACAACAAGTTAAAAACTCATGTAAAACTAACTGCTGGCTTTGAGCTGAGATTGTGTGACGAACTGAGGTTGATTAGCTTTGTACTGAATATATCTAACGCCAACTTTGAGGTTACCATAGCAACGTCGACAGAAAGTTACCATAGTACGCACTAATGTAACACTGGTATAACTGCGTGATGTTGGGTGTATTAACCTCTGAGTCAGGGCGGCAGAGTTCATTTCTGTTTAAGCTACGTCAGTTAGAGTAAAACAAGAGAAATAATTATGAGGGCTCATTATTACTTTATTCACAAAATAGCAGTGATAATCATTATGGAATTACAGTTGTGACATTTTTTAAACGTTTTTGAGTTTTCTAAAGGTTAAGAAAAGTTTCGGCACGTGTTTGAGCGGAACCACTCGACATATAGAAAAAACCAGGTTTACAAATTTCATCACTCGATGAAAAACAATAAAAAATATATATAACTTTCAAACTTTAAAACTGAATAGATGCTAGGTCCACTCCAAACTGTTTCCAGCAAAATCATTATAAAATAATATACAAATTGGGGGCAAATCCAGGTTTAAACTCCCAGTTAACCCTCATCCTCGTTATAACAGCGAAAAAGTTCGAGACATTTTCATTGTGAACCTCTCCATACTTCAGATTGAGGTAGTGGTTTAAAACCGGTATCTGGTGGTTATCACAAGTTGCGCTTTCTGATAGAGGGTGATTGTTAGGATCACTTACAGTGCTATCTATAGAAACAATACTAACGCTATAATTTAATGACTAAAATTTATTGGACTATCAATTTATTTCGTCTAATATAAAATTATTAAGACGAAATAAATTGATTAACCACCAACCATTATTCGACAAAATAACAGTCCCCAATTTAGGTGTGAGCCGAAGATGTTTGTCTGATTCCAAGAAGTCCATCTTTGTAATTCTAGTTTGTCAACGTTCGTTATAGCCAGACTTGCAGCGTCCTGAAATAGAAAACAAGGATAACTTGGTTATATCACAAGCGTAGATTATAACGACGCATACATCGAGGAACTCACTAAAAAATGAAATGAATTTAAAAAATAACATTTACACGGATGCATATTTCAAAGTTAAAAAAAGTTCCGCTAATTTATCATCAAGAAGTTATTGATTCGTTGATATTATCGAAAACAAACACAATCGATCACAAAACAAGTACCTATTAGGACGGACCTAAAGTCGAGCAGATTGAGAATAATCAGAGCACTGAACACAAACTACACAAAACCAATCCTATAAGGGAAGAGAATCTTCTTCTAGATGTACTGAACATATGGTATTTTTAATACCATAAAATTTGGAATCTCTACTATAATTCAAAGAATTCTTTCTGTTGTCTTATGTACGACGCCACGTGCAAATTAGATGAAAGGAATAGGAATATAGGTAACAACCAAAGTTCCATAGCACCGCGGTGGATTAATGCACACATGCCGTTGCATGATTGTTGTATTTTTTTTATTTAACGTCCTTTTGATCGTTTTGTGGTAATTACGTTTCTTTAAAGGTGTTTATATTAATCGGCAAGAATCTTCGGTTGAGATGGATATTTTTTGATGCGATTAAAACTTTCAAAGAATACTACTAGCTTCGTCCTATACCACGGCAATTCTAGTAATTATGATAATACAGAGAATTATTTTTGTCCCGTACCCTGTCTGTACGACCCGCCCACCGACAATTAATGAAAATAGGAAGTTGCTAGTAACCCAAGTAACGAGGATTTTTACAACAACGCACGCACGTGCAATATTGTTTTACACGTCTTTTAATCGTTTTGTTGATATTACCTGTTTTAGTACGTTAGCAACATTTTATTTGGCTGTACTTTCGGTTATGTAGGATATTTTTTTACGCCATTTAAACTTACCAACAAAAAATACTATTAGCTTTCCTCCTTGACCACAGGGTATCTAGTCTCCTATACTATAATTCAGAAAATATTTCTGATGTTGTTGTCTGCCGACCGCCCACTGCAAATTAGATTAAAAATAAGAAGTTGCGCATAATAACCATGGTAACTGATGATGGTTACACGCACTTGCACGTGCCTGATTGTTAAAACGCATTTTGATCGGTTTTGTTGATATCACGCGTGTTTATACAGAAGCAACTTTTACATATTCGGCTGTATCTTCGGGGGGATGATACTTTTGACACGATAAAACTGAACTAACAAAAAATACTATTAGCTCCTCCCTAGGACCACGGGTTTCTAGTTGTTAAAAAAACTGATCCTCTATACATCCAACCATAAAAATAAAACTGTAATGAACTGAAAATCTTTTTAAGATTCTTACTGTCAGTGCTTTTACTCATATTTTAATGTACAGCGATGACAGGATAACTGACATTATGTCTGAATCCGATAGCTTTTTCATGACTTTCACACGAAATGTGGAGAGAATACCTCCTATTGCAATTGGTGCGAAGAGGATTCTCTAATCAACCAATTAGCCTTTCTAAAGTACGACTGGCCCCAAAAAAAAATATTAGGGAAAAAAAATCAAACTAGTTGGGGCTCGTCAGCACTCTGGGTGCAATCCACAGCACGTAGCTAGTTCCGGCACCAAAACTAATAAAAAAAGTTTATATTTTATATCACGGAATTTGAATTAATATTTCTTGTGTTTTGAAAAGAACTAATTTCATGAGTATATGACGTAAAATTCGGACATTATTGACATAATAACTACATGTTAGGTGAGTTAAAAACTATTTTGTAAATCGTATTAAAAATTCGCTAAAACTTAATTTGGCTCTTACCATTAACTGTCAAAACGTCAGCTTTAATCAAACTAACTACAACCTACATTGATCAGTCTAACAATAACAGCCCCAGAAACACCCAAACCAGTCCCCAAGGTCCCACTAATCCAAAGACCCCAGGGCTGTCCACTTTATCTTGTACATCAAGACAGCTCCCTTGAAGTTGGGTTTAGTGGTGTTTCTAGCACCTGGTCTGTTGGCTAGGTGTCTCCTACAGAGGGTAAGGTGAGTGTCTCCTGGCTAGGTGTCTCCTTACAGAGGGTTAGAGGGAGTGTCTCCCCTGCTAGGCTGTCTCCTACAAGGTGAGAAGGGAGTGTCCTCCCTGGCGAGTTTCTCCTACAGAGGTTGAGAGGAGTGTTCGGGGAGTAGCCGGTGCACATCCGATTATCTTTACCTATATCAATCGATGTATGTTAATTTGGTACAACTTGGTGAAGTTAATAGTATATAGTAGAAATATGATGAAACCAAAAATATCTAAGTTTATGGATGACTTTGATGGATACCTGACATCTTCTGCTTAAAACTGGATCTCAACATATTTGTGTGACTTTAAATTTCCATGTAGAAGACGAATACAATAATGCCTGCCCAAACGTTATATGCTCTTTGTGAGAGCAAAGGCTTCCTCAGCATTTCGACTCTCCGACTCACGATCTCCGGCGGACACTGACTTGTTATTATCTCAGCTGTGTAAGTGACTAATTCTGTAAACAGATAAGATGGTAGAGACAAGCACTGGAACCAGCCTACTGATCACTATCATTAATTTTTCATGTCCCTCAACATTCGATCTTCATAAGCTCTGTCCAATAATGGAAGAAAATGATGTCAGAGAGAGCTAAGCAAAATTGACATCGATATTTCAGAAGATCTTTTTGTTCATGCTTAACCTTTCTGATATCAATCCTTAGACGAGGCGTGAACCTTTATCAAAATGTCCTTGAACAGGTGCTAGACAAACATGCCCCACTTATACGAAACGATTTACTGCTGAAAAGTTCTGATTTGGGATAAATAAATGTCAAAATTGCTGTCAGAGAGAGGAGAAGTGCAAAACGAAAGCCAAAAAGTATCCAGAAATGAACATATTTAAAACTATCATTTGAAAAATGTGTTGACGGCAGAAAAGCACTATCAATCGAGCGTGAGGAATGGCTACTATAAAAACAGCTCAGTTCTTGCCAAGAGACCTCGAAGGACCATAAAAGTCATAAATAAACTTTTAGATAAGGAATATGGCTCCAAAAAGTCCAATGTTGAAGATATTCGAAGTGCTGCCAAACTCAAGACTTTCTATTCTTCGATCAAAAATAAAGACCATTACTCTAATATTGAGAAGGAAATTCAAACACTTCCCTAAACGTCAAGTACCAAGACTCTACTTCGATAGATTAATGCATAAGTTAAGACTTAATCAGTTTAAGGAAGTCCATTATCAGATCTTGTAACCTTAATTAAGCAGTCCATTTCCCAATAAATTCAAGCGTACTCGATTCATACCAATTAGCCGTCTTCAAGACTGCTGTACCCGATCTTCTCCCAATCATCCATTACATCGTGAAATGAATCACAAGAGTCGGAAAGTTCCATCGTGCCCTAAAATAATCATCTATTCGCCCTGGACTCAAGAAACCTTACCTTAGATGTTGATGAGCCTGAAAAACTATCGACCGATTAGCAATCTAACTTATCTGTCCAAAATACGTAGAAAAAGTAGTTCATTGCCAATTAAATGAATATGCTGATGTCAACAACCTGTTTCCCCCCATATCAATCAGGCTATAGAAATTCCATAGTTAGTTGAAACTTGCAGTTTGTTACCAAAATACATAATGTATTCCTAATGATGATTGACAGCAAAATCGAATGTTGTGCTTCTACTCTTAATCTATCAGCTGCTTGCGACACCATAAAAACCATAAACTCCGTTCTAACGAAACTCAAGAATGCGTATGGTATAACAGAACTGAGCACTCCAATCTGTTCAATTTACCTTAATAATCGCACATTCAATTAAAGGAAAAAAAAGCCACATCTTCTGAAGCGATCTGGATATTGGTGTACCCAAGGATCCATTTAAGGACCACTACTGTTCATATTGTATACAGAATCCTTGAAGAAATTGCACAAAATATGGTTTCTCTCTCGATACATGTGTATCTCAATGACACACATGTGTACTTCACTTTTTGATGTTCACAGTTCTAATCCTGATTTTGATCAGCTTGTGAAAAATTGCTTCCCTGAGGAAAACAATGGATGACAGTTAATTTCCTAAAACTAATAATGAAAAAACAAGTTCATTGATATAGGTCCCATATGTCATCCAATCCAGACAATGGATTTAAGACTCTCAATCGCCCTGTTAGCAAGGCCAAGAACTGGGATTCCTTTTCGATACACCCAAATGAATCTGGACTCTCAAATAAATGCTGTCTCCAAAGTTATTTTATTGAATCAAAGGACTTAGCAGATCCGGTTCGAAGCTTTCCCCATGGACCTATAAAGTTCAGTTTAGTATCACTCCAATATCCTCTGTTTCATAGACTACGAACCAGTCTATATGTATAACAAAAAGACTCCATAAGCTACAAAAGATACAGAACGAAGCTGCTAATTAACTTTGGACTTTACGAGAAAAATATCGTGCAACCTATCATGCCTTACCTCCAAAAGCCCACTTTCTGCCTGTTTCGTTCAGAACTAAAGTTCAAAAATATCACTTCTTCTGGTCTTCAAGTGTCTTAATAACAAGCCCCTCCATACTTACAAGACACTCATCTAAGGGAAGTAACAAACGAAGTTCCGCAAACTAGATAATGACTTTTATTTAGGTTGAAACCTCCGCTCCTCATTTCAGACGAAACAGAAGCCTGCATTTTATGTTTTGTGGACCCAAAAATTTGGACTGAACTACCCTACTCATGAAACATTATCATCGTAGACTGTTTAAAAATGCCCTAAAGCGTTTTATTTCAACACTTTGTAATATATCTAATATTGTCCATAATGTTCTGAACTGATGTGAAAGTGCATATTTTGTAACTTCATACAAATAATATGTTTCATAAAATTTTTCTGAACTGTTTAAAAGTCCATAATCTTGTATTTTTATCAACACTAAGTCCCGCTTGAATGACTTAATAAAGGTTGTGGGACATCTTTGTTAGGTATATTTAATGTCGATAGCGTTGTAATAAATGTTCGAATAGCATTAATTTATTTATATATCTAGAGCAGAGCAGTAGACAGTTCATAATTATTTCCATATAATTAACAATTTCCAGGTTCAAACATGACAATTTTTTCGATTTTTACATCTAGGGCGCCTAACAAAAGCGAAAGAGTAAAACGATAAAGGTATCTGATGTATACATGATTAAAGTTTAAAATACCTGTTTATCATAGAATATATTTAGAGATATATTTAATGATTGAATAATCAAGGACAAACAAGAATAATAAGAGAAATTCAAAATTAAATGTCTCCAATAGTTTGTTAAACATTTATAATAATAGATAATTTATATCAAACCGATAGATGATTTTGAATGCGATTTATAATTCTAATAAAGTATACAAATTCAAGTACAATCGGAGTCTTTATAAGAAGAGATTCGGAAATTAATTCAAGTTTTTGATTCCTCGGCCAAAAAGCCCCTCGAACCAATAGTCGCTTAGTTGAACCTTGTACACTTCACAGGTCACAGAAACAGCAGCAGGTCATAGTCAACATACTGCATAGCAACAGCAATAGTTACTGCATAGTTACTGCATAGTTACTGCATAGTTACTGCATAGCAACAGCATTGTTCCCATAGTAACTACTGCATAGCAACAGCATTGTTCCCATAGTTTTGAAACCACAGTTCATAGTTTAACTAGTAACATAGTTAGTTAACATAGTCTAGTTACCATTAAAACTTGTATATTATCACTTTATCCAACATGAAGTTATACGTCAAATGAATATCTGAAGCAGAGTGCTACAATAAGAAACATCTGCTTTTGTTAATTGATATTTCTAGGATTTGATATCATGCTGACCATAGGATCCACACCACTACTACCACTTGGTTGGGGCTCATGGTACAAATCCTGGCCGACATTCTTAAACAACCTGGTTATATCCAGCTGTCTTGACATCACGTCTCTGGTTGTCATGGCGATATCTGCAGCCATGGCGACATCAGCGGTTGTCATGGCAACCACCTGGTTCATGTGGTCGGTGAGAGTGGTGGCTGTTTTAGTGGTGAACATGTTGGATATCTTGTTTTGGTGGAGAGCGCTGAGACCATCGTGTTGGTGTACCAGGCCACTAATTATTATTCTGTTGAGAACCACCAGCAATGCCGCCACCACCACCGCTACTACTGCCACCACCAATGCCACCACTCTGTCTGACCATGGTATTGGGCGTGACATTGGCATTGCCAGAGTTGCAGCTGTTAATAGGATGCAAGTTCTGTGTCTGTTAAAGTTAGCCTTGTCCGAGCAGTTGTAGCTGCATAGATCACACTGAAACTCCCTATTCCCACAGTGGTACCTCATGTGCTTGTTGAGGTGGGTCTTCTGCGAGGCGGAGAAGGGACACATGTGACACTTGAAGGGTCGGATATTGCCGTGGTCATGGCTGTTCCCTTGAAGTTGCCACGGTTCATGGTCACGTAGTCACAGTTCCCACACTGAGAGGGCTCTTTGGAGGCGCTGTGTTGGGCCATGTGACGGAGCAGCTCCTCGAATGTAGGCGCTGTAATCCGACATCTCCTGCAGAACAGCCCCTGTACTGAATCCCCCGCCGTTTTGTTGCGCTGCTTGAACCTTTTCTTTCCGGACTTTTTGCTTATGCGCATGCGTTGCTTCCCTGCCTGGGCCTCCAGTGCTCGCTCGGACTCGAAGTGCTTCTTAGCGTGGAGCTGGAAGAAGACCTCTAACATAAACACTGCTGGACACTTGTCACACTTGAACGGACCGTTCTTGTGGTAAAGACCCCCGTTGAGCGATGAGTATGATCAATGGAGGGGAGTACACGCTGGGTTGAGCTCCGTTGTACAGAGAGTTGTCTGCTGCAGTGGCGTATCCACACACACACTCTGGATGTCGTCACATCTCAGCTGTTGCAGTTTTAGTTACAGTTGATCCGTCCCATAGCAATGGGTCGAAAAGGTTCAGTACCTGGTGTTGTGGGATTTGTGAGTTGGGAAGTTTGCAGTAAGTACAAGTGATATAAAAAGTTGGATTTCGCATTTGATTTCACAGTGAGA
The DNA here is from genome assembly GCF_026151205.1 of Bolinopsis microptera. Classification (NCBI taxonomy): domain Eukaryota; kingdom Metazoa; phylum Ctenophora; class Tentaculata; order Lobata; family Bolinopsidae; genus Bolinopsis; species Bolinopsis microptera. The sequence continues at coordinate 3,740,905 of NC_087079.1, read as the reverse complement.
TATAATCACAACGTTTTGAATTTTTGTATGCATCAAAAATGCAATTCAAACAAATTCTCATGCTGGCATCATAATAAGTTAGTAAGTTACAAAAACAATCACCACCCCAAATAAAGATATTAACAACTTAAAAATATAAAGTAAATTATAAACTTAGACTCGTAAAAATTCATTATCAAAGTTCTTTCACTTGTTGCATGAGTTTTTTATGCTTTTTAGGATCAAATTTTCCGAATAATTTATCTAAAATGTCCCTTCGTTCGATAGTTCCCCGCTTAATATTCAACGTATAGTTAATCCAAAGATCCGCTTGGCTATTGAGTAACCTCTGGAAAAAAAAAAAAAACTCTGAAAATATTGAGGTTCATGTGCTATTAACAAAAATTGAAATATTGTTAAGTTGTAATACGCATTTTGCAGTAAAACACTAGTAAATGAAGATAAATTTACAGTCGATTGCAAACAGAAATTATAAAGTTATAACGGTAACAGTAATGGAATGAGAATGTAAATCAACCCAACTTTTTTGCATTCTCTATGTACCCACATTCCCCTCGGATCCACAGTAACACTAGACTTATACCCCGGCCACTTGATTATGTGGAACTTTAACACCATGTCCTTTGCTTAACATCCATTCTTCTAGGAAACCTGCAAGAGAGAGAGAGAAGAGAGAGAGAGAGAGAGAGGAGAGAGAAGAGAGAGAGAGAGAGAGAGAGAAGAGAGAGTTAGATAAATGATACCATCAGACGCGGTATAATTTAGAAAGCGAGCTAGATAACTCATACGTAATTAGTTTACTAATTACTAATTAATAATTACTAAATACTAATTATGTGACCCACCTGAGGCCCCACATGATAACGATGGCGTACAAAGCAAACACCACTGCTGTGGGTGCAGCAATATTGAACATGTACCCAATCCCTTGATCCGGAAAAGCACTCTCAGCTAAACTCACTAAGTATGGACCAACCCCTGATACGTACACTGAAATAAAGCTGAGTTAGAAATTGCTATTTATAGTAGTACAAGGATCGAGATATAAATATAGAAGATAAGTTAATTCTAGTATATTTTATAAAACCCTTTGACAACGAATTCATATCCCAAAGAGATATATTCAAGCCATAATAAGCGTGACCTAGAAAAACAACATTACTTACCTTACAAACCTATTACCTAAGATATATATAATGCGTGCATAGTAAGCTGGAAACAAATTCAGGTTCCAAATAAATGACTTCAGTTTCTGTAGTACGAGACCAAACCCTAATGTACTACAACACATCGGAGAAATGCAATACCCTCTCAGTTAAACTAAAACTGTTGTCAACCAAATAAATCGGGTTTGAATCTATTAATAGTTTAAAGAACCTGCGAGTGGAACACAGGTAAAGAAGGCCTGGTAAAGAGGACATTTGTTCTTCTTTTCTTCGTATAGCACAATGACATCCTTCTTTGTCTTCTTCTTCCCTTTCTTCGGTTGTGGCTTTAATTTACCTGCTAGGCATTGGGTTGGTTGGACAATGAAGTTGCTGCAAAAATAAAGGCACCAGAGTGTTGAAGTATGGTTAAGAATTGATAGTCTAATTTTTTTGCCACTAATTTAACTGTGAAACGATAATCTACATCATAATATGACGCAAGAATAACTATTTTGATAATTTGAGAATTGCGGATGTTTGTACCGTAAGTCGTAAACTATATAAAACGTTCAATGGAAACGGGACGATAGTTGAATCAAACAAGCGTAAAATTATGAGTTACAGTGAAAATACGGCAAGTGTATCAGCACGAAGCCACGCAGGCCGATATAATAATAACTTTAAAATACCTTACAGTTACTTTAAAAAGTATAAATACCTATACTATGACATAACAGTAGTGTAGAACCTGATATATACCTGTACTAGCAGTTGACAAACAATAGTGAAGCTATAAGAGCGGGTAGCCAGCAGCAGAGGTGGCGGTTCCAAGTATCGTGAAGAGGGAGAGGAGGAGAGAGTTGAAGTATCACGTGATATTATGAAGGAGCAGTTGAAGGTTGGTCCACGTGGTTCGAGTCCGGATAGAGGTACTAGGTTGATCCCTCTCTGGACCGCAGGGCTCCAAACAGATCAAGAAACCATGAAATAGCGATATTGAGGAAATTTCAATTTATGGCATGACGTTCACAAAGAGGTTATTAATTTGTAATAATATAAGAGTTCGTAAACTTTCTTCTAGTTTTTGTACGGCTGGGTGGATTTATTCTAAATTAAAGTAGAAACACCTTTAAACGCAATGTTTAAGATATGATCAGAAAACTGTTCAATAATGAATGTATAGAAGATTTTGATCTGGCCAATAAAAAACCGCACCAAATGTTAAACGCTTTCAGTCAGCTCTCAGCGATAAAAACAGAAACTCAGAACTCCAATTAAAACCTCGCAAACACCCCATCAACCGACACAACCCATCTTGGTTTTATAACTCGAGTTTTTAAAGGTAGATAACTCTCAATCTTCCTCCTGATACTTTTTGGGGTTGTGCTGATAATTCCTCTTATCTCTAGCCATGCTTTGTAATCAACACCGTGATCACCCACCCAACCTCTCCACAACTCACACTCCACCGGAGAGAAGTGCCTGATGACTGGGGCTGTGTTCTTTGATTGCTCCACGAACTTCTTCACCACTTCCGTTTCTTGGTAATCGGAGATGTCAGCAAATTCCACTTCTCCCTCCGTGGTTCCCACTTTTTGTGGTGGGTGTTCTATACGCGGCGTTGGGGTCCGCCACTAGACCCAGGTCTGCAAAGTTTTCTCTGATGGTTTTGGATTTGTCCCAGGCTTCTCGGACAATGTCATTTTTAATGACGACATGGTGCTTTTTGTTGTACTGCTTCTTTTCGGAACATTCCGTAGTGGTTTTTTTTCGACGTAACAAAACGACGCTTGTACGCTTCTTCCTCGTACTGTGACCATGACTACTGTGTGAGGAGGGTTAGGAAATGATTTTTAAAATCTAATTACATTTATTAATTTGTTAACATGGGGTCATAGTGATGTCATAGTCCAACTTGGTTACGAAGCACTGAAATATTTAACTAGGCGGAAGTTGAGTGATCTCACTTTCAAAAGTGTTTTCAATTTTGTATTAAAATTAACTGATAGATATTATGTATTATATTACATAATAAGCTTGTGACTGAATGTAGAAAACTGTAACAATATAAGACATAGAAAACCGAAAGATCAACAATTTATCAGATTACTTGTTCTAAAAAAAAGCGGGCATGATTTACCGCAAATTCCCCTATCGTTAATTAAATAAAGAACACACCAGTCATAAATTTACAAAAACTATGCTATAAATATTGGGTTTTCTCTGATCCCAAGGTATATTATCAAAGTCTTTTTCTAGCAACAAGTTTCCACAACAAGTCCTCGTTATGCAGCTCTCCCTTGTTACAGCTGGAGTACGTACTCCTTGTTTACTACTTTTAAATACACCCCTGAAAGATAAAAACATTTTAAGTTCAGGACTACAAGCATCAGCAAGACAATCTATGAAAGTTTGAAAAGTGACGTTAAAATTATACAAAATAATAATTATCATTAATTATGAAGTTCTCTAATATGATATTTAAGTTGCATAACTAACTGGAAGTTTCGTTGACAGAATCATCAAACACCACCTCGCCCTGTCTGAAACTATTAGTAATAGGCCTGCCTGAAGCTCCAATAGTGGTGAAGAACAGTCTCTTGTGAGCAGTGGAGTACTCCAGATGTCTCACTTGTCGGCGCCCAAGAAATGATACCGCCCGCGTACCACCCCGCGAAGAAGAATGCTGCAGACGCTAACATGAACTTGGGTATCTTGAAGTCCCAGCCTAGGTCGAGGAAGTTAAATGCGAGAGGTAAACCTGAGGGAGTTGATTGGTGATTAGATGGGGATTGTACGGACTGTTAAAATGTGATAACAGTATCAGAACAACAGCAAAAGTTGTATTAAATGTTATTGCAACAACTATTTCATCTAAAAAGCTATGATATAAAAATAGTCACTGACGAGAACCAATATGTACGGTTGGTGCACAAAGAACAATTACCAACAATTCTCTAACAGTAAAGCGATTGTACAAAATACGGTATACAATTTGCGGTTGGGCGTAATTTCTGATCCCCACCGTATTATAGTCTCTATGTGCCAATTTGCCATTGGCCTCCCTTAAACTTACCCACTAGCCACATAGAGACTCCACATATCCTAGATCATCCACTAATTCATATCCGTTTAAAAAGTAAAATCCGTCTATCAGCTGTATCTTTATTCACAGGTTTCTTCACATTTTTCTTTACAGTTTTTGTGGTTGATTTGACGGGTTTAGCTGAAATATAGAAAGTTCAGATGGTACTACGTGCTAACTACTACAACAATTGCACATAAATACAATAATGATGAATAAATACAATAATCTAACAAAATGTTATATTAACGATAATCATCGATTATTTTATTCACTAACTAAAATAATCAGTAAACTAAAATATCAGTCTAACTAAAATATCAGCTAACAAAAATACCAGTGTTATGTTAAATTGTACACAGATGGAAAGTGGGTGAGAACTAGCTGTGCCCACTATTTAAGGCCACTCTTATTTTAATATACTGTATAAAAGCCAAAGCTAAACACCCAATTCCCTACAGATTTGCCAGGAAAATACATACCAACTAAAATGGGGAGGGAAGCGATTTACATCTGACAACGAGTTTGTTTGTTGATCTGATTAAGTCCTGGAGGTGTCGGTGGGTGTGAACCACCCCTCTTGACAAATCATCAATCCACATCTTCTGCTAAACAAACTTACAAGTTATTGTTAATATTACCAATAAAATAAAAACACATAATAACAACATTAAAAGTTTCACTTTAGCTTCATGGATGTACCAACATAGATTAATTATTTTCTAACACTTTACTGAATCAAGAGCCTAAGCCAAAACACTTTACACACGGAAGGTTGTTGGTCCTATTAATTAACACACTATGGATGGTTCAAGAGTAAGAAAGATACGTATCAAGGTAGAAATGTACACGAAACAATCTGTAACCACATCAAGCGTGTGTACATGATAACGAGTGTGGAACTGACAGCTTCCCCTCCCTCTCCCATACTCTCTCTCTATCGGCCACCTCTCTCTCTCTGTGTGTGTGCTAATTGTATGAAGACATTTGACTCAGTTGTTTGATATTTAGACCTCTGAAGTTTGTGTGGTTGCTGCCCTTTAGTTTGCAAAGCAAATTGTGGTTAAAGATTGTATTCGGTACATTCAACACTGATACGTCATCAGTCTTACCTCCCATGACCACCATAGTGTGTAATAATAGACCCAACCTACTCGTGTTAAATGTTTTGGCTTAGGCTTCTTGATACAGTAAATGATTAGAAATAATTAAATCCTATTTTGGTACATCCATGAAGCAAGTGAAACTAATGTTGTTATTTAAGTATTTATTTTATGTGTAATATTAACAATAACATGTAAGTGTTGTAGCAAAGATGTGATGAATGATTTTCCAGAGCTGTTCACACCACCGACCCCTCCAACTCTAATCAGACTCAACAACAACTCGCTGTCAATGTATATCTCATTCCTCCCCACTTTAGGTGTATGTATATGCACTGGCAAATCTGGTAGGAAATTGGGTGTTTAGCTATGGCTTTTATCCAGTATATTATAATAAAGTGGCCTTAAATAGTGGCATCAGCTAGTCCCCCACTTTCCCCATCGTGTACAATTAACATAACACTGGATATATAGTAGCTGATAATTTTAGTAGCTGATATTTTATTTTACTGATATTTTAGTTAGCTGATAAATTAAACATGATAACCGTTAATATCACATTTAGTAGATTAATTGTATTTACATCATATAGTAATTATGTGCAATTGTGTAGTTAGCACTTAGTAACCTCCAGAAATTTCAATATTTCAGCTAACCCGTCAAATCAACCAAAAAAAAAACAAAAAACTGTAAAGAAAAATGTGAAGAAACCTGTGAATAAAGAATCAGCTGATAGCCGGATTTTACTTTTTAAACGAATAAGAAATTATTGGATATCTTCAGGATATGTGGAGTCTCTATGTGGCGAGTGGTAAGTTTTTTTAAGGAGCCACATGGCAATTGCCACATAAGAGACTATAATACGGGATCATAAATTCCGCCCAACCGGCAAATTGTATACCGTATTTGTACAAATCGCTACTGTAGAATTGTTGGTAATTGTGCTTTGTGCACGAACATATTGTTCTCGTCGTGACTATTTTTATATCATAGCTTTTTAGATGAAATAGTTGTTGCAATAACATTTAATACAACTTGCGTGTTCTGATTCTGTTATCACATTAACATCCGTAACATTCCCCATCTAATCACCAATCAACTCCCTCAGGTTTACCTCTCGCATTTAACTTCCTCGACCTAGGCTGGGACTTCAAGATACCCAAGTTCATGTTAGCGTCTGCAGCATTCTTCTTCGCGGGGTGGTACGCGGGCGCGCTACTCATCTGGGGCCGACAAGTGAGACATCTGGAGAACTACACTGCTCACAAGAGACTGTTCTTCACCACTATTGGAGCTTCAGCAGCCTATTAACTAATAGTTTTCAGACAGGCGAGGTGGTGTTTGATGATTCTGTCAACGAAACTTCCAGTTAGTTATGCAACTTAAATATTATCTGGATATTAGAGAACTCCATAATTAATGATAATTAATTATTTGTATTAATTTAAAGTCACTTTTCAAACTTTCATAGATTGTCTTGCTGAAGCTTGCTAGTCTGAACTTAAAATGTTTTATCTTCAGGTGTAATTAAAAGTATACACAAGGAATACGTACTCCAGCTGAACAAGGGAGAGCCTTGCATACCGAGGACTTGTTGTGGGAAACCTTGTTGCGAAAAAGACTTTTGATATTAATTCCTTGGGATCAGAGAAAACCCAAAAATTTATAGAATAGTATTTTTGTAATTTACTGAATTGGTGTGTTCTTTATTTAATTAACGATAAGGGGGAATTTGCGTAAATCATGCCCTTTTTTTAGAACAAGTAATACTTGATTAAAATTGCTTGGATATTTCGGTTTTCTATGTCTTATATTGTTACTGTTTTCTACATTCAGTCACAAGCTTATTATGTAATATAATACATAATATCATCAGTTAATATAATACAAAATTGAACAACACTTGAAAAGTTGAGATCACTCAACTTCCGCCTAGTTAAATATTTCAGTGCTTCGTAACCAAGTTGGACTATGACATCACTATGACCCCACTGTTAACAAATTATAGAATGTAATTAGATTTTAAAACATTCCTAACCCTCCTCACACAGTAGTCATGGTAACAGTACGAGGAAGACAGCGTAACAAGCGTCGTTGTACCGTCCGAAAAACCAACTACGAAAGACCAAAAAGCCAGTACAACAAAAAGCACCATGTCGTCATTAAAAATGACATTGCCCAGAAGCCTGACAAATCCAAAACATCAAGAAAAACTTTGCAGACCTGGTCTATGGCGACCCCAACGCCGCCGTATAGAAACCACCCACCACCAAAAAGGTGGACCCCCGAGGGAAAGTGGAATTGCTGACATCTCCGATTACCAAGAAACGGAAGTGGTGAAGAAGTTCGTGAGCAATCAAAGAACACAGCCCCAGTCATCAGACACTTCTCTCCGGTGGAGTGTGAGTTGTGGGATGGGTTGGTGGGTGATCACGGGGTTGATTACAAAGCCATGGCTAGAGATAAGAGGAACACTTATCAGCACACCCCAAAACAGATCAGGAGGAAGATTGAGAGTTATCTAACGTTTAAAAACTCGAGTTAAAAACCAAGATGGGCTGTGTCGGTTGAATGGTTTTGCGGAGTTTTATTGGAGTTCTGAGTTCTGTTTTTATCGCTGAGAGCTGACTGAAAGCGTTTAACATTTGGTGCGGTTTTTATTGCAGATCTAACTTATTATACATTCATTATTTGACAGTTTTCTGATCATTATCTTAAACAAGGTCGTTTAAATGTGTTTCTAACTTTAATTTAGAATAAATCCACCCAGCCGTACAAAAACTAGAAAGTTTACGACCTCTTATATTATTACAACTTAATAACCACTTTGTGACGTCATGCAAACATGAAAATTCCTCAATATCGCTACTTTCAAGTTCTTCATATCTGTTTTTGGCAGCCCGGCTCAAGAGGGATAAACCTACGTACTCTACTCCGGACACGAGACCACGTGACCAACCTTACAACCTGCTCCTTCATAATATCACGTGATACTTCAACTCTCTCCTCCTCTCCCATCTTCAGATCACATGACCCGCCACCACTGCTGCTGCAACCCCCGCTCTTATAGCTTCACATTGTTTATCAACTGCTAGTACAGGTATATATCAGGTTCTACACTACTGTATATCACTAGTATAGGTATTTATACTTTTTAAAGTAACTGTAAGGTATTTTAAAGTTATTATTATATCGGCCTGCGTGGCTTCGTGCTGATACACGTGCCGTAATTTCACTTAACTCCATAAATTTACGCTGTTTGATTCACTATCCGCCGTTTCAATTAACGATTTATATAGTTTACGACTTACGAGTTACCAACATCGCTAATTCTACAAATTATCAAAACTAGTAATATCTGCATCACTATTATGATGTAGATGATAGTTTCACAGTTAAATTAGTGGCAAAAATTATGACTATCAATTCTAAACCATACTTCAACACTCTGGTGCCTTTATTTTTGCAGCAACTTCATTGTCCAACCATCCCAATGCCTAGCAGGTAAATTAAAGCCACAACCGAAGAAAGGGAAGAAGAAGACAAAGAAGGATGTCATTGTGCTATACGAAGAAAAGAAGAACAAATGTCCTCTTTACCAGGCCTTCTTTACCTGTGTTCCACTCGCAGGTTCTTTAAACTATTAATAGATTCAAACCCGATTTATTAGGTAGACAACCAATTTTAGTTTAACTGAGGGTATTTGCATTTCCCGTAGTGTTTTAGTACATTAGGGTTTGGTCACGTACCAACAGAAGTCATTTATTTGGAACCTGAATTTGTTTCCAACTTACTATGCGCGCATTATAAGATAACTTAGTAATAGGTTTTTAAGGTAAGTAATGGGTTTTTTCTAGGTCACGCTTATTGGGCTTGAATATATCTCTTGTGGGATATGAAATCGTTGTCAAAGGGTTTTATAAAATATACTAGAATTAACTTATTATCTATTTATATCTCGATCCTTGTACTACTATAATAGCAATATCAAACAGCTTTATTTCATGTACGTATCAGGTTGGCCATACTTAGTGGAGTTTAGCTGAGAGTGCTTTCCGGATCAAGGGATTGGGTACATGTTTTCAATATTGCTGCACCACAGCAGTGTGTATGCTTGTACGCATCGATATCAATGTGGGGCCTCAGGTGGGTCACATAATTAGTATTTAGTAATTATTAATTAGTAATTATTAAACTAATTACGTACGAGTTATCTAGCTCGCTATCTAAATTATACCGTGTCTGATGTCTCCTTTATCTAACTCTCTCTCTCTCTCTCTCTCTCTCTCTCTCTCTCTCTCTCTCTCTCTCTCTCTCTCTCTCTCTCTCTCTCTCTGAAGGTTTCCTCAGAAGATGGAGTTAACAAAGGACATGGTGTTAAAGTTCCACATAATCAAGTGGCCGGGGTATAAGTCTAGTGTTACTGTGGATCCGAGGGAATGTGGGTACATAGAGAATGCAAAAGTGGTTTATTTACATTCCTACAATCATACTTGTTACCTGTTATAACTTTATAATTTCTGTTTGCAATCGACTGTAAATTTATCTTCATTTACTAGTGTTTTACTGCAAAATGCGTATTACAACTTAACAATATTTCAATTTTTCTGTTAAATCTCATGTAACAATATTTTCAGAGGTATACTCCATAGCCAAAGCGGATCTTTGGATTAACTATACGTTGAATATTAAGCGGGGAACTATCGAACGAAGGGACATTTTAGATAAATTATTCGGAAAATTTGATCCTAAAAAGCATAAAAAACTCATGCAACAAGTGAAAGAACTTTGATAATGAATTTTTACTAGTCTAAGTTTATAATTTACTTTATATTTTTAAGTGTTAAATATCTTTATTAGGGGTGGTGATTGTTTTTTTGTAACTTACTATCTTATTATGATGCCACATGAAATATGTTTGAATTGCATTTTTGAAGCATACAAAAATTAAAACGTGTGAATATATCTCAAACTGTGAATCAAATTCGAAATTCCAACTTTTATATCCACTTGTACTTTACTGCAAACTTCCCAAACCTCACAATCCCACAACCACCAGGTAATGAACCTATTGACCCAATGTATGGACGGACTCAACTCAACTAACACTGCAACAGCTGAAGACTTCAGCCCTCGTTCAGATTACCCACTGCACAGAACCAACTCTCTGTAACAACGAGTCTCAACCCAGCGTGTACCTCCCCTCCATTGATCACTACTCCATCGCTCCAAACGGGGGTCTAGTCCACAAGAACGGTCCGTTCAAGTGTGACAAGTCCACATGTTTAGGTAGAGGTCTTCTTCCAGCTCCACGCTAAGAAGCACTCCGAGTCCGACGAGCACGGAGGCCCAGCAGGAACGCAAAGCAGCGCAACAAAAAGTCCGGAAAGAAAAGGTTCAAGCAGCGCAACAAAACGGCGGGAATCATACAGGGATTTTTTGTTCTGCAGGAAGATGTTCGATACAGCGCCTACATCGCGGACTGCTCCGTCACATGGCCCAACACAGCGCCTCCAAAGAGCCCTCTCAGTGTGGGAACTGTGACTACGTCACCATGAACCGTGGCAACTTCAAGAGACACATCATGACCCACGGCAATATCCGACCCTTCAAGTGTCACATGTGTCCCTTCTCCGCCTCGCAGTAGACCCACCTCAACAAGCACATGAGGTACCACTGTGGGAATAGGGAGTTTCAGTGTGATCTATGCAGCTACAACTGCTCGGACAAGGCTAACTTTAACAGACACAAGAACTTGCATCCTATTAACAGCTGCAACTCTGGCAATGCCAATGTCCCGCCCATACCATGGTCAGACAGAAGTGTGCATTGTGGTGCAGTATAGCGGGTGGTGGTGCGGCTTTGCTGTGGTACTCACGAATAATGAGGCCGCGTGTACCAACACGATGGCTCAGCTCTCCACCAAACAAGATCCAACATGTACCACCACTCAAACAGCCACCACTCTCACCGACCACATGAACCCGTGTTTCCATGACAACCGCTGATGTCGCCAGGCTGCAGATATCGCCCAGGACAACCAGAGACTGATGACAAGACAGCTATATACCAGGTGTTTTAGAATGTCGCCGGATTGTCCCCATGAGCCCCACCCAAGTGGTAGTAGTGGTGTGGATCCTATGGTCAGCATGATATCAAATCCTAGAAATATCAATTAACAAAAGCAGATGTTTCTTATTGTAGCACTCTGCTTCAGATATTCATTTGACGTATAACTTCATGTTGGATAAAGTGATAATATACACTGTTTTAAATGGTAACTAGACCTATGTTAACTACCTATGTTAACTAAGTTAACTATGAACTGTGGTTTCAAAACTATGGAACAATGCTGTGCAATGCATAGTTACTATGGGAACATGCAGTTGCTAATGCAAAACTATGCCATAAACTATGCAGTAACTATGCAGTAACTATGCTGTTGCTATGCAGTAGTTACTATGACCTGCTGCTGTTTCTGTGACCTTGAAGTGTACAAGGTTCAACTAAGGCGACTATTGGTCGAGCTGCCGAGGAAATCGAAAACTTGAATTAATTTCCGAAACTCTTCTTATAAAGACTCGATTGTACTTGAATTTGATACTTTATTAGAATATAATCGCATTCAAAAATCATCTTATCGGTTTGATATAAAATTATCTATTATTATAAATGTTTAACAAACTATTGGAGACATTTAATTTTGAATTTCTCTTATTATTCTTGTTTGTCCTTGATTATGCATCAAAAATATATCTCTAAATATCTTCTATATAAACAGTATTTAAACTTTATCATGTAACATCAAGTACCTTATCGTTTTAACTCCTTTCGCTTTAGGTTAGCGCCTAGATTAAAAAAATCGAAAAAATTGTCATGTTTGAACCTGGAAATGGTTAATTATATGGAATAAATTAAGCAACCTCGTCTACCTGCTCTATATAAATAAATAAATAAATAAATTCTAACATTTATTACACGCTTCGACATTAAAATATACCTACCAAGATGTTACATAAAGTCTTCAGCGAGACTTAGTGTTGAAATAGCAAGATATGGACTTTTTAAACATTGTTCAGATTTTATGAACAAATATTTGTATGAAGTTACCAAAAATTATGCACCTTTCACATCAGTTCAGACATTATGGACAAATATTTAGAAATATTAATCAAAAGCTATGGAAATAAAACGTCTTAGGGCATTTTTTAAAACATTCTACAGATTGAATATGATCCACTGAGTAGGGTAGTTCATTCAAATTTTTGGTCCACAAACATAATGCAGCATCGATCGTCTGAAATGAGGAGCTGGAGGAACTTCAACAAATAAAAGTCATCATCTAGTCGGAACTCGTCTTCGTACTTCCTTAGATTGACGGATCCCTTGTAAGTACTGAGGGGCTATGTTTAATAAAGACACTTGAAGACCAGAAGTGATATTTTGAACTTAGTCGTGAACGAACAGCTATAAAGTGGAGCGTTTTGAGTAAGGCATGATAGGTTTCACGTATCTTTTCTCCGTAAAGACCAAAGATAAATCTACAGCATTGTTCTGTATCTCTTTGTAGCTTATGGAGATTCTTTCAGTTAAACATAATAGACTGATTTGTCAGTAGTCTATGAAACAGAGGATAATGGAGTGAACTAACTGAACTTTTGTCATGGGAAAGCTTCGAACCGATTCTTGCTAGAAGTCCCTTTGATTCAAATAACATAACTTTGGAGACAGCATTTATTTTTGAGATCAGAATTCATTTGGTGATCGAAAAGGAATCCACAGTTCTAGGCCTTGCTAACAGGGCAGATTGAGAGGTCCTCCTAAATCCCTTGTCTGGATGGGCGGACATATGGACCCTATATCAATGAACTCTGTTTTTCATCATCCGTTTTAGGAAATTAACTGTCATCCCTTGCTTTATCTCCAGAAAGCAATTTTTCACAGCTGTTAAATCAGATTAGAACATGACATCAAAAGTAAAGTACACCTGTGGGTGCATCTGCATACAAATGATCGAGAAACCAATTTGTGACACTTTCTTCAAGATCTCTGTATACAATATGATCAGTATGTCCTAAAATGGATCCTTGGGAACACCAAGTATCCAGATAGCCTCAGAAGCTTGGCTATTTTTACTCTTTAACCTTGAATGTGCGATTATAAGGTAACATTTGTAACCAGCTGAGTGCTAGTTCTGTATACCATACCCATTCTTGAGTTCGAAGAAGGAGGTTAGTTTATGGTTCGAAAGCAAGCTGATAATCTAAGAGTAAAGCACAACAATTCGATTTGCTGTCAATCATCATTAGAATATCATTATGTATTTGTTAACTGCAGTTTCAACACGATGGAATTTCTATAGCCTATTGATATGGAAAACAGGTGTTTGACACAGCAAATACATTTAATTGCAATGGAACTACTTTTTTCTAGTATTTTGGACAGATAGTTAGATTGCTATCGTCGATATTTTTTCAGCTCATCAACATCTAAGGTAGTTTCTTAGTCCAGCCTAATAATCTTCTTTTAGGAGATGAAACTTTCCGACTCTTATGAATTCATTCACGATGTAAAGGATAGATTGGGAGAAGCTCGGGTAAGCATTCTTGAAGAGCTACATTGGTATTGACATCGAGTACGCCTTGATTTATTGGGAAGACTCTTAATTAAGGTTCAAGATCGATAAGAGAACTTTCCTAAACGATTAAGTCTACACTTTGCATTACTCTATCGAATATAACCTTGGTACCTTGACCTTTAGGGAAGTGTTTTGAATTTCCTTCTCAATATTAGAGTAAATGTCCTTTACTATTTTGATCGAAGAAAGTCTTGAGTTTGCAAGCCACTTAGATATCTTCACCATTTGGCAATTTGATGGAGCCATAATTCCTTGATCTAAAGTTTATTTATGACTTTATAGGTCCCTTTCGAGTCTCCTTTGGCAAGAACTGAGCGTTTATCATAGTAGCAATCCCTAGCTCGATTGATAGTGATTTCTGCGTCAACACATTTTGCAAAATGAGTAGTTTTTAACTCATCATTCTCTGGATACTTATTTTGGCTTTTCGTTTTGCCCTTCTCCTCTCCTCTGACCGCAATTTTGACATTTATTATCCCAAAAATCAGACTTTTCAGCAGTAAATCGTTTCGTAATAATGGGATTTTGTCTAGCACCTTGATTCAAGCAATTTGATAAGGTTCACAGCCTCGACTAAGGATTGATAAACAGAAAGGTTAAGCTCTGAACAAAACAGATCTTCCCTAACTTATCGATGTCATTTTCTTAGCTCTCTGACATCTTTTTCCTTCATATGTACGAGCGTTATGAAGATCGAATGTGCCTGGAACCTAAACTTAATAGATAGTGATCATAGCTGGTTTCCAGTGTGCTTGTCTCTACCATCATACTGTTACAGACAATGAAGTCACTTACACAGTCCTAGAGTAAATAACAAGTCCAGTGTCCGTCCGGAGATGTGATAGGAGAGTCGACATGCTGAAGGAAGCCTTTGCTCTCAAAAGAGCAATAAATTCTGGGCAGCATTATTGTAAAATGTCATCAACATGGAAATTAAAGTCACCACAAAATAATTGAGATCCATTTTAAGCAGAAGATTTTCCAGGTATCCAATCAAAGTCATCCAAAAACATAATATTTTATTGTTCAACATATTTCTACTATAAACTATTTAACTTTCACCTGAAGTTGTACCAAATTAACATCATAGACTTTATATAGGATAAAGAAAATGATGTGCACCCGCCTACTCCCCCGAACACTCCCTCTCACCCTCTGTAGGAGACAACTCGCCAGGGAGACACTCCCTCTCACCCTCTGTAGGAGACAGCTAGCCAGGGAGACACTCCCTCTCACCCTCTGTAAGAGACACCTAGCCAGGGAGACACTCCCTCTCACCCTCTGTAGAACACCTAGCCCTACAGGACCAGGTTCTAGAACACCAATAAACCCAACTTCAAGGGATCTGGTAAAAGATAAAGTGGGACCAGCCCTGGGTCTTTGGATTAGTGGGGACCTTGGGGACTGGTTTGGGTGTTTCTGGGGCTGTTATTGTTCAGCAGATGATCAAAGGTAGGTTGTAGTTTGATTAAAGCTGACGTTTTGACAGTATGGGTAAGAGCCAAATTAAGTTTCTGCGAATTTTAATACGATTTACAAAATAGTTTTTAACTCCACCTAACATGAGTTATTACGACAATAATGTCCGAATTTTTACGTCAATATACTCATGAATAAATAGTCATTTTCAAACACAAGTAAATATTAATTCAAATTCCGTGTTATAAAATAAACTTTTTTTCTTCTGTTATGGTGCCGGAACAGCTACGTGCTGTGATTGCACCCAGAGTGCTGACGAGCCCCCCAACTAGTTTGATGTGGGGCAGTCGTACTTTAGAAAAGGCTACTTGTAGATTAAGAGAATCCTCTTCGCACCAAAATTGCAACTAGGAGAGTATTCTCTCCACATTTTCGTGTGAAAAGTCATAAAAAAGCTATCGATTCAGACTATAATGTCATTATCCTGTCATCGCTGTACCATTAAAAAACTGAGTAAAAGCACTGACAAGTTAAGAATCTTAAAAAGATTTCAGTTCATATACAGGTATGGTAGGATGAATAGAGGATCAGTTTTATTAACAACTAGAAAACCCGTGGTCATAGGGAGGAAGCTAATAGTATTTTTTGTTAGTAAGTTTTAATCGTGTCAAAAAGTATTCATCCCCACCGAAGATACAGCCGATTAAAATGTTGCTTGTACTAAACACAGCGTGATATCAACAAAACCGATCAAAATGCCGTTTTAACAATCATTGCACGTGCAAGTGCGTGTAACAATCCTCGTTACCATGGTTATTATGCAACTTCTTATTTTTAATCTAATTTGCACGTGGGCGGTCGTACAGACAACAACATCAGAAATAATTCTCTGAATTATAGTAGAGACTAGAAAACCCGTGGTCACAGGGAGGAAGCTAATAGTATTTTTGTTGGTAAGTTTAAATGGCGTCAAAAAATATCCTACATAACCGAAGGTACAGCCAAATAAAATGTTGCTCGTACTAAACACAGCGTAATATCAACAAAACCGATTAAAATGACGTTAAAACAATCATTGCACGTGCACGTGCGTGTAACAATCCTCGTTACTATGGTTACTACGCAACTTCCTATTTTTCATCTAATTTGCACGTGGGCGGTCGTACAGACAGACGGACAAAAATAATTCTCTGAATTATCATAATACTAGAAAGCCCGTGGTAATAGGGACGAAGCTAGTAGTATTCTTTGAAAGTTTTAATCGCATCAAAAAATATCCATCTCAACCGAAGATACTGCCGATTTAAATATAAAACACTTTAAAGACAACGTAATTACCACAAAACCGATCAAAATGACGTTAAAACAATCTTTGCACGTGCATGTGTGCATTAAAACACCGTTGCTATGGAACCTTTCGGTTGTTACCTAAATTCCTATTTTTCATCTAATTTGCACGTGGGCGGTCGTACATACATACAACAGAAAGAATTCTTTGAATTATAGTAGAGATTACCATATTTTATGGTATTAACAAATACCATATTTTCAGTACATCTAGAAGAAGATTCTCTCCCTTATAGGATTGGTTTTGTGTCCGTTTGTTCAGCTGCTCTGATTATTCTCAATCTGCTCGCCTTTAGGTCCGTCCTAATAGGTACTTGTTTTGTGATCGATTGTGTTTGTTTTTCGATAAAACGAATCCAATAACTTACTTGATGATAAATTAGGGAACTTTTAACTTTGAAATATGCATCCTTGTAAAAGTTATTTTTTAAATTCATTCATTTTTTAGTTGAGATCTCGATTTAAGCGTCGTTATAATCTACGCTCTGTGATATAACCAAAAGTTATCCAAGTTTTCTATTTCAGGACAGCTGCAAGTCTGCGCTATAACGGAACGTTGAACAAACTAGAAATTACAAAGATAGGACTTCTTGGAATCAGACAAACTCTTCGGCTCACACCTAAATTGGGGACTGTTACTTTTGTCGAAAATGGTTGGTTAATCAATTTATTTCGTCTTATATTTATATTAGACGAAATAAATTGATAGTCCAATAAATTTATAGTTCATTAAATTCATAGCGTAGTTTAGTTTCTATAAGCTAGCACTGATAATTGATCCCTAACAATCACCCTCTCTCAGAAAGCAAACTTGTGATCAACCACCCAGATACCCGGTTTAACCACTACCTCAATCTGAAGTATGGAGAGGTTCACAATGAAAATGTCTACGAACGTTTATTCGCTGTTATAAACGAGAGATGAGGGTTAAACTGGGGTTTTAAACCTGACTTTGCCCAACTTTGTATATTATTTAATAATGATTTTGACTGGAAACAGTTTTGAGTGACCTAGCAATCTATTCAGTTTTAAAGTTTGAATGTTATATTTTTTATTGTTTTTCATCGAGTGATGAAATTTGTAAACCTGGTTTTTCTATAATGTCCGAGTGTTCTCTGCTCAACCACAGTGCGAAACTTTCTTAACCTTTAGAAAACTCAAAACGTTAAAAAATGTTCACAACTGTAATTCCATAATGATTATCACTGCTATTTTTGAGAATAAAGTAATAATTGAGCCCTCATAATTCATATCTCTCTGTTTTACCTCTAACTGACCGTAGCTTAACAGAAATGAACACTGCCGCCCTGCTGAGGTTAATACACCCAACATCACGCAGTATACCCAGTGTTACAATAGTGCGTTACTATGGTAACTTCTGTCGACGTTGCTATGGTAACCTCAAAGTTGGCGTTAGATATATTCAGTACAAAGCTAATCAACCTCAGTTCGTCACACAATCCCAGCTCAAAGCCAGCAGTTAGTTTTACATGAGTTTTTAACTTGCTGAACTTTAGTTCAATCTGATTTTTCATCACGTCATATTCTTTAAATTCAAGTGTTGCCACTATTTACTATTAACCTTATAATCATCTTGTCGCGGTTTTGAGGTAGAATCACGTCGTATATTTTAAAAACGTTCAAGCTTGAAAACTCAAACATGAAATGTCTACATGCCTCAGATCTAGAGAGTCAAGTGCTTTCCTCTAGTTAATCATTAAAACAAACTCCTAATATGAGTACTTCAATAATATTTCTCAAGGAGCACATCTTAATTACGACCATTCTTCAGAGTTTTAATAACTTAACAGCACGTGCTTTTTCCCTCAGAGTACGGTATAGTAGTGTACGAGAGTAAGCTGTTAGCAGACCACAACGCCCCACGTGCAATAAGAGCCTTTATAATGTACATGACAGTGTCACTGCCTATCGTGTGTTTTATTGCGTACTGTGATCTGGTGTTGCGGAATGAGAAGAGCTTTGACATTACGGTTAGTTCAACGAGGTACAAGGAGGTAGAGCGAGGTACAAGGAGGTATAGTGAGGTACAAGGAGGTAGAGCGAGGTACAAGGAGGTTTAGTGAGGTACAAGGAGGTTTAGTGAGGTACAAGGAGGTATAGTGAGGTACAAGGAGGTATAGTGAGGTACAAGGAGGTATAGTGAGGTACAAGGAGGTTTAGTGAGGTACAAGGAGGTATAGTGAGGTACAAGGAGGTATAGTGAGGTACAAGGAGGTATAGTGAGGTACAAGGAGGTATAGTGAGGTACAAGGAGGTATAGTGAGGTACAAGGAGGTATATTGAGGTACAAGGAGGTAGAGCGAGGTTACAAGAGGTTTAAGTATTATTAGTAAGATAGGTTGCAACAGTTGAGAAGTCTGTGCAAGGCTGAGGCTGCGCATTGCATTGGTTATTCGCCCATTCGATTACTAGTCTTTAAGAAGATGTTACGTTAAATGACCCGGGGGAGACCGGAAAGAACAGGCTATCCTCCAAACCAGAATACGTTACAGGATGATCTAACAATATAACCTCCAACGCAGGAATGGTTTAAAAGATCGGGTATATTGATACTTATTCTTATAGGAGGTCTCATCTACGCTAAATACCAATCCAAAAGGTTTGATTCCAGAATTTCTAGTATGTAACTGATAACGTGAGATTTCGTCAAAATTCCAATTTTTTAGTGTTCCTGTAAAATAGAGGGCCAAGAGGTTCATAAACCAAAACATATTCAAATTATTAGTTCCCGCATAAAGTTTATGGGTTGCGACTGAAGTAAAACTTCAAGCTTATCTTGTTTTACAGTGTGAAACTAGTTAAGCTTGAAGTTTTACTGTACACGTCTTTTCGTACCATGATATTGTAGCACTCGGCCTTTCGGATATTACTTGCCTTCAATTTAAGGATTAATTCTCTGTACTTCCTTTTTGACACCAGCTAACCTTTAAGGTCGATAAAAAGATTGTATTTTAATCGGAAGGAGAAGAAGATTTATATTGAATCGTTTACCGGTCTGTGTAAAGAGAAAACGTACGGACCATACGACCCATCAATAGGCAAGCAATGATGATAACCAGCAAATAGTTTCGTTCAAAATGTTGTTTCTTTGTTTAATTTCAACCATCATCAGCTGTTATTTCAAAGTTTTTTCAACCGCTTATCGGATTCTTTTGACCAAATGACGCGACATACGTAATAATATAATCTGCAATGTAAGCATGTACTCACAATTTTTTTCTACAGGAGTTAGGCGAATAACAACTGCCCAGAATAAGCATGGGTTTCATACTCAAGGTAGGGTTTTTGTAGTAAATAAGTACTTATGTCTTCTCTCAAATTCTCGATGTTCTTTTGAAACTCAATTTTAAATCTTTGTTTTTACTTTTTGAAGTTGTGCTTGGAAATATTTGACGTTTATCAATAACAGGACAGATTTTTCTAAATAGCCAATAGATTTTATTAGTCCTTGGTAGTATCTGAATAAGAAATGGTAACTCATTTTACGATTCCCATGTTCCATTCAAAGCGGTATTTCACTACCATATTTTCAGAACATTTGATATTTCAAGGGCGACCCTTAACTGCAAGGAGTATGAACCGTAACGATATTGTGAATGAAACTGTCAAAGGAATGTCGGACTTGAAATCTCCTCATGCTATTATTACTCAAGTGGAAGGTAATTAATTTACTTATTTTACATAATAAAGTCAGACTCTGTCAGCTTATCGGTCTATTTATTTATCTAATTATTCTTATTGTCTTGCTGGTGACATACGACAGTTTCTTGTTTTCTCACTTTCTTCTAACAGACGAATGTGCTCGCAACATGCGATTGTATCACAACTCATATAATTGATTGGCTTGCTTTATACACTAATCCTTTACATGCACATCTTTCAACCCGGGCCGTATACCGAATTACTGAATAATTTTAAAATAAACCTATTATATGAGTAAAGAATTGTATTATTACAAGTAGGAGGGAGTTTTAACAGAACCATTAACAGGGCACGATATGGGTAACAGAGAGTTCAGAATAGAAGTAGATGGTACTAATATGAAGGAAAAGAAACTGTACTCCCAACTCTTCAGAATACACCAGCATACTGAGCCTGAGGAGGACAAGAAAAAAGCAAGACATTTTGATTGACTCCTTACCCTAGCTTCTTGAAGGCATTTTAAAACATTTGTCTCTGCAGTATTAGCTTGATCAGTTCCTTTTTATTGTTGAACTGAGCCTTTTTATATATTGATAACAGGAATTGTGATTTTGATTTAAGTTATTGAATTTTTTACTACAGCTTTAACGTAATTTATCAAGTCCTTTGGTTTGTGATTGTTCAACTTATAACTGCAGTCAACCCGAATGCTTGACAATAACTTGGAATTTCTACCAGAATGGCTCCACTTTCTCAAGTAAACATCTGACACTATGATGATTCATTAATTGCCCCAACATGTTTGAGTCATGAACCCAGTTTCCTTAGGATGTTCAGCTGCAAGACCTCGCCCCCAGAAGACACTATTCTGAGGTCCTCTCTCAGATCTCCTATATCTCTCCCTATTGGGGATCATAACAGTGGGTGTAAAGTTATCGACCTTAATTTTCATGGTGCTACCGTACATGTAAGTTTCTGTTTCCCCCATAAGTTTATGGTTTTTCATCGTTTAGCTGGGATAAATGACCAACATAAGTTTTAAACCACCAATGAATCCACTTATTGTTTGCCGATTTAAAAAACTTGAACAGTTAGTTGAACTCGTCAGCGTTTTGTCGGCGGCACTATTATAGTATTATAGTGCCGCCGACAAATAGTTATGGGACTGGTTTTCGGTGTACTACCGAAAACCAGTCCCATAACTATTACCTTTTTCTTGAGCAAGCGGGAAAGCTTGCAGAAAACCATTTTACACTTTAGAGGTATGTCTCGTTGATATTATGATAACGGAACGCAAATATAATCCAGCATACTTTGATTTTATTATTTTAAGCTTGATCATCATGATCCTTTCAGATTGGAGAAATATCGTTCTTTAACAACTACACAGCATACATCTCTATAAAGTTCAGGAAACGCTCTCTATCTGGCTTTCCGGGTTAGTTATTTTATACTTTTAAATGGAACTTATAGTATACATAATATTATGAACATTTATGAAAACAATTATAGCATTTCGCTTTTATAATTAACATAACACTGTGGGGATCACTGTATAGCTAGATCTTGATTAAAAACTTTAATGAAATCAAAACAGCTTTTGAACAACAATCACTATCTTCAACTTACAGTTTCTTTCTCTATCCACTTTCACTTTCTGTCTTGCTAACCTTGAAAACTCAGCACCCCCAGACCAGCCCAGATCTGGGTCAGTGTGGCACACTCTAGTTCCTAAAACTAGGCTCATGCCTGACCCTCATTGTGAAAATGGTGGTCAAGACTTCAGGATATTCGGTCCCAACCAGGTGAGTGTATTTTTAATCTAGATCTTTAGGTGGTAATAAATTACTTAAATTATGATGTTGAAACAGGTAAACTACTGAACTTGCTAGTAATACTAATATGTAATATCCATAGAGAACTGTTACCACATGATATTATATAACACTAGATAAAGTATGATGTAAAAAATGTTACTAGTATGTACTATATTGCCCCACTGTATTGTACAGATACAGTAACACTGTATTGTCACAGATGTAACACTGTATTGTAACAGATGTAACACTGTATTGTCACAGATGTAACACTGTATTGTCACAGATGTAACACTGCATTGTCACAATGTAACACTGTATTGTAACAGATGTAACACTGCATTATCACAGATGTAACACTGCCTTGTAATATAATATGTAACACTGCATTGTCACAGATGTTAGCAGATGCAGAAGACGTGACGGGACTCAGGTTCATCTGCAAGCAGCCCTCCCCCCATTGGAAATCATTTGGTATTGACGAGATAAAATGTTACAGTAGGGCTGACTTGGTAAGTTCTATTTTTGACTATTCTTTTGCATTCCTGAATTATTTCTCTACAGAATGAACATTCCACGTACAAATTCAGTGTTGATTTTCTCCATGACAATGTTTCCTTCACAAAATATTCACCCTTTTACCCGTCAAGGTCCAAACACCTCACAGCACCAAACAGGAAGATCCCCTGGCAGAGATCTCCAAGAGTGCAGCCTCAAACATCAGCCTCCCCAACGCTAGCAACATTTCCCTCTACCTCCAGAACCTACACTCACTGTCGGGTATCACAGCTGCCGCACTGCAACCCACACTCACCGCACAGGCGCTTGGACGATTTGATGAGGACAATTGTTATGAGATAAACACCCTTGCTTACAACTGATTTGTTTATCATGTCACATTTGTATTTGTCAAATCTGTTGCAGTTAATAATTTTAACTAATGGTAATTTTGCAGCTGTGTATTTGAATTGATGGACTCAATTTCAGCTTTATCTCTTCTTATTCTATCTGTTTAAGAAGATAATATCGTCGTGTTTTTTTTTCTAAAGCTTGTCTTCACTAACTTGCATATCATTTCGAATAAGAAATGTAGAAATTATTTGATTTACCTTACTTTTTAAGTTTAAACGGCAACAAAAATCTTTATAATATAATAATAACATGTAAGTTCAGACCTTAGCAATACATGCGTTGATTATTGACGCATGCATAATTTAAATTATTAAAATTGCACTGTCATGATTTATTTGATAAATTATATTTTATATTCAGATATAAACAGATGTAAAGTTAAGAACAGATGTACATACATATATTATAATCTAGTAGTAATGTAATATATTAACAATTAATTTAACAATTTGTAAACCTCAGCAATTAATCGTTCCGTATTTAAAATTCGAACTGTCACTAATTGGTGTCTTGGTAATAATTAATTTATTGATTAAAATTTAAAATAATTAAACGTTTAATATATTATAAGACTTACCTCACAACTTATTGATTGATCTTAATCTAATTCATTATGTTAACAGTTGGATTGGATATGTCAAAGAAGAGGAAAATATCCCCAGTTGCAGTGGTAGCGGACACTATCATGAATTACAAACCTGACAATTCAACTGTAATAAAAACTGAGATTAAAACTGAGCAGGAGGAGTTAGAAGGTAAATCTCATGGTTTTCTTTGTCCGAAATGTGAAGCCCATTTTCTGTACGAGGAGTACTTTTGTAATCATGTCAGAGAACATCATGAAGATATTAGCAGTGTAAGTAATTTGGATTCTGAGGTGCTGGAAAATTCCACAAAATTGGCAGGAAAGTTGATAAATCCAATATCAGGAGAGAAATCTCTCAAGTGCAATGATTGCTCCTTATCTTTCTCTTACAAATCTAGTCTCAGAAGACACCAGCGTATCCATACTGGAGAGAAACCTTTCAACTGTAATGAATGCTCCTTATCTTTCTCTCGGAAATCTCACCTCACAACACATCAGCGTATTCACACTGGAGAGAAACCGTTCAAGTGTAATGAATGCTCCTTATCTTTCTCTCGAAAATCTAATCTCACAACACATCAGCGTATCCACACTGGAGAGAAACCTTTCAAGTGTAATGAATGCTCCTCATCTTTCTCTCACAAATCTACTCTCAGAAGACACCAACGTATTCACACTGGAGAGAAACCTTTCAAGTGTAATGAATGCTCCTTATCTTTCTCTCGAAAATCTAATCTCACAACACATCAGCGTATCCACACTGGAGAGAAACCTTTCAAGTGTAATGAATGCTCCTCATCTTTCTCTGATAAATCTGCTCTCACAAAACATCAGCGTATCCACACTGGAGAGAAACCTTTCAAGTGTAGTGAATGCTCCTTATCTTTCTCTCAGAAATCTAATCTTAGACGACACCAGCTAATTCACACTGGAGAGAAACCTGTCAAGTCAAAAGAGTGATCATAATAATATGCTTGTTCTGACAAAAGTAACCGTGTCAAACACAAACGTATTCACACGTCATATAATTGAATACAACTTTATCGACGAAAGCAGTATTTCCAAATGTATATTGGGGATGTTCCCTTGATTAAACTTTTCAGTTTTCAACTGTTCAAGATGACTCACACCTAACAGACTCTTTGTGGTCTCAGTGTAGATGTTGAATAATGAGCATGTTCTGAGCATGTTCTTTTGACAATATCATACACAGTAATTGATTATTGACGACATATAATATGTATTATGAAAATTGCATTGTCATGTTTTATTTGATATTTAACTTATCTAAAGTTAATTACGATTTTACACGTACCTTACTCGGGAATATTATGACTGGGATAAAGTGGTGGGTTTTGAAAAATTCCGCCATATTTTTCCCGGTCATTAATTTTCCCAGTTATAAATTAACCCGCTTTAATATTCCCGAGTAAGGTATCTGATTTAACAAATATCAAACATTTGTATCTCTGAGTTTTTATTCATTTATTTTAGATTTATTCTGTTTTTAAAACTCAAACTGTCAAATTTTAGTTGGTGATAATTAAGTTGATCGATTATTTAAATGATTAAACGTATTATATAATTAGAATTACCCCACAACTTATTGATTGGTTTTAAAGGACCAGTTAACTGAAAAATTTGTAGTCTCCAATTTGGCTAAGATTTAAATCAGCTGTGACAAACTGGTAAAGAATCGTATCGCCGAAAGAACCAACCCTCTAGCGTACGTGTAACGCGTGTTATTGCAATAATAAGCTGTGGCCGCGTGACGTCATAAAGTCCCTCAGTGCGCGCTTGCATAGCGTAATACAATGCACAAATGTTTATCATCGTCAATAAAACACGTGTAACTCACTCAAATTTTAGAGTTATGACTATTTCCCTAGTTCTACAAAATCCTTATAGTTTTGGCTATCACCCTAACTATATGAATAGCTGATTGGATGTACAGTGCTCACGTCAGGATTTTAAACAGTGACATAAGTTCTTGAACAGTGGCGGGTGAATGTACGGTTAGAAAGTTTCTGCTATTACAAGTTATGTCTAATGTCATATGTGATAATTTTGGATTGTTTTCATTGCTTCATTACAAACGAAGGGAGACTGTACCGATTATTTTTCCCCAGTACATGAAACTAATACACAAAATAATGTGCTATATATTAAATATAGCTGATCAGAGTGTAACTCTGTAATATAATATTACAGTTGTTCGGAAGAATGCGAGCAGTCGAATGGTTCGCTGTAAAAGACATAGTCCAGACAAGAAGTCTGGCTATTTTACGGCCGTTCCCATGGGACCATTAGTAGAAGTAGCTCCTATCAGAACGGTGCCGTGGGAACCGAAAAATACCCGGTCTACTAAATACTGATTGGAGTGTACAGTGTGCGGAGTGTTTTGAATTTGACTTACCTAGTTATCGTCCTACTTGTATGATCATAAAATTAAATACCAATTAGTGCAAACGTGTTCAGTCAATCGACCCACTGAACAACTATAGAATTTCCAAGACCCTATTATTCTTTGGCCATATATATTACGGCACGATCGATTCTTAGGTGGCTAAACGACAAACGTTAATCTATACAATTCTTAAACTATGAGATAGTACTTTAATCTAAAAATACACTTTTATATTACTCCTGATTTTTACATTTCAATTTTCACGTAAAACATTGTAGCCATAGGTTGATCATGGACACTGACAGCTTAATTTTAGATAATAATGATTTATGAGTTTCTCTAAAGTTAACTCTAAACTTGTGTAGTCCAGTCATTTATGGACATTTATGGAATTGAACCTGCAAATTTTCGTATACTCACGAAATTTTGCAAAGACCTTCCCAAAAGTATGAATAAAGGATTTTCGGTTGGAGACATATTGACCACGCCGATATTGACCCAATAACGTAACCGACCCTTTGCTTCTGAAGGCCGTGGAGACTTCAAAATAGGCTTAAACGAAGCCGCATATGCAAGTTTATATAGGAGTTATTGAGCAACACATGGCCTAAAATCCTTACTTTTCGAGAAATTCGCCAAAAACCATTTAGGGCGTGGTGCTGTGCCCATTTTTGATAGGATCGTGATAGAGTCTTTAGACAGGGTGCAAAAGAACCGCAATTAGCATATTAATATATGACTTACGAAGAAACAGATGCCTTAAAGTGCTTACTTTTTCAGTTATTGGCGAAAAACTGATTTCCGGTTCCAGAAATCATGCAAAAATATGGGTATCTCGTAAATTGGGCTATGAAGGCCAAACAGATTTTTGAATGAGTGCAAATTGTGCAGAATGGCCATGTTTATATACAACTTATGAAGCAACATGTACCCTAAAACACTTACTTTTCGAGTTATTTGGGGGAGAAACATTGTATTATGTCCATTTTTACCTGTAAAATACAGTCTCACGAGCTGCTCTGTGCGCGCAAGGGACTTTATGACGTCATCGCCAAAATAATACAAACGCTAATTACACGCGTTAGAGAGCAGTTAGAGATTTAGGAATTTCGACTCGTTGCTCAGTTTGCTATTTGTCACAATCTGTCAAAATATGAGGATAACTTTTTTTTCAGTTAACTGGTCCTTTAATACTTCATATTATTAACAGTAAGATTGGCTATGTCACAGAAGAGAAAATTGTCTACAGATGTAGTGGTGGCAGCTGCTGATACAATCATGAATTACAAACCTAACAATGCAACTGTAATAAAAACTGAGATTAAAACTGAGCAGGAGGAGTTAGAAGGTAAACCCCATGGTTTTCTTTGTCCGAAATGTGAAGCCCATTTTCTGTACGAGGAGTACTTTTGTCATCATGTCAGAGAGCATCATGAAGATATTAGCAGTGTATGTAATTTGGAATCCAATGCACTGAGAAATTCCACGAAATTGTCAGGAAAGTTGATGAATCCAATAGCAGGAGAGAAATCTCTCAAGTGTAATGAATGCTCCTCATCTTTCTCAGATAAATCTAATCTCACAAGACATCAGCGTATCCACACTGGAGAGAAACCTTTCAAGTGTAGTGAATGCTCCTCAACTTTCTCTCAGAAATCTCATCTCAGAACACATCAACTTATTCACACAGGAGAGAAACCTTTCAAGTGCAATGAATGCTCCTCATCTTTCTCTCGGAAATCTCACCTCACAACACATCAGCGTATTCACACTGGAGAGAAACCGTTCAAGTGTAATGAATGCTCCTTATCTTTCAATGATAAATCTAATCTCACAAAACATCAGCGTATCCACACAGGAGAGAAACCTTTCAAGTGTAGTGAATGCTCCTTATCTTTCTCTCAGAAATC
Organism: Bolinopsis microptera; assembly: GCF_026151205.1. NCBI lineage: Eukaryota > Metazoa > Ctenophora > Tentaculata > Lobata > Bolinopsidae > Bolinopsis > Bolinopsis microptera. Next base: position 3,712,870 of record NC_087079.1, on the reverse strand, counting down.
TAATCTTAGACGACACCAGCTAATTCACACTGGAGAGAAACCTGTCATGTCAAAAGAGTGATCATAATAATATGCTTGTTCTGACAGAAGTAACCGTGTCAAACACAAACGTATTCACACGTCATATTGAATACAACTTTATCGACGAAAGCAATATTTCCAAATGTATATTGAGGATGTTCCCTTGATTAAACTTTTCAGTTTTCAACTGTTCAAGATGACTCACAACTAACAGACTCTTTGTGGTCTCAGTGTAGATGTTGAATAATGAGCATGTTCTTTTGACAATATCAGGGAATTACTTTCAATACACAGTTGATTATTGACGACATATATATATATATATTATGAAAATTGCATTGTCATGTTTTATTTGATATTTAACTTATCTAAAGTTTATTACGATTTTACACGTATCTGATTTAACAAATATCAAACATTTGTATCCCTGAGTTTTTATTCATTTATTTTAGATTTATTCTGTTTTTAAAACTCAAACTGTCAAATTTTAGTTGGTGATAATTAAGTTGATCGATTATTTAAATGATTAAACGTATTATATAATTAGAATTACCCCACAACTTATTGATTGGTTTTAATACTTCATATTATTAACAGTGAGATTGGCTATGTCACAGAATAGAAAATTGTCTACAGATGTAGTGGTGGCAGCTGCTGATACAATCATGAATTACAAACCTAACAATTCAACTGTAATAAAAAAGGAAATTAAAACTGAGCAGGAGGAGTTAGAAGGTAAATCCCATGGTTTTCTTTGTCCGAAATGTAAAGCTCATTTTCTGTACGAGGAGTACTTTTGTCATCATGTCAGAGAACATCATGAAGATATTAGCAGTGTAAGTAATTTGGATTCTAAGGTGCTGAGAAATTCCACAAAATTGTCAGGAACGTTGATGAATCCAATATCAGAAGAGAAATCTCTCAAGTGCAATGATTGCTCCTTATCTTTCTCTTACAAATCTAGTCTGATCAATCATCAGCGTATTCACACAGGAGAGAAACCGTTTAAGAAACATATAGTGTCTATATGTGATGATTAACTCTGAAAAACCAGCATGAGAGTAGGCCTGGCCATCTCGAAGTGATAATAATAATTAAATGTTTCGCAGATTGGCAATTGATCGGTGTAGTTGGTGTTGTACACACTGCACTGATAACGATATCACGTTGTACGTGTAATGTAAATATAGTGTGGATAAAATGCGAATATATATTCTAAATAACTGATAAAATGATATTCCACACAAATCATGAAATTGTGCTGTATATGAGTGGTGATTTCGCTCTGAGAATCAGGGTCAGTAGCTCAATCGGTAGAGCAAGAGACGCGAAATCTCGAGGTTCTGGGATCATTCCCCAGTTGTCCCTAGTTTTTCAGAGTTAATCATCACATATAGACAGCATGAGAGTAGGCCTGGCCATCTCGAAGTGATAATAATAATTAAATGTTTCGCAGATTGGCAATTGATCGGTGTAGTTGGTGTTGTACACACTGCACTGATAACGATATCACGTTGTACGTGTAATGTAAATATAGTGTGGATAAAATGCGAATATATATTCTAAATAACTGATATTAACGATTAGTATACCTGAGTTATTATTTGTTCCGTATTTAAAACTCAAACTGTCACACATTTTGCCGGTGATAATTAATTTACTTAAAATTTAAAACAATTAATCGTATTATATAATAAGAGTGACCTCACAACTTATTGATTGGTTTTAATACTTCATATTATTAACAGTAGGATTGGCTATGTCACAGAAGAGAAAATTATCTCCAGATGCAGTGGTAGCGGCTGCTGATACAACCATGAATTACAAACCTAACAATGCAACTGTAATAAAAAAGGAAATTAAAACTGAGCAGGAGGAGTTAGACGGTAAATCCCACATTGGTTTTCTTTGTCCGAAATGTGAAGCCTATTTTCTGTACGAGGAGTACTTTTGTCATCATGTCAGAGAACATCATGAAGATATTAGCAGTGTAAGTAATTTGGATTCTAAGGTGCTGAGAAATTCCACAAAATTGTCAGGAACGTTGATGAATCCAATATCAGAAGAGAAATCTCTCAAGTGCAATGATTGCTCCTTATCTTTCTCTTACAAATCTAGTCTGATCAATCATCAGCGTATTCACACCGGAGAGAAACCGTTCAAGTGTAATGTATGCTCCTTATCTTTCTCTCAGAAATCTAATCTCACAAGACATCAGCGTATTCACACTGGAGAGAAACCGTTCAAGTACATAATGAATGCTCCTTATCTTTCTCCCAGAAATCTACTCTCAGTCGACACAAGCGTATCCACACTGGAGAGAAACCGTTCAAGTGTAATGATTGCTCCTTATCTTTCTCTGATAAATCTAATCTCAGACAACACCAGCGTATCCACACTGGAGAGAAACCTTATAAGTGTAGCGAATGCTCCTCATCTTTCTCTCAAAAAGCTCATCTCAGAACACATCAGCTTATTCATACAGGAGAGAAACCTTTCAAGTGTAGTGAATGCTCCTTATCTTTCTCTCAGAAATCTAATCTTAGACGACACCAGCTAATTCACACTGGAGAGAAACCTGTCATGTCAAAAGAGTGATCATAATAATATGCTTGTTCTGACAGAAGTAACTGTGTCAAACACAAACGTATTCACACGTCATATTGAATACAACTTTATCGACGAAAGCAGTATTTCCAAATGTATATTGAGGATGTTCCCTTGATTAAACTTTTCAGTTTTCAACTGTTCAAGATGACTCACAACTAACAGACTCTTTGTGGTCTCAGTGTAGATGTTGAATAATGAGCATGTTCTTTTGACAATATCAGGGAATTACGTTCAATACACAGTTGATTATTGACGACATATATATATATATATATTATGAAAATTGCGTTGTCATGTTTTATTTAATATTTAACTTATCTAAAGTTTATTACGATTTTACACGTACGTATCTGATTTAACAAATATCAAACATTTGTATCCCTGAGTTTTTATTCATTTATTTTAGATTTATTCTGTTTTTAAAACTCAAACTGCCAAATTTTAGTTGGTGATAATTAAGTTGATCGATTATTTAAATGATTAAGGGGGCCGGGGGGGGGTCTTCATCAAAATTCTCTCGAAATTGACTTTATAGTTGTTTCTGGTAGAAGGGAGTGATATCTACCAGCTGCTTTTGGTCCCATGGAAAAATATTGTTCCTAGCCGAAATTATCGCCGGTCTAAGGTCAGCGCTTATGTGTAATTGTATTGCGTGAGCGATTTTCAATCGAAAATTCTGAAAATCGAGTCTAAAAATCTATCTTCTCCTACATTTTTTGAGCAATCACCCTGAAACTTTCAGGATATGTTCTAAGGACCATTTAGAAGAGATCGTTCAAGCCAAAATTTTGAGATAGGCCTTTAAAAAAATTTTATTAATTTTTGAAAATCTTGGACCTGAAAAAATCGTAAAAAAACGAGGTCCAAGATTTTCAAAATTGAATAAAATTTTTTTAAAGGCCTATTTCAAAATTGTGGCTTGAACGATCTCTTCTAAATGGTCCCTAAAACATATCCTGAAAGTTTCAGGGTAATTGCTCAAAAAATGTAGGAGAAGATAGATTTTTAGACTCGATTTTCAGAATTTTCGATTGAAAATCGCTCGCGCAATACAATTACACATAAGCGCTGACCTTAGACCGGCGATAATTTCGGCTAGGAACAATATTTTTCCATGGGACCAAAAGCAGCTGGTAGATATCACTCCCTTCTACCAGAAACAACTATATAAAGTCAATTTCGAGAGAATTTTGATGAAGACCCCCCCCCCCGGCCCCCTTAAACGTATTATATGATTAGAATTACCCCACAACTTATTGATTGGTTTTAATACTTCATATTATTAACAGTAAGATTGGCTATGTCACAGAAGAGAAAATTATCTCCAGATGCAGTGGTGGCAGCTGCTGATACAATCATGAATTACAAACCTAACAATTCAACTGTAATAAAAAAGGAAATTAAAACTGAGCAGGAGGAGTTAGAAGGTAAATCCCATGGTTTTCTTTGTCCGAAATGTAAAGCTCATTTTCTGTACGAGGAGTACTTTTGTCATCATGTCAGAGAACATCATGAAGATATTAGCAGTGTATGTAATTTGGAATCCAATGCACTGAGAAATTCCACAAAATTGTCAGGAAAGTTGATGAATCCAATATCAGGAGAGAAATCTCTCAAGTGTAATGAATGCTCCTCATCTTTCTCAGATAAATCTAATCTCACAAAACATCAGCGTATCCACACTGGAGAGAAACCTTTCAAGTGTAGTGAATGCTCCTCAACTTTCTCTCAGAAATCTTATCTCAGAACACATCAACTTATTCACACAGGAGAGAAACCTTTCAAGTGTAATGAATGCTCCTCATCTTTCTCTCAGAAAACTTATCTCAGACAACACCAGCGTATTCACTCTGGAGAGAAACCTTTCAAGTGTAATGAATGCTCCTCATCTTTCTCTCGGAAATCTCACCTCACAACACACCAGCGTATCCACACTGGAGAGAAACCTTTCAAGTGTAGTGAATGCTCCTCAACTTTCTCTCAGAAATCTCATCTCAGAACACATCAACTTATTCACACAGGAGAGAAACCTTTCAAGTGTAATGAATGCTCCTCATCTTTCTCTCGGAAATCTCACCTCACAACACATCAGCGTATTCACACTGGAGAGAAACCGTTCAAGTGTAATGAATGCTCCTTATCTTTCTCTGATAAATCTGCTCTCAGACGACACCAGCTTATTCACACTGGAGAGGAACCGTTCAAGTGTAATGAATGCTCCTTATCTTTCTCTCGGGAATCTAATCTCAGACAACACCAGCGTATCCACACTGGAGAGAAACCTTTTAAGTGTAATGAATGCTCCTCATCTTTCTCTCAGAAATCTAATCTCAGACAACACCAGCGTATCCACACTGGAGAGAAACCTTATAAGTGTAGCGAATGCTCCTTATCTTTCTCTCAAAAAGCTCATCTCAGAACACATCAGCTTATTCACACAGGAGAGAAACCTTTCAAGTGTAGTAAATGCTCCTTATCTTTCTCTCAGAAATCTAATCTTAGACGACACCAGCTAATTCACACTGGAGAGAATCCTTACAAATGTAGTGAATGCTCATTATCTTTCTCTCGGAAATCTAATCTTAGACGACACCAGCTAATTCACACTGGAGAGAAACCTGTCATGTCAAAAGAGTGATCATAATAATATGCTTGTTCTGACAGAAGTAACCGTGTCAAACACAAACGTATTCACACGAAATATTGAATACAACTTTATCGACGAAAGCAGTATTTCCAAATGTATATTGAGGATGTTCCCTTGATTAAACTTTTCAGTTTTCAACTGTTCAAGATGACTCACAACTAACAGACTCTTTGAGGTCTCAGTGTAGATGTTGAATAATGAGCATGTTTTTTTGACAATATCAGGGAATTACTTTCAATACACAGTTGATTATTGAAGACATATTATATAATATATATATATTATGAAAATTGCATTGTCATGTTTTATTTGATATTTAACTTATCTAAAGTTTATTACGATTTTACACGTATCTGATTTAACAAATATCAAACATTTGTATCCCTGAGTTTTTATTCATTTATTTTAGATTTATTCTGTTTTTAAAACTCAAACTGTCAAATTTTAGTTGGTGATAATTAAGTTGATCGATTATTTAAATGATTAAACGTATTATATAATTAGAATAACCCCACAACTTATTGATTGGTTTTAATACTTCATATTATTTTAAACAGTAAGATTGGCTATGTCACAGAAGAGAAAATTATCTCCAGATGCAGTGGTGGCAGCTGCTGATACAATCATGAATTACAAACCTAACAATTCAACTGTAATAAAAAAGGAAATTAAAACTGAGCAGGAGGAGTTAGAAGGTAAATCCCATGGTTTTCTTTGTCCGAAATGTAAAGCTCATTTTCTGTACGAGGAGTACTTTTGTCATCATGTCAGAGAACATCATGAAGATATAAGCAGTGTAAGTAATTTGGATTCTAAGGTGCTGAGAAATTCCACAAAATTGTCAGGAACGTTGATGAATCCAATATCAGAAGAGAAACCGTTCAAGTGTACTGATTGCTCCTTATCTTTCTCTCGGAAATCTAATCTCAGACAACACCAGCGTATCCACACTGGAGAGAAACCTTTCAAGTGTAGTGAATGCTCCTTATCTTTCTCTCGGAAATCTACTCTCAGACAACACCAGCGTATTCACACTGGAGAGGAACCTTTTAATTGTAATTTATGCTCCTTATCTTTCTCTCAGAAATATAATCTCACAAGACATCAGCGTATTCACACTGGAGAGAAACCGTTCAAGTGTAATGAATGCTCCTTATCTTTCTCTGATAAATCTAATCTCAGACAACACCAGCGTATTCACACTGGAGAGAAACCTTTTAAGTGTAATGAATGCTCCTTATCTTTCTCTCAGAAATCTAATCTCACAACACATCAGCGTATCCACACTGGAGAGAAACCTTTCAAGTGTAATGAATGCTCCTCATCTTTCTCTCATAAATCTAATCTCACAACACATCATCGTATTCACACTGGAGAGAAACCTTTCACGTGTAATGAATGCTCCTTATCTTTCTCTCACAAACCTGATCTCAAAGCACACCAGCGTGTACACACTGGAGAGAAACCTGTCAAGTCGAAGGAGTGATCATATTATGCTTGTTCTGGTATAAGTAACCTTGTCAATCACAAACGTATTTACACATAGTAAAAACTTTACCAACGAAAGCAGTATTCCAAATTTTTTATCGGGGAGGTTCCCGTTGATTTAATTTAACTTCTTTAAGAGCATGTTCTTTTGACAACATCAGGGAATAACTTTCAATTTTCATTGTTACCTTACTTTCATATATTTTTATATAAATTACTAAAAGATTAATAACAAACATTCTGATTTGTTTTTCCTGTTACATTTGACCCAGTTAACCATTTTAACCAATGATAATTTTAGTGCTGTGTATTTGAATTGATCGACTCGATTGAAGATCTGCTTGAACTACTGATTATCAAGTTACGATGATATGGATTCTGTCCTAACCTTGTTCTCACTAACTTGAATTCCATATAAAATAAGATTTGTAGAAATTATTTGATTTAAGTTATTTTAAAATTTGAACTGTGATGCGATCGAATTGTTATAATATTAATATAATGATAATAATGTGAAAGACAGTAAGTTCGAACCATAGCAATAAACAGTTGATTATGGACGACATAATATAAATTATAAAAATGGCACTGTCAGCTTTTCTTTGATAATTTATATTCGTATTTTATATTCAGACGTGAATTGATGTACCGTTTAGTACGATTGTACATCTAGTATTAAATTTTACTTATTAACAATTAGTATACCTGAGTTATTATTTGTTCTGCATTTAAAACTCAAACTATCACACATTTTGTTGGTGATAATTATTTTATTTAAAATTTAAAACAATTAATCGTATTATATAATAAGAGTGACCTCACAACTTATTGATTGGTTTTAATACTTCATATTATTAACAGTAGGATTGGCTATGTCACAAAAGAGGAAATTATCTCCAGATGCAGCGGTGGTGGCTGCTGATACAATCATGAATTACAAACCTAACAATTCAACTGTAATAAAAAAGGAAATTAAAACTGAGCAGGAGGAGTTAGAAGGTAAATCCCATGGTTTTCCTTGTCCGAAATGTAAAGCTCATTTTCTGTACGAGGAGTACTTTTGTCATCATGTCAGAGAACATCATGAAGATATTAGCAGTGTAAGTAATTTGGATTCTAAGGTGCTGAGAAATTCCACAAAATTGTCAGGAACGTTGATGAATCCAATATCAGAAGAGAAATCTCTCAAGTGCAATGATTGCTCCTTATCTTTCTCTTACAAATCTAGTCTGATCAATCATCAGCGTATTCACACCGGAGAGAAACCGTTCAAGTGTAATGTATGCTCCTTATCTTTCTCTCAGAAATCTAATCTCACAAGACATCAGCGTATTCACACTGGAGAGAAACCGTTCAAGTGTAATGAATGCTCCTTATCTTTCTCTCTAAAATCTACTCTCAGTCGACACAAGCGTATCCACACTGGAGAGAAACCGTTCAAGTGTAATGATTGCTCCTTATCTTTCTCTGATAAATCTAATCTCAGACAACACCAGCGTATCCACACTGGAGAGAAACCTTATAAGTGTAGCGAATGCTCCTCATCTTTCTCTCAAAAAGCTCATCTCAGAACACATCAGCTTATTCATACAGGAGAGAAACCTTTCAAGTGTAGTGAATGCTCCTTATCTTTCTCTCAGAAATCTAATCTTAGACGACACCAGCTAATTCACACTGGAGAGAAACCTGTCATGTCAAAAGAGTGATCATAATAATATGCTTGTTCTGACAGAAGTAACTGTGTCAAACACAAACGTATTCACACGTCATATTGAATACAACTTTATCGACGAAAGCAGTATTTCCAAATGTATATTGAGGATGTTCCCTTGATTAAACTTTTCAGTTTTCAACTGTTCAAGATGACTCATAACTAACAGACTCTTTGTGGTCTCAGTGTAGATGTTGAATAATGAGCAAGTGTAATGAATGCTCCTTATCTTTCTCTGATAAATCTAATCTCAGACAACACCAGCGTATTCACACTGGAGAGAAACCTTTTAAGTGTAATGAATGCTCCTTATCTTTCTCTGATAAATCTAATCTCAGACAACACCAGCGTATCCACACTGGAGAGAAACCTTTCAAGTGTAATGAATGCTCCTCATCCTTCTCTCAGAAATCTTCTCTCACAACACATCATCGTATTCACACTGGAGAGAAACCTTTCACGTGTAATGAATGCTCCTTATCTTTCTCTCACAAACCTGATCTCATAGCACACCAGCGTGTACACACTGGAGAGAAACCTGTCAAGTCGAAGGAGTGATCATAATATGCTTGTTCAACAGAAGTAACCTTGTCAATCACAAACGTATTTACACATAGTAAAAACTTTACCAACGAAAGCAGTATTCCAAATTTTTTATCGGGGAGGTTCCCGTTGATTTAATTTAACTTCTTTAAGAGCATGTTCTTTTGACAACATCAGGGAATAACTTTTAATCTTCATTGTTACCTTACTTTCATATATTTGTATAATATAAATTACTAAAAGATTAATAACAAACATTCTGATTTGTTTTTCCTGTTACATTTGACCCAGTTAACCATTTTAACCAATGATAATTTTAGTGCTGTGTATTTGAATTGATCGACTCGATTGAAGATCTGCTTGAACTACTGATTATCAAGTTACGATGATATGGATTCTGTCCTAACCTTGTTCTCACTAACTTGAATTCCATATAAAATAAGATTTGTAGAAATTATTTGATTTAAGTTATTTTAAAATTTGAACTGTGATGCGATCGAATTGTTATAATATTAATATAATGATAATAATGTGAAAGACAGTAAGTTCGAACCATAGCAATAAACAGTTGATTATGGACGACATAATATAAATTATAAAAATGGCACTGTCAGCTTTTCTTTGATAATTTATATTCGTTTTTTATATTCAGACGTGAATTGATGTAGCGTTTAGTACGATTGTACATCTAGTATTAAATTTTACTTATTAACAATTAGTATACCTGAGTTATTATTTGTTCTGCATTTAAAACTCAAACTATCACACATTTTGCTGGTGATAATTATTTTATTTGAAATTTAAAACAATTAATCGTATTATATAATAAGAGTGACCTCACAACTTATTGATTGGTTTTAATACTTCATATTATTAACAGTAGGATTGGCTATGTCACAAAAGAGGAAATTATCTCCAGATGCAGTGGTGGTGGCTGCTGATACAATCATGAATTACAAACCTAACAATGCAACTGTAATAAAAAAGGAAATTAAAACTGAGCAGGAGGAGTTAGAAGGTAAATCCCATGGTTTTCTTTGTCCGAAATGTAAAGCTCATTTTCTGTACGAGGAGAACTTTTGTCATCATGTCAGAGAACATCATGAAGATATTAGCAGTGTATGTAATTTGGATTCTAAGGTTCTGAGAAATTCCACAAAATTGTCAGGAACGTTGATGAATCCAATATCAGAAGGCCCCGTGACAGCATGGACATTTTTTCGTAATTCGCATCTTTTTGACTTAACGTTAACTCAAAAAAATGCCGATTATCTGAAAAAATGCAAAGCAATTCGCATCTTTTTACAATAACTCGCATCTTTTGGCGTTAAGCTTAACTCCAAAAGATGCGATTTGACGTCGTATCAAATAATTTTGACTTGAAATAATCAAGATTTATCCCCAAATCGCATCTTTTGGCGCTAAGCTTAACGCCAAAAGATGCCGTTTGACGGATAAAGTCGTAAAATCTTAAAATGCGTTTTCAAATGGCATCTTTTTGAGTTAACCTTAACTCAAAAAGATGCGATTTAGGAAAAACTTTCGCGCGAAATTTCAAACTTCTTCTTCCGAATTCTTGAATTGCTACATTTTGCAAATCAGCTGATATTTGTAACTTTAAAAAATAACTGTAACTTATATATTTATACAGGTCCCCGGTTTAACAAGCATTCAGGATAGAACCAGCAGCGGTTAATGACACTGAAACAGAGATGAAACACAGTAAGAACAGCAGAAAGAGTGGAGTGTGATAAATATCTTCTTTTCTTCTGCACTGGGTACTGATACTGATTACTGGAGTCGGTTATCTAGTCGAAGCCTAGCCTCTTTGTAACTGGCAAGTGCTTTTCCGGATTCAATTTTCAAATAGTCCTTGGCCTTTTCAGCTAGTCGTGAATTTCGGCAATTTCCGATATTTTCAGACGATTCTTCATTAGGTCCTCAATCCTGAGCACTAGGATTACCTTAGTTGTTGCTACTATCTAAATTATTTGCTCATGCTACTGGCTCGATAGGTTCAAAAGTTTATTTTCTATTTATCACGAAACAAAATTTGTGCTCAAAAGTGATTTGGGCAAAAGCTGAGACAGCGCTCACGCAGGTTAGAACAACCAACCTCCCGTTTATTGCAACAGCGTTCTGGCCGCTGAGCTACTTGAGAGATGTCCTATATAAAATTTTAATGATTATATAATTGTCTTTATATTTTGGTAAAAAATGCTTATTTGGCATAAATTAGCATCGCATATAATCGTCAATAACTGGATTAGTCAATTTCGAGTTTGTATAGTACCAAACACACGTACTGATATAGGGACTGTATGTAAACAATTAAGTACAATATTTCTATTCTATACAAAACTATGCTGTTATGTAATACTCCCAATTAAAGTGCTCACACTTGAAACTGGCGGTTCCGTGTAAAAGTTTTTTGTAAGATTTTGCACGATGTTTAATGGGATGACTGTTTAATTTAGAAGTTGCATCGACCTCTCGAACTCACATTTTGATCCAGGGCCATGTTTGGTGCCATAGCTTGCGACAACGATGTCACAAATCTGAACGATGTCACAAATGTCAGGACAATCTGCCACAAACCGCCAGTTTCAATTGTGACAAACAGCTTATCAGTTAGTTGAGCAGTGATATTTTAATATCTCTGCGCTGTTTCTTTTTTTTTCAACAAGTCACATCTTTCATCCCGGTCGCTGTCCCGGTCCCGGTCAAATGCTGATTTATGATCCCGGACCCCGGTCCCGGTCCCGGTTAATTCAGGATTCTTGGTCCCGGTCCCGGTCCCGGTAAGATAGAAATCCCAGAAATTATCGGTCCCGGTCCCGGTCCCGGTCACGGTAAATTGATAATCTCAGTCCCGGTCCCGGTCAAGTCACATTTTGTATCCCGGTCCCGGTCCCGGTCAGGCCTAAAATCATGTCCCGGTCACCTCCTGTTAAAATTAGATATAGCGTTTTACACTTTCTGTTCTTCCTCCTTACTTCCTAGACTTAGAACTTTCTTAATGTACGAATAAGAAAATAAGAATTTTTACTACTATCAGACTATATTTGTATCTTTAATACATTATCTACTTATTCACTAGCTTGCTAAAATTCATCGGCACATTACCGCTGCTCGAGTTACCTAGCAAAGCCCATGTCAGTTTATGATATATTTATCATGAAAAATGATTTTGCTCAGAGTGATCTGTGCAAAAAAATGAACATTTACTGTACGGGGTATCGAACCTGCGATCATCCCGCCAAGCTGGCAAGGCAAGCGCTCTAGGCTGCACGCCACTCCTGTGTTACACAATACAAAATTTTGATGACTATATTTTTGCAAGACATGAACCGTGCTTATATGGCAGAAATTAGTACCGCATACAATCCTCAATTTCGGGTTTGTCATGATTGTAATTGGGAAGTGGGAACAACTCTTCTGCATTTAATTAGAACTGTCTGTACAGTTTACAAATACAATGGAGTAAATACAAAGGTTGTGTACACTACTGTGCTGATATGGAAAACTCCCGACTATATGTTGCTACAATTGATTCGGGGGCGTGGATGAGGTTTGTAATTTAGCTATTTAGGCATTTGCTTTTGACTGATTTATCTTCCGGACAGTTCTTGGAACATTGGAAGTTCAATAAAAATCAGTGCAGTAGAGGAGTAAACTTGCACGAGAGTTAAAATGGTACTATTATAATCTGTGTTGTCAGGTAAGATTTCAGTTTTCACTTTTTAGTGGGGAGTTTTAAAGATTTCAATATGAATACTTAATTTCGTAACGCCAAATCGCATCTTTTAGAGTTAAGCTTAACTCAGAAAGATGCGTTTTAGCGAGGCGTTGTGAAATTTTCAAAATATTTCTAAAACCGCATCTTTTGGCGTTAAGCTTAACTCCAAAAGATGCGATTTAGCGACGCGTTACAAAATTTTCAAAATATTTCTTAAACCGCATCTTTTCGAGTTAACGACACGAATTACGATTCTAGCTTTCGGTCTAAAGCGCATCTTTTGGCGTTAAGACTAACTCCAAAAGATGCGAGTAAAGAATCGAGAGATGCACGTTGACGACTCGGGTTTTTTAAGAAATTTCAGCGTAGAAATGCATCTTTTGAGCTTAAGCAGGCATCTTTTTTGCGCCAAAGCGCAATGTCCAGGGTGTCACGGGGCCTATCAGAAGAGAAACCGTTCAAGTGTACTGATTGCTCCTTATCTTTCTCTCAGAAATCTAATCTCACAAGACATCAGCGTATCCACACTGGAGAGAAACCGTTCAAGTGTAATGAATGCTCCTTATCTTTCTCTCAGAAATCTACTCTCAGAACACATCAGCGTATCCACACTGGCCTGGAGAGAAACCTTTCAAGTGTAATGAATGCTCCTCATCTTTCTCTCATAAATCTACTCTCAGAGCACACCAGCGTATCCACACTGGAGAGGAACCTTTTAAGTGTAATGAATGCTCCTTATCTTTCTCTCATAAATCTACTCTCACAACACATCAGCGTATCCACACTGGAGAGGAACCTTTTAAGTGTAATGAATGCTCCTTATCTTTCTCTCATAAATCTACTCTCACAACACATCAGCGTATCCACACTGGAGAGAAACCTTTTAAGTGTAATGAATGCTCCTTATCTTTCTCTCATAAATCTACTCTCACAACACACCAGCGTATCCACACTGGAGAGAAACCTTTTAAGTGTAATGAATGCTCCTTATCTTTCATTCAGAAATCTCACCTCACATCACATCAGCCAATTCACACTGGAGAGAAACCTTTCAAGTGTAGTGAATGCTCCTCATCTTTCTCTCATAAATCTACTCTCAGAGCACATCAGCGTATCCACACTAGAGAGAAACCTTTTAAGTGTAATGAATGCTCCTTATCTTTCATTCAGAAATCTCACCTCACATCACATCAGCCAATTCACACTGGAGAGAAACCTTTCAAGTGTAGTGAATGCTCCTCATCTTTCTCTCGGAAATCTACTCTCAGAGCACACCAGCGTGTACACACTAGAGAGAAACCTGTCATGTCAATGGAGTGATCATAATATGCTTGTTCTGGTATAAGTAACATTGTCAAACACCAACGTATCCGAACATATTAAAATCTTAAATCAGACATATGCAGTTTTCCCAAATTTATATCGAGGATCAAGGATGTTCCCTTTGATTAAACTTTTCAGTTTTCAACTGTTCAAGAGGACTCACAACTAACAGACTCTTTGAGGTTTCAGTGTAGTTGTTGAATAATGAGCATGTTCTTTTGACAATATCAGGGAATTACACATTTGATTATAATTGACGACATATATATTATGGAAATTGCACTGTCGTGTTTTATTTGATATTCAACTTATCTAAAGTTTAGTACGATTGTACACGTACCTGATTTAACTTTAAGTATTCAAAATGTGTATTATTGAGTTTTTATTCATTTAAAACTAAAACTGTCACATTTTTGTTGGGAATATTAATTACCGTAATCATTTTGAACAAATACACGTGTATAATAAAAACAACTTGTTTTTATTTTATGTCAGTTCTTGTTTACATCTTTGTTAGAAGATTGCTCAAATGTCTCCATGTCGCCTACACTGTATCATCAGAAATCCAGAGAACCTACTATCACACTACTATATAACAAATAATTTGAGGTATGACACGAGGAGAAACGGCACGAAAACGAAATGTCAAGAAAAGTCCAGAGAAAACTGGTGCTACAGCAGAAACGGATGTAACTGAAGATGAAGGAGACCGTAGTTATGAATGCAGAAGGTATATCGCAGAGGAGTTTTCATTAGCTTGTGCAACCTGTGATATGTACTGGCATTATTGCTGTGTTGGACTGACAGGTCTGACACAAGAAGAAGGCGACCATCTGTCTAACTGGCGTTGTCAGAATTGTTTTATATCACCTTACATAAAAAGCAAAAGGACTCAGACCTCGAACCCTGATAATGAAGAAACAAAAATACTACGGAATGTTATTAGGCCGGAACTTGAGGCTCTTACACCTTGTATCAGAGGGGTTGTTGAAAACGCAGTGAACGAGAACATTCCAACTAACTTTGAGTCTGAAAAACCTAAAGAAATATCAAAGATAGTGAACCAGGCTTTCCAGTCCTTCGCTGATGTTACTGCAAATAGTCAGAAGAAAGTTATGGAAGAAATGAGCCTACAGCAAGCTTCACAAAGTGTTGTCAGTAAAGTTCAGACAAAGATGCACACTGATGCATATGAGCGAAATTTAAGGAAGCTCAATCTGTGTGTTTTGAATGTACCAGAGAGCAAGAAAGCTAACTCCAAGTTACGCCAGGAAGAGGACTCAAAGTTCTGCAAGGAGACACTAAAGATTGAAAAAAGTGACTTTATCAGTTGCCATCGTGCAGGTAAAGTGGATCCAGGTAAGCCAGACTCCTGTCGACCATTGATCATCCAGACAGCTGACGAGTAGTCAGTTAACTATTATTCCAACCATGGCAAGGGCTGGAAAGAGTCATCATACTGGATAAATCTGGATCTCTGCAGAGCAGACCGAGAGATCCGTTTTTTAGCCAGAGAAGAGAGGAAGAAGAGGCGGGAAGAAGCAGAGAAGGAAAAGACAGAGAAAAAGGTGGAGAAGAAGTAAATAGCAGTGATAAAGAATGTAGTCAGCCCATGAATATTTTTTATACTAATGCTAATGGACTATTTAATAAAATTGATGAACTAAAATGTATTCTATCAGTTTATAAATCCATTCATGTAATCTGCATTACAGAAACTCATTTTAATAGTGATATTTTAGATGCTGAAATTTTTATTGAAGGTTTTAGTATGTTTAGAAAAGACAGAGATTTTAAAATCGATAACTCCGCTAGCAACATAAGTGGAGGTGGAGGTTCTATTATTTATATTAAAAACAGTTGCAATGCTTCATTAGTGAGCTCATTTTTAAAAGCACCAGACTCTTTAGCTATTAATGTCAATACCTCTGGTGGATTGATTATTATTTGTTGTATTTATAGGTCTACCTCTTTGAATTTAAAACAGAATAATATGTTATTATCTTGCATCAAGAACATATCTAGTGAAAAGAATGTTTTTGAAACCATTATCATAGGAGATTTTAACCTACCTAATGTATCTTGGGAAACTGGTAGTGTAAATAGTGGTATTTCTAGTAAGAATCAGTTTTTAATGATTCAACTAAAGTATAATGATTTATTTAATGACAGTGGTTTGACGTGGTACTTTACTAACGAGACAACCAGAAGACGGCTTGTGAAAGATATTCTCCAGGAGAGACTTCTTGATCAGGTTTTGTATACAAATGATGCTCTTGTCAACGGTTGTAAGATCGTTTCTCCGCTTGGCAAAAGTGATCATGTTGGGATACTAGTCGAACTGGTTGTTTCGCCCAATACTAACAAAAGTCCCAAACAAAAGATTTTAAAGCCTATTTGGGGTAAGATTTCCTCAGAAGAGTTATTTAACTTTAGTATGAATAATATTGACTGGGATTATAGTTGTACAAATAATGTTCAAGATATGTGGGTTGAACTACATGGTAAATTGGAGTCTGTTGCTGCAGCTGTCCCAGCTGCTTCGGTTTATCTCGACAACAGACCTGTCAAGTTGCCATGGAGTACAACTTCACTTAAAAGAATGAGGAAGAACAGGGACAGAGCATGGGCTGAATTTGATATTAATCCTTCGGATATTAACTTTAGCTGTGCAAATAGCAAGCAGCGTATTTTTGAGGTGGCAGAAATTAAAGCTAAAGTAAATTATGAAAAGAAGATTACATCTAATTTAAAACAGAATTGTAAATCTTTTTACTCGTATTTGCGTAATAAACGTCAAGTTAAGTCAAGTGTTGTTTCTTTAGATAGAGGAGATGGTACACGCACAGATAGTTCATCTGAGTCAGCTGAGGTACTTGCTAGTGCCTTTAGTTCTGTGTTTGTGCGTGAACCACCTGGCCCTCTTCCCCAAAATGAGAGTTATAACAAAGAGGTTATTGATGATATGGAAATTAGCAGTTCTGATATCAAGAAGCAGCTTTTAAAGCTTAATGTTTTTAAGAGTTCTGGTCCGGATGGCGTTCATCCAAAGTTGTTGAAATCCTTAGCATACGATGAAAAGTTTGTTGAAGCTGTAACTAAATTATTTGTTAAGTGTTCAGAAACAGGAGTCCTGCCTGACATTTGGAAGACAGCATCTGTTGTAGCATTGTTCAAAAAGGGTGTTAAATCTGATCCCTTAAATTATAGACCTGTCTCATTAACTTGTATTTTGTGCAAAGTGTATGAAAAGTTGGTGAGGGCACATTTATTAACATTTTTAGAAGAACGAATTTCAAAGCATCAGCATGGATTTGTGAAGGGTAAATCTTGTCTATCTAATCTCTTAGAGACATTTGATAATATTCTTGATATTTTAGACGAAGGTGCTCCTGTCAATCTTTTGTATTTTGATTTTAGTAAAGCTTTTGACACAGTCCCCCACTTTAGACTTCTATCTAAATTGGAGGGGTTTGGGGTCAAGGGAAAAGTTTTAGATGTTATAAAAGACTTTCTGACAGACAGAACCATGAGGGTTTGTGTAGAAGGACAATGGTCTGAGGTGAAACACGTGTTATCTGGTGTTCCCCAGGGGTCAGTATTGGGTCCTTTGCTATTTATTCTTTATATAAACGATTTACCTGACAATGTTAAAAATAAGACTAAATTATTTGCAGATGATCTCAAGTTAGTTTGTAATGCAGCTAACCATAGAAGTGTATCTGATGATATTTTAGAACTCGAAATTTGGGAGAGTATTTGGCACTTAAACTTCAATCCTGCCAAGTGTAAAGTAGTCCATATTAATCTGAATAATAATCCTAGCTCGAATTATATTGTAAATGGAGTAGAACTAGAAGTATCTGCACAGGAAAAAGATTTGGGGGTTATTACCCATAGCTCCTTGCTTTGGAATGAACAGATAAAAGCATGTATTTCTAAAGCAAATCGTATGATCTGCTGGAGTTTAAGGAACTTAGTTATCAGAGAAAAGGTTGTAATGATAGCTATTTATAAAGCTTTGATAAGACCTCATCTTGAGTATTGTGTCCAATTGTGGAATCCAGTTGCGGCTCATGGAAGTTGGGGGACTGTTTTGGAGCTGGAGAGCGTCCAGAGGCGGTTTACCCGTCTTATTGATGAGGTGGGTACTCTTCCATACAGCTGCAGACTGGATATCCTCAATTTGACAACGCTGGCAGAGCGGCGAATACGTGGGGACCTTATCGAAGCTTTTAAAGTAACTATTGGTTTGACTGAATATGGATCGGGTTTGTTCAGAATGAGCAGATCTGGTCTTAATCTAGTTTCAACCAATAGGTGTAATAAGAGTGTAACTAAAGTTAAGAATCTCCAGTCTTCTTTTCTTCCGGAGCGAGTCATTCCTTACTGGAACAAACTCCCTTCAGATGTCAAGAACTGCTCGACAGTTTTAAGCTTTAAAGTTAGATTGGAAGGATTTAAGAAAGAAATGATTTCTAAAAACAGTGTAAATGATTTTTATTTTTGGAATGTTTCGAATGAAGTTTTAGGGAAAATTGAAGGACCCAGTTATTTAAGCAATAAGGAGACACATAATGAATATCTTTGGTTTCATCCTTTTGTGGCAAAGAAGCGTTTCATAAATCTTTATTTAGTGCAATGATATTTTGTAGACACTTGTGATGATGTTATGTCATAATCTTTACTTACTTACTTACTTACTTACCTTTCCAGTTTCCATATCAAAGTTCCTCTTTATTCAGATTACTTCCTTTTCATAATCAGGCTCAATATATGCATAATATGACCATATCACAACTTTGATTAACATCGCGAGTCAACTAGATTTTTCAGCTATAATTGTTATCAACGAAATTTTATTTATCTATTTTTTCAAGCTGTTGACGGAGAATCTCATCAAGTTTTAAAAATATAGTACATGTATAGAAAATATCATATCAACGGTACTACAAACATTCTAATTCTAACTTTTACCCTAAAAACAGGTTTTAGGGTATATCTTTATAATTCATTTAAACAGTCTCGGTTTCATTTTGTAGTTCCCAACTGAACATCATCTTCTAAAATAGCTAAAATATGTCTGGATCACGTGACAACTACATAACTCCTGCTGAATCAGACTGCTTAGCTCAGATCGAATGTGAACGTACAACTGCTAAACAGGTTAGTCCCTCAATCTTTATTAAATCAAATTGTGTATTTAATTTTAGATTTAATTGTGGGAATCTTTTTGTTGAACTACCTGCTGCTTGTCAACAATGAATATCTTTATTTATATCTAAATTTTGGTCAAGAACGATATGAAAATTAAACCAGTTAATAAGTTAATTTTCAGTAGTTCAATCAGTAAGATCCTAATTATAAGACGATTTTTTTTCTTCAAATAAGATAATTTGTTGTATATAATAGGACATGAACCGAGAGTGCCCATTATCATGACAATAAACGACGAAATATGACAATATACGACAAGATTTGACAATATATGCCAATATACGACAATACATGACAATAGGCACTCTCGGTTCCTGTCCTATATACTGAGATTAAACTATCAATTTCCAGGCTGTCGTCAAACATGTTGCAAGGCGTCATCTTCAGTGTCATAAGCCTCAAATTATTTGTTATATATATATATTTTGTTGCTGTACTCCTACACATTAAAAGTCGGTGTTGATTAGATCTTCGAAATAGTTCTTTGCATCATTTTATTAAACATCGTTATCTGAGATAAAATTGTTCTAAAAGCAACTGGAATATACACAAATCTTTGAAATAACTTACAAACTAGGAAAGGAAAACAAGTCTTAGGAAGACGTACAAAACTATGTGACTCAAAACGGTACAAAACTAAAAAATACTGAGTAATAATCAAACGAAAAGAATTTGATAGTAGGATAGTAGTGTTGAAAGTATAAAAACTCTCAATTATGATTATCATCTAATTATAATTAATTAACGAATTATAATTATCATCTCAGGAGATAGAAAACATCCAGCACATCCTGTGGCTAAACTTTCAGGACACAGCTCACTACACAGCAGCGCTGTGCAAAGACAGAGGCGCTACTAACAGCAACGTACTGCAGTTTCAGTTCCAGCAGTCAGCCATAGCTGTCACCAGGCTTTACAAAGGTTAGCTATTGCTGTCACCAGGCTTTACAAAGGTTAGCTATAGCTGTCACCAGGCTTTACAAAGGTTAGCTATTGCATCACGGAAGGGAGGGGGGGTTCCATAGCTGTCACCAGGCTTTACAAAGGTTAGCTATTGCGTCACGGAAGGGAGGGGGGGTTCCAATGGTGAAAAATTGTGAAATTTTGTCATTTCAAAACTCGTTTCTCCATAAAAATCATTCACAATTTTTCACGCCACCATTTTTTCTAGCGTTTATGATTGACATTATAAATACACTGCCTCTAACATAACGTTGAATCTACAAATAATTGAAAGATTAAAGCAGGCTGCCGGACATTTCAAAATTTTCTTTTCTTAATCATATATTTGATTGCTTTTAGGACTAAATTCAATATTTTAAAAAATTATCAGATAGTGTAGACGCGGTTGAGAGAGCATTTGAACTAGGTCAACAGTACGGAAAAGTTGCCTACAGAAGAGACTTATCAACATGGTCTAAGAGGAAGAAAAGAAAGATTAACAGACTTGATTTTTTGAGTAAGTAATTTGTTTTAAAGCTCCTTAAGGCCACAGGGCAGGGGGGGGGGGGGGTCCGAGGTAAATTTTGAGATTTTGAGATATGTTGTAGAGCTCGATCTAAATTTTCAAATGCTTTTGTCCTTACCGAAAACAAAGTTTCCTATTTGAAGATATCGCGCGTTGAATTTTGAGGTTTACCTGTAATTCTATTGTAAATGAAAATTTTAAATGAAATTGTGTTCAAAATCTATCTTCTTTTTCAGTTTATGACTTAGAACCTTGTAACTTGGCAACAATGTTCTTCAAGGTATTTTGAGTTTTTTTTATGTAACGATTTATGATATCTTGCTCCAAAGCTGAGATATGAGGTTAAAACCATGAGTGCGGGTTACAAAATTTAAAATGGTTAACCTCATAAAAAGAGTTAGGAGGAAAATTACAACAATCGTTACATAACAAACTTTTAAATTTATGTCAGGAACATAAGTTCCAAATTTGAGGTGAAATGGATAAAAGCTCTAGGAGAAGATAGGTTTTTGAGGTGGTAAATAAATTGTTCAGGAGAGTCAAAAGACTGATTCTGAGAAAATATGTTCCTCAATTTTCCAACAAATAAAGGACATATAATAGTTCTGTTCACATTGGATGGCCAATTGATACCCATTGATAAGTTTAACTTGTGATGAGAGCAACAAAATGTTAAGAACTGGTTATTTGTGAGGTTAACTGATTAAAAAGGCAATAGTTAACCTCAATTTTACGACAAACTAGGCGCTCTGGGGGGCTAAGGGTGGTGTGCAAGCGTCAGATAGTACGTGGTCTGCCAACTGGCAAAAAACTTCCCCCCCCCCCCTGTGGCCTTAATCGAGCTAGTTGCAGTTCAGTTCAGCATTTCTTTTACCAGTTTTTTTCTTTCCACACTTTTTCAAATACAATCTCGTATCTGATACCCCCCCCCCCCCCCCCCCCCCCCTAAAAATAAACTCTTTGTACAGAACAACTAGCACGTAAGAACTGTCCCACCACGCCCCTTACATCTGATAACGAGAGTGACGATCTAAGCTGCGTGCTATCCAGTCTCGGGGTCGCCTCACCCCGCTCCGGTCCATCTTCTAGCCTGGCATCCCCACGAAATACCTACGGGGAGCCAAGCGGGCTGCAGTCTCGGCAGGAGGGACAGAATGGTAGGCCAAACAGAGAACTTCAGATGAACAGACAGAGCAGAGAAGGTCAGAACAGCAGACAGCAGTCGCCCTCTCCTCCCTCCACACCACCCCACTCTTCAGCCCCCTCATATTACGTCAGTAGGAAACGGAAAGCTGAGAACTTGTTGGACGAGTTTTTAGAAACAGTTCATAGTTCTAAAAGAAACAGACAATGAAATTACTGTGATCTTAACAAACTCAAATAGAAATTGAAGATTCTAATTAATAATAAATAGACATTTAATTGTAGAAAATCGAATCTCGATTCACAGATTTAGCTTAAAACTAAATCTTGAGTTTGTATTGAAAACAAATATGTTAATTATCTAAGTTGTTTGATTGGTTATTTTTTGATATTAAGGTTGAAAACGTCTAAAGAGTTATGTTATATGTATGATAGCGATAAGGTTGATATTATACATAATATGGCGAAACTATTGACTAATTCAGTTTGTTTTCATATGTTAGTCACCCAGTTTTTATTGAGAAGCTGTTCTAGAAACGTTATTGATTATAAAGTAACAGTAGAAAGTATATGAAATGTTATTCGGACCGGTTAATTAAATTCTATATTTGTTTTGAATGCTGTTGCGAACTCAGAATTTTGTAATACAAGTTGTACACTTGGAAATGATTGGTTTCCTGCTCTGAAATTGGAAATGTATTATCATTTAAGGCCTTTAATTTATGGGTAATTTTGTGTTTCTTTCGCTTGACTCTTAAGTTAAGTAAGACGTCGATGAAAAACATTAGTGATACCTTACTCGGGAATATTATAACCGGGATAAAGTGGTGGGTTTTGGAAGATTTCGCCATATTTTTCCCGGTCAAAAATTTTACCAGTCACAAAAAACCCGCCGACTCAGATTATGGGGTTCCAAGGGGGTGGTGATCATCATATTTTACCTGAAGTCTCATATGTGCTAGAGAAGACTTTTGAAGCAGTGGATGGAGGGCTGTAACTTTATTGGCGGTTGCTACCATAATTTCGTTATAAAAATCACAATTTGGTTATAGAAATCAGATTTCAGGGTGGACCGTGATTCTCATTTCTCTTGCCCATGAATCAGTGAATCGTAGAGAAGAAAACAATTTATATGTTATAGAAGAAAACGAAAATAATAATAATATATAATATATATTATGATAATAATGTCTCTAAAGATTGATTGCTTCTCGTGTGCAGTGTGTAGACTAAAGAAAGAGGGAGTTTTCCCGTTACAGTAACTTGTGGCCACATCCCGCCAGAAGTGAGTAAACTGTGCCACTATTTCATGGTCCACGGTGGATTGATTACTGGAGCAGTAGAAGATGCAAAGCCAAGACGTTCCCCAATACCAAGCGGCGCGGTGGGCAGGAAATTAAGCTCCGGCTGACCTTCAGAGCAGTAGCCCCATTAGCGGACAAAATGAAAGTCTTGTTAAGACAACAATACAACTTCGAATTTGACGGTCAGCAGCTCAGGGGGATATCAATAATGATAATGGCGGGGACATCAGCGATAATGAGAATGAGAATACGCTTTAATGAAGATTTGACTTCTTATTGCTTAGATTTATTTTCCTTTAAATAGACGTGTTTTTTTTCTATTTCTGAGTAATATCAATAACTGTAAATTGAAATAACTTCTTTAACAAGTAACAAAAACAGACATTTCGGTTGAAAATTTGTTGACCTCTGAAAAAAAACTTGAAAGGTCGGCCACCGGTAAATACATGACCGGGATAATTTGGCGGGTTTTGGGAAAGTCCGCCATATTTTTCCCGGTCATTAATTTTCCCAGTCATAAATTAACCCGCTATAATATTCCCGAGTAAGGTATGCTATTTAGAGAAGTGGCCAGTACCACCGCAATACATAATTTAGCGTCAGACGCTTGTTTTCTATAGTGATACAAGTTTTGTTATTTTCGCGCGCACTAACCCCTTCTTGACGCGCGCGCGGCGCCGGCCAGCAGCCCAATTAAATTGGATTCAGCAAATACGAATATGTTGGACATTACTGATTACGTAATCGACATTTTCCGATTGTCGCACTCCTTTTCCCTCTAGCCTACTCAGCTCCTGGTTCATCCAAAAATGCATGATAGATCAGAGATCTTGACATACCGGCCTAGGTAGAGAATGATCTATCAATACCAACATTGATGCTGTAGCCGTACTTCTGACCGTTATATTACCAAGCTCCTGGCGCAAATACAACCGGAAAACATCATAAACAGCATTGAAGCGAGACATATCCTAGTGCTCAACGAAGAATAGAACCGCTCCAGAATGTCATTCCTCCCTAAATTAATCTCAGATACTCTAACACTCTTGACTCTTGAGATCTGATGGATAGCAGCACCCACTGGATAAGGTCATTCAAACAATATTATATGCATACAATTAAATCAAGCGATGCAATTAGCAGAGCACAATAGTACAATACATAGGTAACAGAAATGGTCCATTGCTACCAATTGAACTACAATCAAATATATACACACAAATTTTCAAAACACATCATCGGAGCAGGGATGAGGTTGTACGAGACTTCTGATAGAGGGGTCTCATGTTTGATGTCTACCTCGTTTCCTCTGTACCCTCGTAGCGCAATATTAGAGTTGTTCTTAGCAAATAACATAGCAAATCTTATCCTCGCCCTTATAAGCCTTACTACATCACAGTACCTTTTCTTCCTCTTTCTGGATATGAGATCTGCTAATCTGTTGACACACGATTGATTGAAGGAGATGAAAACAGCGGATGAATTGGCTAAGATTAGTACAGCCAGCGAATCCATTTTGAATTGCCCCATATCCCAACCCTCAGTTAAACACAAATTTATATTAAGGGGGCATACACCAAATCTGTCCAACCCAAATGACCTCATAGGCAGTTTTAGTGGCCTTCTAGCGCACCGTTTCCACAACAAAAAAATTATTTTGAGAATACCCATTTTTGTAATCCACCATTTCCTGGTTAAGAGTGCAATTTTCGGAAAAAATAATTTTTTGGTTGAGACGCTATAATTTAGCTAATTATTGAGATAGCGAGCTAAAATTTCATTACCGTATCTCAAAAGGCTGATGTGTTATAACCTTTTAAAGTAAAAAAAGCTGAAATTGTCCTTTCAGGCTCATTTAGATCAAAAGTCAGTCAGGGAACATAGGGTCGTTTTTGATGCTCGACATGAAATTGTTCTCTGAATTCTGGCGCAGTTTTTGATGACCTCAAAAATGTTTTTACTCATTTTTATTCACATATAAGCATTGTCCACCACATCACATTCAGCTGACGACGATTAACACATGTTTATTGAAAGCTTCTACAAGTTAAATCACCGTATCTCTTATATGTTTTTAACCCAACTCCACTCAGTTTCATTTTTATTCAGATCTATTGGACCTCAAAGTTATAAAAAAGGAGTTACAATATTTTTATTTTTTGTCGTAAAAATGTTTCTGAAACCACAGAAACGAAGCTTGGACTCCAATTTTAGGTGAAAATGGTCCGCTTCAATGTGCTCTAAGACCCTGTAATGGTTAGGAAATTATTCTGGCGAACAAAAATCGTGTATTTTTTCCCCTGGGTGATTGTAAGATATTTGGTATGTTTGCCCCAAACGTCCAAAGTTACTCGATTTGTGGCTAATATATTATGCTGTAGTCTATTACTAGTTATTAACAGTAAACAGACAGGCTTTGAAACATGATTTTACATTTGGACATCAATTTGTAGTCGACATCGAGAGAGAAACTAAGCTTTGTGCTTTGATTATAAAATATTAAAAACATCAGAACTATAATTAAAATTAAAACTGTACATCATTGATTCGAATCAATATAATGGCTACGTTTATTCAAGCACATTTTTATGGAAGCTTGACGAACCCCCAGGGTTACAAACATTTTGGTTACTTCCTCATCACTCATGCTGAGGTAACTTTCACATGACAATTGTTCTGTCATTTTCAATGCGACAGTATCAGTGATGAGACCCGCTTTTAGGATCGGATTAGTACAACGCTGAATAACACTCTCTAAAGAGCGGCAACTAGAGTTCATAATTTCTAAAGTCACTTTCAAAGTGCTCATTATCTTTGCCAAAGCCTTGCAATCATGAAGAGCATCATGGAGCTGGCTGGTTTCTTCTACCGAACCCCCACAGGCCACAACGTTTTTCTCCAAGGTACCGTTCAGTTTTAGCATTCTTAGTATGTCAACTGTGAACAACTTAACCGCCGCACTATGATGAAAAGTTCTGGGTCGAGTTTGTTTCTACAATGACTTAGAAGACGTCAATGGTCATCAAAGCTCGAGTTGTTGTAACCAACACAAATGACTCTCAATTCATATATTTTGGCTCATAAATTGGTCAAGTATATGGTAAGAAATATGGATTCAACATTTTAATGGAGAAAATGTAGGTATATTAAAGTACATTAAAGTATATTAAAGTATATTAAAGTATATTAAAATATATCCCCGGGTCAAAATTGGAAAAAATCCTACATTTTAATATACTTTAATATGGTTGCCCCCCCCCCCCCCCCCCCATGATAAAATTAAAACTGTACATCATTGATTCGAATCAATGTAATGGCTACGTTTATTCAAGCAAATTTTTATGGAAGCTTGACCATTGACGAACCCCCAGGGTAACAAACATTTTGGTTACTTCTTCATCACTCATGATGAGGTAACTTTCACATGACAATTGTTCTGTCATTTTCAATGCGACAGTATCAGTGATGAGACCCGCTTTTAGGATCGGATTAGTACAACGCTGAATAACACTCTCTAAAGAGCGGCAGCTAGAGCTCATAATTTCTAAAGTCACTTTCAAAGTGCTCATTATATTTGCCAAAGCAATCATGAAGAGCATCATGGAGCTGGCTGGTTTCTTCTACCGAACCCCCACAGGCCACAAAGTTTTTCTCAAAGGTACCGTTCAGTTTTAGCATTCTTAGTATGTCAACTGTGAGTGTAAACAACTTCCGCCGCACTATGATGAAAAGTTCTGGGTCGAGTTTTTCTGGGTCATTGTCTTTCAAGGACTTAGATTTAGAAGACAATGGTCATCAAAGCTCGAGTTGTTGTAACCAACACAAATGACTTGTGCTGGCTCCAGCTCCTCCCCACCCTGGAGGTTCAATACCCATCTGACATCTTGCAAATTTGTCAAAGACAAGACGTGCTGGGTGAGGCTGACAATTGTTCCATCACTCCGTTAGGCTCATGGTAGTCGGGTGCCGCGCACGAGCGATAAGACTTGCAGAGTTTGCCCCCGACCTCAAAAATTCCATTGACTTTTGAAGCATCGGCCGAAACCGGACCATGGACCAGTAGGCAGGATGTATTCTGTGAACTCCTCTATGATCGTGCCAGTGGAGGGATCGAAGCGTACAGCAGCAATCTGAGAAATGTTGGCCATCAAGTCATTGTTGACGGAGTTTGTTACATCTATTCCGGACGAACCTCCTGTTACTGGATATTGTTGCCAGAACGGGAATTCGTTATTGAACTGGAGCGCAGAAAAGACAGCAACTTCGCTGCACGGGTGGTCAGCCGTTCTGATGACCCGATAGAGGATCTATGAAGCAACCCCAAGTAAGTAAGTAGAATGAGTATATTGAACAATTTGTAAAAATGTGCTATGTATTCGAAACTAACATACTTCAGATATAATCAATGTGTATGCAGATTTTAGTTATAGTTATTGTGTAATTTGTCAAGAAGACATTATAGTGTTTACTGGTCATATCAGTATGATATTGCTATAATTCTCACCTGGAGTATGTCATTCTCTCTACGTAACCCGGCTGTCTCTAAATCGTAAACAACCACACTCTTGGCCAAGTTGTATTTTCGGAGGGTGACCTGGTTGACAGGACAGAGCTCTGCTCCTCTGTCATACTCGCTCAATTTGTAACGAGCTGTCCGGACGGCCTGTTTCTGTTTGTTTTTTAAGCGCCGGACGTTCTGGTTTTTCCGGATTGCAGAGGAACGTTTCCGTTTCTTGTACTTACCTGATATTTTTCAATGTGAAACAACTTTACTTATGCCATAGGGGTATCATATATTCATAATAACGTATCACTATTGTATTGGATCTATATTCTAGGTGCTCCATGAATTTTTAGAACATGCATGCGAACTGTTACGTTCAAAAGACACTAACTTTATTATGGCCTAGCAATTATATCTCTTCAACAAACCTAGTCGCTTCACAGATTTGTGGGAGAGTCTTGGTAGTTGTAGCTCTCTGTGTAGAGTGACGATAGTTTTGTCAACTTCATCGTTGCGAACGCTAATGGCTAACGCTACCCTTCTGTGTACAGATTTGGGGAAGACACATAGTTTGTAACCCACGTACGATATCACTGACCGATGAACAGATTCTACCTGGAAGAGGACACACAGTTCGGGTAAAAAGTATGTAAATACCCCTACTGGGCAACAGTACCCTCATGGCTAAAATATTAAACTGAATTACGCAAATGAATTGCAACTATCTCTAACCTCCGACGTAGACTTCATCTTGGTGAGAGATTCTGCCATTATAGCTCTCAAAGAACTCCTTGACCTTAGCCTTTTTGTCGCTGGAAATAATAGAGATACATTTTTTCGCTGCTCCTTTGTTGCATCTATCCGTGCATCTTTCGTGGTTACCGGTGCTACGATCTACTACTGCCTGAAAATATACGAAATGTCGTTAAAATAAAAAATGTATTACAATGCAATGAAGCACATGCTATGTACTTTTCTCGTACTATCAGCAACAACAAATAATTGACATCTAATATTTATTTAGGCATTGTGGTTGGTAAGTGGTAACACATACCCCATAGAATTTGCTCGGCTACTGAGCATCTCGACCATATAAAAGGGGGGATTTCACTTTCTTTAAGAAGTACTCTCGAGTCTGTGAAGCCGTAGGGAAGATTTTCATCAGTCTTGCCGGGTACTTTTTTTCTCGCCCCCCTACTATACAGCTTTTTGCGCCCCTGAAGCAAAAAAGGATACCCCAAATATTTTTTTCGCGTCGACCGAACGCTAAATTGGACAGGGAAATACCCAAACAAGGCGTTTTTTCAGTGAAAGGGCCTAAAATTCAGGAAAATTGCGCCCCCCTTATACGGCGCCCCCCCGCACAGCGGGGTCTGCGGGGCCCTAAGTTACGCCTCTGTTCGTATCATGTTTAACTATTATTGTTTGTAAAACAATTTAACATTGGTTTTTATACTGTAGTTTGTAACATCTCTTTTGAACAAGTATTTGTTGCCAAAATCATGTTTCAAAGCCTGTCTGTTTACTGTTAACAACTCCAGCATAAAATATTAGCCCCAAATCGAGTAACTTTGGACGTTTGGGGCAAACATACCAAATATCTTACAATCACCCAGGGGAAAAAATACACGATTTTTGTTCGCCAGAATAATTTCTTAACCATTACGTACAGGGTCTTTTTCACCTGGTTTTCTGTGGTTTCAGAAACATTTTTACGACAAAAATAAAAATATTGTAACTCCTTTTTTATAACTTTGAGGTCCAATAGATCTGAATAAAAGTGAGTAAACACATTTTTGAGGTCATCAAAAACTGCGCCAGAATTCAGAGAACAATTTCATTTCAAGCATCAAAAACGACCCTATGTTCCCTGACTGACTTTTGATCAAAATGAGCCTGAAAGGACAATTTCAGCTTTTTGACTTTAAAGGTTATATAACACATCAGCCTTTTGAGATACGGTAATGAAATTTTACACCCATGTAGAACAGTACACAAACAGATTTTTAAAAAATTTAGCTCGCTATCTCAATAATTTGCGTCTCAACCAAAAAATTATTTTCTCCGAAAATTGCACTCTTAACCAGGAAATGGTCGATTACAAAAATGGGTATTCTCAAAATGATTTTTTTGGTGTGAAAACGGTGCGCTAGAAGGTCAATGAACCAGGGTTGTGAAAAACGTAAATGGTAAACTCAAAAAACGTTCAAAACGTGCTTTTTCTATTTTTTTTTCAAAAAACGAGAAAAAACGTTCGCATAATCTAATCAAGCCGACTCACGTGAAAATTCAAAATGTATAATAATAATTTAATTTGTAAAGTTCGTAGATTCCTCTACAGGGTCATCGAATAGTTCGACCGCCCTTGTTTTACAGTACACTACATTGTAGATGTTCTGAAGGAGTATCCTAAGATTCTTGATCTTTTGGCACAGGCACCCCTCCTCATTTAACCCTCAATCAAGTTTCCTATCATTCGGCTGAGTCGACCGAGGAGATCGCATAGATCCAATGAATCCTTAGCTACTCCCTAGACTGAGTGACACTGGGATTCGAACCCTGAACCTTCTTTACAGAAGGCGGAAGCTCTAACCACTAGGCCACCCAGCCAATGTAGTGGTATGACCAATGAAATTTGCCAGTTGTGTTGACTGTTGAATTCTCTTGCTTTCTAAGTTGCTGTACATGTAACACGAATAACTAAGAGGGGTGTGAATCAGCTGCAGTTTCATCTTTCTATCAGTAAGCAAGAAATGAGATTATGACCATGCCACCTACTAAGAGAGCAACATCAGATGTTAAATAGAGTTTTGGTTATACTTTCTGGAAATATCAAATATGAAACATCTTAATATGCGCTAATTTATCAAATTTTAAGTTATAGAAATTTCTATATTGTATAGTAATCAGTAAAACAAAGTAATAGAATAAAATTTGAAGTATGGAAAATAAATAACAATGTTTAAGTTGAATTACTTAGAAAGAAATTTTATAAATTTCATGCTGATCATTCAATCAATTGGGAATTAAAATTTAAACAAAACGTAAAATCTGATGCCGGGGAATTGAGTTTGATTAATAAAAAAACAACATTGAATATGTTGACATGTCAAAACTTAAAACTGGAAATTTGGAAACAATTAACAAGCACATGGTCATGGTAAGGTCTCACTAAATGGTGAATCACTTTAGCCTAAACTACTTCTTGATAACCTTTTTGTTAAAACAGATATGAACCAGTTTAGATGCCCGCCCCGGGGTTAATTTGTTTCTTTTCTTTGTTAGGATGTGATCATAGGCCGACCAGTTTTCCTCGCAGCGTGTTGCAGAAATAGGCTGCCTCATAACAATCTTAGAGAGTTTTTGTAAATTAGGCAGATCGCTGCCGAATGATAGCCACCAATCTGACGGCCTGAGTTTTCTCTCGGTATCAGTAGCGAGTGTCAAACTCGTTGTATCCTTAAAGTTTCTGTACTTGGATAATTCAACAGTAGCTTCAGCGGCATTAATTTCCGGGGTCTTATCAATCACCGTAAAGAATTCTCCCATGATATCTTTGTTAGTGTGTTGAGCATGTCTTCGGTATACTGGATTCAGAAACCACCCAACAGAATGGTATTCATTGTGGTACAGGGACCAACTGTCATTGAAAGATCGGGAACAGGAAGTCACGACGACGTTTGGAATATCAGTGTGTTTGAAATTACTGTAATGTACCTGCAGTTCGTATGATTTGAAATAACATTCTCCCATGGGCTCGATCGCTCGACCATCATCATCTTCCATGTCATCTGCGATTCTTAGCAGTTTCACCGCTGGGGTGACTAGTACTACTACTAGTAGATTAATTAAGGACTCAGCCTTTTTCCAAAATTTTGGCTCATGATGATATCCTTGATTTTTTGATACAAGTCCTTGGTCTTCTTGGGGGAATGGGAAATTCACTCTTTGACGGCTGGAGCAACGATCGCCTCTTCTAGATAGTCACAGTATTTTATCATGGACCTTACCATAGTTACTTCAGTTGTGAACCGTGTCTCGTTGTACATTTCAAGTTCAGTTGAGTTAGCAGACTTCCTGTATGCAGCCAAGATTGTTCCGTGATTTCTTACGAATTTCACAACCTCCTTACTATCAGCAAGAAGATCTTTGAACAATGACAGGCTCCCGATGTCCTCAAGGTGTGGGTCAAGAGAATGGGAAGTGCAGCCGCCGGTTACTATGTGAAGATACGTCTCCGTCACTTTATCTCTTGCTTTACTAACAGCGGACGCGTTGTCAGTAATGATCTGATACACTTTCTGAGCACCAAAGTCCAAACCCCTCGATACTTGTACAAATGAAGTCTTCCAGGTAATCCGCATTCTTTGAAATGCCCAGAGTTTCCTTGCTCGTGTAGTAGAAAGTTTTGGCTACTGTTCCAAACAAAACATTCAGCAAAAGTCTCCGTTGATTGTCCCTCCAGCCGTCAGTTTGTAGAGTAACATCCTGATGGCAAGCACCAGTACTAATTGTCCTATGTGCGGCGACGGACACTTTCTAGGTCAATGTCCTTAATATTGAATGGGCGTGGTCTAAAATATTCGAATTTTCAAATTTTGACGACGGAATCCTCGAACCAGTAAGTACAGTATGTCATCTGCAAAGCAACAGCTCTCAAATATAAAACATGGTGGAGCTATTAAGGCCAACGTATGCCCACTGACTTTTGGCCCCCTTTTTTGCAGATAAATTGATAGTAAATCGATGAAGTCATAATTAAGGAAAAAATGAAATACGTGAAAAACAATAAGGGGAAAATAATGATAGCAGAAAAAGTCACGTGACAGTTGAGTGTAGAGTGATTAATCATCATCCAAAATTCCATTTCTCCCCAGTTCCTTCCACCTTTTGTTTATGTTAGATTAATCTTCAACATGGAAACGTGTCTGGTGGTCTCACACTAAAGTTTCTATTGTTTTCCAATGGTCGCTAACTGGCAATGACAAATGAGTTCTCTTCTGGACACATGAAATTTGGGAGGGGTCCAGCAGAACACTTTTTAATAGTTATTGATCGGGAAACACTAGAAATTAGACCAGACATGCGTTCATGTTGAAGATTAGGCAATGCCAATAAACAGGTGGAAGGATGTACGGCTTTGCTTATCCAATGTCCAAAGGGAGACATGGATCAAAGTTCAAACAATAGCAATTGCGGTGTGTGTAGCTGGAGAGTTCTTTATAATCTTACATCAAACGCCTGATCGACGACAAAGTCACCAGACTAAATCAGGAAACCTGGTTAACTGATGGACCCAGACCACAGACACACTAAACTGACACTCGGTCACAAACACATCAACTTCATCAAAAATCTTAACACTACACTAAGCAACAACAGACAAAATTACAGAACTGCAGTGCACCTCATCACGGGAAATTGTGGCTTAAACAAACACCTCCATACCATTCGCAAATCAAGCACCAGTGCTTGTCCTATGTGCGGCGACGGACACTTTCTAGGTCAATGTCCTTAATATTGAATGGGCGTGGTCTAAAATATTCGAATTTTCAAATTTTGACGACGGAATCCTCGAACCAGTAAGTACAGTATGTCATCTGCAAAGCAACAGCTCTCAAATATAAAACATGGTGGAGCTATTAAGGCCAACGTATGCCCACTGACTTTTGGCCCCCTTTTTTGCAGATAAGTTGATAGTAAATCGATGAAGTCATAATTAAGAAAATATGAAATACGTGAAAAATAATATGGGGAAAATATTGATAGCAGAAAAAGTCACGTGACAGTCGAGTGTAGAGTGATTAATCATCATCCAAAATTCCATGTCTCCCCAGTTCCTTCCAACTTTTGTTTATGTTAGTTTAATCTCCATTCTTCAACATGAAAACGTGTCTGGCATGGTGGTCTCAAACTAAAGTTTCTATTGTTTTCCATTGATCGCTAACTAGCAATGACAAATTAGTTATTTGCTGGACCCGCCCCTCCCAAATTGTTAAAAGATGTACATTGTAGACGCCCCCCATGTTGAATGCTTAAGAAAGTAAGAAGGACAACAACAGTTGAATTTTCATTAAATCGATCTGACCTAAATTTTGAGAGTTTGCCATAATGATTAAGATTAACTTTCCGGGACCCTTTTAGAAAAATCTCGAAGATCGACTCTATAGTAGAGTGAGACATGGAATTTTGGAGGAGTCCAGGAGAACACTCATTGCCAGTTAGCGATCAATGGAAAACAATAAAAACTTTAGTGTGAGACCACCAGACACGTTTTCATGTTGAACATTAAACTAACATAAACAAAAGGTGGAGGAAACTGGGGAGGCACATGAAATTTAGGAGGGGTCCAGCAGAACACTTTTTAATAGTTAGTGATCAATGGAAAACAATAGAAACTTTAGTGTGAGACCACCAGACACGTTTTCATGTTGAAGATTAAACTAACATTAACAAAAGGTGGAGGAAACTGAGGAGGCACGTGAAATTTGGGTGGGGTCCAGCAGAACACTTTTTAATAGTTAGTGATCGGAAAACACTAGAAATTAGACCAGACATGCGTTCATATTGAAGATTAGGCAATAAACAGGTGGAAGGATGTACGGCTGCGCATATCCAATGTCCAAAGGGAGACATGGATCAAAGTTCAAACAATAGCAATTGCGGTGTGTGCAGTTGAATAGTTCTGTATCAAAAAGTGCTTTAGTTAGCTATAATGTTACTTACTTAGCTTGCTAAATGCTAGTCTATTGCTCGCTTCTATGACCTTTATCTCTTGATTCACGATGTCAATCCTTCGCAGCTCGGCGTGGCCAATCGTGCGCGGTACCCGACTATATACCACGAGCCTATTAAATTAGAAGCAAAACAGTATATTAAACGGCTCATATTAAATTAAGACAAAGAACTTACTGGATTATCACAACTAGATACTAGCAAGCTTATCAAACCATAACGTAGCCGGTCGAAACCAGCCTACTGGCCTCCAAGTATTTGAGAAAATTGAAAACGATCTTCTCTGATCAGCTGTTTTGTGTTTCATCTTGTAAACAATTTCACCGGAGCCTTTGAAAGTTAGCCGAGGGGGGGGGGGGGTTTCAAATGCTTACGGGGGGGGGGGGGGGGTCAAACCTTGATTGTTAAATCTCAGATACTCGAACACTCTTGACTCTTGACTCTTGAGATCTGATGGATAGCAGCACCCACTGGATAAGGTCATTCAAACAATATATGCATACAATTAAATCAAGTGATGCAATTAGCAGAGCACAATACATAGGCAACAGAAATGGTCCATTGCTACCAATTGAACTTTGAACAATCAAATATATACACGCAAATTTTCAAAACACATCATCGGGGCAGGGATGAGGTTGTACGAGACTTCTGATAGAGGGGTCTCATGTTTGATGCCTACCTTCTTTCCTCTGTACCCTCGTAGCGCAATATTAGAGTTTTTCTTAGCAAATAACATAGCAAATCTTATCCTCGCCCTTACAAGCCTTACTACATCACAGTACCTTTTCTTCCTCTTTCTGGCTATGAGATCTGCTAATCTGTTGACAAACGATTGATTGAAGGAGATGAAAACAGCGGATGAATTGGCTAAGATTAGTACAGCCAGCGAATCCATTTTGGATTGCCCCATATCCCAACCCTCAGTTAAACACAAATTATTAATTGTAACAAAGGAAACACAATAAATAACTTAAAAAGCGATATTATACACTAATACGTAATATGTGAACGACCCCTATACTGTATCACCATTTAATTGATTAATATTTGAAATAACTCCTATTCTAATTCTATTGAAAAACGGTTTGATGAATTGTCAAGTTCTAGCATTCTCCAGCAGTCCCTGTACTCCAGACAGCTGCACCTCCGTCAGTGTAGAGAACGACGTTGCCGTCATTTTGCACTTTCAATATAGTACCTTCGGTGGTCTGACTACCGGAACTCCAAAGTATTTCCCCCAACTGCTATGTATGACGAGGTTGCTATCATATTGGAACTCGAGACCTTGATTTTTATTTGAACCAGCCGTTTTGGAGGACCATAGAGCATTTCCATTGCAGTAAAGCACCAAGTTTCCATCTGTTTGTATCTTGAAGGCATGACTTCCATCTGGAGACGTCAGTTTATTGCCCCTTTCCATTACCTTGTAGGTTGAGTCACCCCTGTAGCAAACATGGTCGGTACAGCATCTGTCAACATTACAAGCTTGAGATTCCGTTTCGGCCTCTCCCTCGCAGTCAGCTCCATTATCAGCTGGGGTGGGGTTAGTACAGGATCTAGTTCTTGTCTGCGTTCCATCTCCACAAGATACTGAGCAGTCAGACCAATCTCCAAAGTCACTCCATCCACCATCAATCGGGTCACATCTGCCACCAGTCCCTGTACTCCAGACCGCTGCACCTTGGTCAGTGTAGAGAACGACGTCATCCTGCACTTTCAACAGGATACCTCCAGAATTGTGAGTGCCAGAACTCCACTTTATCTTTTTCCCCCAGCCGAGTAGGACGAGGTTGCTATTAGCCTTGAACTTAAAACCTTCTACCCATGATGAAGTTCCAGCTGACCAAAGTTGATTTCCATTGCAGTAAAGCACTAAGTTATAACTATCGAAGTCCTCCATCTTAAAGGTATAATTTCCATTGGGGGACATCATTTTAGATCCCCTTGGCAATGCGATAAAAGATGAACTTTGTTTGTAGCACTCCCCCGTAACATTCTTTTAAGAATTTTGGAGGGGCGGGTTCAGCAGAACACTCGTTGCCAGTTAGAGATCAATGGAAAACAATAGAAACTTTAGTGTGAGACCACCAGACACGTTTTCATGTTGAAGATTAAACTAACATTAACAAAAGGTGAAATTTGGAAGGGGTCCAGCAGAAAACCTTTCAATAGTTAGTGTATGGGAAACACTAGAAATTAGACCAGACATGCGTTCATGTTGAAGATTAAGCAATAAACAGGTGTAAGGATGTACGGCTGTGCTTATCCAATTTCCAAAGGGAAATATAGATCAAAGTTCAAACAATAGCAATTGCGGTTTGTGCAGTTAAAGAGTTCTGTATAGTTCTGTATCAAAAAGTAGCTACAAGGTTATTTATATTAATATTTACTTAGCTTGCTAGTCTATTGCTCGCTTCTTTTGCGTATATCTCTTGAGTCTTGATTCATGATGTCAATCCTTCGCAGCTCGGCGTGGCCGATCATGGGCGGCACCCGGCTAGACTACCATGAGCCTTAATTAGAAGCAAGACAGTATACTAAACGGCTCATATTAAATTAAAGACAAAGAACGTACTTGATTATTACAACTAGCAAGCTTATCAAACCTTGACACACGTTGCAACCCCTAAACCCCTTTTGACCGGCCGGCCGGCGTGCACGAAAGGTACATGATACACCGTGTATAGTAGCAAATCAAACCATAACCTAGCCGGTCGAAACTGGTCTACTAGTACTGGCCTCCAAGTATTTGAGAAAATTGAAAACGGAGATCTTCTATGATCATGGATCAGCTGTTTTGTGTTTCATCTTGTAAAAAATTTCTCCGGAGCCTTTGAAAGTTAGCCTCAACTTAAGTTTAACTTATAAACCTCCATAGGGTATACAGGTATACTGGTATACTGGTATAGGAGATCGACAATATTTGTTATCTTCCACTACTCCCGAAATTTCGCTGCCGTGGCCAATAAAGTAATGACAGAGCTTGCGGCAATTCATTAGTTTGTTATCATTAAATTTAATGGAACGTGTCCAAAATCATTTTTAAAATTAAAGCAATTCATGATCGAATACTAGTGTTTATTAACTGTTTGATGAACCATATTTATAACTTACTATATTGATAAGTTGATAGTAAATCGATGAAGTCATAATTAAGGAAAATATAAAATACGTGAAAAATAATTTGGGGAAATAATGATAGCAGAAAAAGTCACGTGACAGTCGAGTGTAGAGTGATTAATCATCATCCAAAATTCCATGTCTCCCCAGTTCCTTCCAACTTTTGTTTATGTTAGTTTAATC
This sequence comes from Bolinopsis microptera, assembly GCF_026151205.1. Taxonomy (NCBI): domain Eukaryota; kingdom Metazoa; phylum Ctenophora; class Tentaculata; order Lobata; family Bolinopsidae; genus Bolinopsis; species Bolinopsis microptera. The sequence goes on along the minus strand of NC_087079.1, from coordinate 3,675,111 downwards.
TTCATTCTTCAACATGAAAAAGTGTCTGGTGGTCTCAAACTAAAATTTTTATTGTTTTCCATTGACCGCTAACTAGCAACGACAAATGTCAATGAGTGTTCTGCTGGACCTGCCCCTCCCAAATTCTTGAAAGATGTACATTGTACATGCCCCCATTTTGGATGCTTAAGATGGACAACAACAGTTGAATTTTCCTTATTTCGTTCTGACCTAAATTTTGAGAGTTTGCCATAATGATTAAGATTAACTTTCCGGGACCCTTTTAGAAAAATTTCGAACTCGAAGATCGACTGTAGAGTGATTTAATTTTAGCACGCTCGTTGATGCGCGGTTTGTCCATTGTTAATGGAGTAATGGACAAGGTTCTGAACAAAAATTGTTATTTAAATGTTGTTCATTGTTGTCTTTCTTAAGCCGTACATTCTTCCACTTGTTATTATCGCTTAATCTTCAACATGAACGCATGTCTGGTCTAATTTCTAGTGTTTCCCGATCACTAACTATTAAAAATTTTTCTGTTGCAGGGTTGGGAAGAACGTTTTTGCGTTTTTTTGCGTTTTTTAAGACGAATTTGCGTTTTTTTTTGAAGAAAAAAAGTTTTGAAAATGCCAGAATTCAACAAATTTCTAAACATCGTGCAACCAGAGGTAGTTAAACATTTCTAAATTTAAACTACATTAACAATTTCATTGTCAAAGATTTGAACTGTGGATTATTAAAACTAGCAGGAACCCGTCTATAAACCCTAAAGTGGTGTCAAGACTCAAGAGACTAAAATAATTATTACCTATTTAATTCGCGTTTTTGACACCACTTGGGGGTCCAAATTTTGGGCTATAAAACTCCTATTTCTTGGCCAATTTTTTATTTTTTCATGCTGATTTGAAGGCCATTAAAGCATTTGACCCAGTCAAAAACAAAAAAAGTTTCAGTTGTATATCTTTTACGGTTTTTGCGGAAAGTCGAGTTCTGCTGGACCCCACCCAAATTTCATGTGCCTCCTCAGTTTCCTCCACCTTTTGTTTATGTTAGTTTAATCTTCAACATGAAAACGTGTCTGGTGGTCTCACACTAAAGTTTCTATTGTTTTCCATTGGTCGCTAATTGGAAATGAAAAATTAGTTCTTTGCTGGACCCGCCCCTCCCAAATTCTTAAAAGATGTACATTGTACATGCTCCCATGTTGGATGCTTAAGAAGGACAACAACAGTTAAATTTTCATTATTTCGATCTGACCTAAATTTTATAAGTTTGCCATAATGATTAAGATTACTTTGCCTAATCTTTTAGCCTTCCTGTTTGCTCTTGCTACAACTGATGCCAGCAGCTGTTCTGGGAGTGCTTTGTGCTACAGAAAAAGCTCATCTTTCATCGCATTGAAAAAGGGAACTAAAATGACGTCCCCCAATGGAAATTATACCTTTAAGATGAAGCAGAGTTATAACTTGGTGCTTTCCTGCAATGAAAATCCACTTTGGTCCACTGGAACTGGTTCATACGTAACAGGTCTTACGTTCCAGGCTGATAGCAACCTCGTCCTAAAAATAGGGAATACTGCAAGGTGGGGTTCCGGCAGTCAGGGGACCGGAGGTTATCTGTTGAAGGTGCAGGATGACGGCAACGTCGTTCTCTACACTGAAGATGGTGCAGCGGTCTGGAGTACAGGGACTGCTGACAGATGTGACCCGATTGATGGTGGATGGAGTGACTTTGGAGACTGGTCTGACTGCTCAGTATCTTGTGGAGATGGAACGCAGACAAGAACTAGATTATGCACTAACCCCGCCCCAGCTGATAACGGAGCTGACTGTGTGGGAGAAGCAACGGAATCTCAAGCTTGTTCTGTTGGCGGGTGCTGTACCGAAAGCGTTTGCTACAGGGGTGACGGACCCTATATCGCGCTAGAATTTGGCTCTACACTGACGTCTCCCAACGGAAATTATACATTTACGATGCAGCAAGAAGGAAACTTGGTGCTTGACTGCAATGGAAACACGATTTGGTCCTCTGGAACCGACGGTGCAACCGTATCAAAAGGTCTTGCCTTCCAAGCTGATAGCAACCTCGTCATATACAGCACAGAAAGTGGAGCACTCTGGGGCTCGGGAACTGCCAACACCGAAGGCACCAAGTTGCATGTGCAGGATAGCGGTAACGTCGTTCTCTACAGTGAAAACCTAACAGACGTCTGGAATACGGGGACTAATGGCAAATGTTACGAAATTGATGGTGGATGGAGTGACTATGGAGACTGGTCTGACTGCTCAGTATCTTGTGGAGATGGAGCGAAGACAAGAATCAGATCCTGTACTAACCCCGTCCCAGCTAATAACGGATCTGACTGTGTGGGAGAAGCAACGGAATCTCAAGCTTGTTCTGTTGGCGGGTGCTGTACCGAAAGCGTTTGCTACAGGGGTGACGGACCCTATATCGCGCTAAAATTTGGCTCTACACTGACGTCTCCCAACGGAAATTATACATTTACGATGCAGCAAGAAGGAAACTTGGTGCTTGACTGCAATGGAAACACGATTTGGTCCTCTGGAACTGACGGTGCAACCGTATCAAAAGGTCTTGCCTTCCAAGCTGATAGCAACCTCGTCATATACAGCACAGAAAGTGGAGCACTCTGGGGCTCGGGAACTGCCAACACCGAAGGCACCAAGTTGCAAGTGCAGGATAGCGGTAACGTCGTTCTCTACAGTGACAACCTAACAGACGTCTGGAATACGGGGACTAATGGCAGATGTTACGAAATTGATGGTGGATGGAGTGACTATGGAGACTGGTCTGACTGCTCAGTATCTTGTGGAGATGGAACGAAGACAAGAATCAGATCCTGTACTAACCCCGCCCCAGCTAATAACGGATCTGACTGTGTGGGAGAAGCAACGGAATCTCAAGCTTGTAACGCGCACCAATTCAACATCGGGGACCACCCTACTAGTGCCGAAAGTGTTACAGGGGAGTGCTACAGGGAAGACGCATCTTTTATTGCATTGGAACTCGGATCTCGCATGATGTCCCCTAATGGAAATTATGCTTTTGAGATGCAGCCAGATGGAAACTTGGTGCTTTATTGCAATGGAAATCCGCTTTGGTACTCCAGATCTCATGTTGCAACCGTGAAAGATGGTCTTATTTTCCAAGCTAATAATAATCTCATCATATACAGCACAGAAGGTGATTCACTCTGGGGTTCGGAAACTGGTGGGACCGGAGGCACCAAGTTACAAGTAGAGGATATCGGTAACGTCGTTCTTTACACTGACGAATCTGTTGCGGTCTGGAGTACAGGGACTGGTGGCAGATGTGACCCGATTGATGGTGGATGGAGTGACTATGGAGACTGGTCTGACTGCTCAGTATCTTGTGGAGATGGGACGCAGACAAGAACTAGATCCTGCACTAACCCCACCCCAGCTGATAATGGAGCTGACTGCGAGGGAGAGGAAACGGAATCTCAAGCTTGTAATTTTGACAGTTGCTGTACCGACCATGTTTGCTATAGGGGTGACTCAACCTACAAGGCACTGGCACTGGGCACTAAACTGACGTCTCCAGATGGAAGTCATGCCTTCAAGATGCAAACAGATGGAAACTTGGTGCTTTACTGCAATGGAAATGCTCTTTGGTCCTCCAAAACGGCTGGTGTACTTCAAAACCAAGGTCGCGGTCTCAAGTTCCAAGCTGATAGCAACCTCGTCATACGGAACAGTTTGGGGAACGCACTTTGGGGTTCCGGTAGTCAAACCACCGAAGGTACTATGTTGAAAGTGCAAAATGACGGCGACGTCGTTCTTTACACTGACGGAGGTGCAGCGGTCTGGAGTACAGGGACTGCTGGAGAATGCTAGAACTTGACAATTCATCGAACCGTTTTTCAATAGAATAAGAGTTATTTCACATTTTAATCAATTAATGGTAATACAGTATAGTGTATAATATCACTTTTAAAGTTAATAATCGTGTTTCCTTTTGTTACAATTCCAAATTCATAGTTAAAATTAAATGTAATGCCAACATGGAACGTGTTCAAAATCATTTCCAAAGCAATTCATGACAGAATAAAAATGTTTATTAACTGTTTGATGAATCATATTTATAACTTACTACATATAATTATATTGATAGGTTTATAGTAAATCGATGAAGTCATAATTAAGGTTAATACGTGAAAAATAATTTCGGGAAAATAATGATGGTGACCTAAATTTTGGTAGTCCGAAAATATGGTGTTTTTTTCGAAAAACCAGACTTTCGTACCATTTAAATGTATGTCTCGTAAGGTATTTGTTAAGATTAATAATGCCTGAACGAAAAATATGTCTGAGACTGGCCGCTAGGCCTAAAGCTGCCAAGGTGCACGGCCACAAAAATCAGGTATAGCGACGTAACGTCGCTATAATGTCGTAACCGTCACCAAAATTAGGTCTCACGCAGGATGAGGAATTAGTTATATCACATCGTGACCCCCACAGTCGTTTCACCCCTGTAGAGTTTCAACGATACAGGCGGGTCATACAACGTATGACAAGGAATTAGGTCTCAAGCAGGCGCGGCTTTTCATGTATTTATATAATACAATTATATCACGTGCCTGCGTATATATTTCTTCGTTCGACCTAGTTACATCTTGATTCTTGGTGACAGTTACAAACAAGTATGCCTAAACCTACAAGTTCAGTTCAGTTTGTGCACGACTGCACTATTGATAATAAAAATCATGGAGAAGCGAGCCAGCAAGTTTTGTAATTCCTAATTATATGTAACTAGAAAGCCCGTGGTAACAGGGACGAAGCTAGTAGTATTCTTTGAAAGAAAGTTTTAATCGCATCAAAAAATATCCAGCTCAACCGAAGATACAGCCGATTTAAATATAAAACACTTTAAACACAACATAATTACCACAAAACCGATCAAAATGACGTTAAAACATTAACAATCTTTGCACGTGCATGTGTGCATTAAAACACCGTTGCTATTATATGGAACCTTTTGGTTGTTACCTAAATTCCTATTTTTCATATAATTTGCACGTGGGCGGTCGTACAGACATACAGACAGAAACAATTCTTTGAATTATAGTAGAGACTAGAAAACCCGTGGTCACAGGGAGGAAACTAATAGTATTTTTTGTTAATCATAATGAGTTTAAATCGCGTCAAAATATCCTACACAACCGAAGATACAGCCGATTAAAATGTTGCTCGCACTAAATACAACGTAATATCAACAAAACCGATAAAAATGCCGTTTTAATAATCTTTGCACGTGCACGTGCGTGTAACGAAACCGTTACCATGGTTACTTTTCAACCTTTTGCTTTTTGCCGAATTTGCACGTGGGCGGTCGTACAGACATACAGACAGAAACAATTCTTTGAATTATAGTAGAGATGTTTGTTATTGTTGTAATACTGTCAATTAGACAATATCACAAACCGGCCAGTACAGTTCCTAGACTGACGTAAAATTCTTCCCCTCTATAATTTCTTTTGTTTCAGCTGTTATTTCAACATGTTTTCCCCTAATCCTATCCAGAGTGCAGAGATTTGGACTGTCTGTTGTCTCCACAGTCCACCCCCTTGTAGTTGTAATTGTATTAGTTAAGGACGCTTTTATACAGAACTAAACAGACTTCTTCATTCTTCACACTTAACGGGTGATACTCGTCAGGGAACCATTTTAACATGTTGGTTTTAACTGCCAGGGGCCCTTTCACTTGAAGTCCAGATTTTAGAAAAACCTCAAAGTTCACGTTTGATTGAAGTGATTAAGCACACTAGCATATTAAATTTTATAATTTATGATTGCTGATGATGTTGACTTCAATGATGAAGAGGAGACAACTTGAGAGCTATTTTGCCCCAGGCAACAGCTATACTCGAGAAATGGAACCTCTTTGTCAATGAAGACAAAACGGACTTCACTCATGTTTATTTAGCTAGTACGGGTGAAGTCGACAGTGATGGAAAATTAGTGTCGAGGAATGAAGCATGGAGGAAAAGTATCACTCTAGGGTCCGTCTTGTGTAGCAAAGCTGATATTCAGCGTCGCATAAACCTGGGATATGCTGCCTTTAACAATTACAAGAAGGCCTGGAGTGATAAACTGCCCCTAAACAAACGTCTAATACTGTATAATGCTTTAGTCGTATCGGTTCTTATGTACAACTCATCCTGTTGGGCCGTCCCCAAGATATTCCTTGAAAAACTAGATGTTGTTCACCGCAGACATCTTCGCACTATTTTGAATATAAAGTACCCAGGAGTCATCTCCAACAAAAACTTGTATAAACGCTGCAATGCTGAACCATTGTCAGAAAAAGTGGCCCGTAGTCGGTGGAGATTGTTAGGACATGTTTTGCGGGGTCCTATTGACGGACCAGCGTTTTCTTCCCTCATTTTTGCCATCAATACACTGGACTTACCAGGGAGAAGAGGAAGACCCCAAAGCAATCTATTCTCGCTGATTGTGCATGATTTATGTAAAAGAAATCTTTATTTGAATAATATCTTTGACCTGCATTATCTCCGTAATTTGAGTTATGACAAGAGATATTGGCGGAAATTGCAATGAAGTTTTTAATTTTTAGTTTTTGTTTTAGGGAAAGATTAGACTAGGGCGTTGTTTTTTAACTATCCCTTGTTTAGAACTTTGATTTAATAATTTATGATTATTTTATTCATACCCATCCATTAAGAAATAAGACGCCAATTTCTCAGTATTATGCTGTCCGAGGTACAGGATGTGAACTTTCCCCCGGACAAAAATATCGACAAACCTCTTTCCCAGACCGCAGTTCTGTGCTTTTTACGGTAGAAACTAAGTAAAAACACAATATTTCTGACAAGTAAATAATATAACTTAAAGAGTAATAATGGTCACTTGTAAATACAAGACGGTTGTGAGCTTTACAACTCGGTGCAAAACGGTCCAGCCGGGGATAAGTCCTGGAATCAGGACTCACTTCTCGACGGAGATTAGTCCCGGAGTCGGGACTCACTTATTGCTCTAATAATCTAGTTCTTGATATTATAGTCGATTACTGGGATTGAGGTGTTCTTACTAATTTTACAGCTCAAGGCAATACTTGATATTAGCCCGGATAGGTCAGGCACAACTCTTTAACATCCAATCTGGAAGTTTAGATAAGAATGACGGAGTTACTGCCGTCTTCAAATACCAAGCCTCGCCCAACAGAATACTCGTCAACATTACAATTTCCGGGGTGAGCTTTGTCCTAAGCAGGGAACTAATCAGAGAAAACATAATGGCGGCAAATTCAAACTGCACAGTTATGCGACGAGATCACCACTATTTATAGAGATGACCTCACTTACAAGTGCAATGGTTTCCGGACTGAGCGAAAGATAAATTAACGGGAGAACAGCTCGACAAGAGCACTGCTCGGCATGTTCAGGGTCACAGAGCAACTCCGGCCGGACTTGCACCAAGAGGATACTACTAAAATTATTCGGCATTCCAAAAGCTATAATTACTATTATAATGATCAATATATCTATATTAAACAATTTAAATGCTTAAGACATCGGTTTTACGGCATGATATATAATATTTGTAACAGCAAAAACTCCACGATTTCAAAGGGTTTGACTTTTCTGAGCAAATAGTTTGCAACACACATGATTTAGATCAGATGCTAGATATCCAGACAAAAAGTCCTCTAGCGGTGGTAGAGTTTTTGCTGTTGATACTTAAAGAGAATATAATATTTCTAACCCCATTTTTCGGAAAAGAAAATGGTGATTAGACCACTCTTAATCTCTCTATGTAGGTAACAGTATGAGGGCGTACTCTATCTGAAATTTCCACATTGACAAGTATTCTTAGGAAATTTCAAACCGACACAGTTTGCAGGATGAGAATGCTTTCTCTCTCTCGCTCCTCGCATTCAGATATCCTGATACATATCTAGATACATATCTAGATATGTATCAGCCATAATCACATCTTGTCCGGAACTCGATCAAACTGTGTCAGCTGGTACAAAATAAACAGGATAAACTGCTAAACATGTAGTTTGAGAGAATCTCTACCTATGGAACGTACATCGTGATCAGTTCATGAAACTAGAGCCAGACTCAACCCTCGAACTAAAACGGATCAGCACGCGGATACATTTCCTTGTGTTTGACATGAGATATGTTGTGTAATAGTACTTGACTTTCTTTCGAGGGTTGCGTCGGTGGGCTCGATTTTAGGATAAAATAAGGAAGGTAATTTTGAATTCTAGGTGACAACATGACATCAAGATAGGTAGTAAAAGTGTTAGGGATTGTCATGTTACGGTCTAAAAAGATTGAAAGGATTTCAGAACACCCATTCCCGGAACTTGGTAAAGTTTGCCATTAATTTTAGATTAAATCTAGGTGTGGTCTTTATGTTGATGTGATATCAGGAATTTATGATCAAATGATCGTTTCTTATGCAATGGCTATATTTAGGTATTAGTACTTTAACAAAAATTATGTGAATACATGATTGTACTTAAGAATGCATTAATACGTGATTCTAGTAATGGATGTTCTGAAAGGAAACTTGATGAAAATGCCCCACCTGCACAAGATTGCTTTTAACGGTATCGATTATTTAAAGATCTTAAAGATCTTAAAGAAATCGGTATATCTGAGAAATGTTTACTTTAAAGCGAGTACCCAGCTTGCCAGAAAGATGGTCAAGCTGAAACCTAGCGGTATGCACTTGTTGTGCAGCTTCAAAGAAAATGACATTTCATCAAATCACATCTTAGCCGAAATCATAAACGTTCTTCACCAGGGTCAAATAAAAGATATAAATAGAACTTGACCCGCCTACACTTCACTTTTCCACGGGAAAAACAACCATGTTATTGCTAAGCTTTCCACGGGAAATCCCCTTATAAGTTAAAACTTACGACACAGACACTACCGAGTAATGTCCCTGCTTGAAAGCCCGGTCCCTGCACAGCACCAGCTTGAGGCAAACAGCTGCAATTCTCGAGACCGGGGCTCATATAAAAGAGATTGTGAGCCCCGTGGAGCTCAAGACTTGGTACTCAGTATTGCAAAAGCTGAACTGCGCAGGAAATCGAGGTCAAAACCAGGGATTGACGAGGGATTTGCAAGCACACACGTTTCAGAAAATTCAGAGTTTTGTTCGTGTAGGAAGAAATGTTGCATGTTATTTTGGGAAGGTTCGTTGAAAATCCCTCGTCGATTAGGAACTTTAAAATATAGCTTTAAAGTGACGCTGCGGTGATCGGTGTAGCTAACATTCATTACATTCGAAAATTCAAATCCATATCATACGGTTCAAAATCATCCTTCATAGCGATCAATATAACTTGTTTAGGGATAAATGACTAATAAAAATCTCTGATAAATTTTTACTCTTGACAATGATATAGTTGTTTCAAAAGCATAAGATATGGACTGAATTAGAAAGAGACCTATGCTCTAATCTTCACGCTGAGAAAGAAGTCAGCTTAAAATAAATTGCGGGATCAAAACAGTGTAAATTTTCAAACAAAACGGGCGATCACCGGAAAATAGCAAACAAACTCAAAATACTCGTCTATTCACGATAAGAAAATAATCATCTTTCATCCATGCATAATTTTGTCAAATATATCAATAAGTACACTTATAAATATTTTTAAAGAGTAAAAATGTCGAGGAAATTTAACCTCCTAGATAAAGCGGTTTAAATCATAACATTTTACAATGAATCCATCTTATAAACAAAAGATCCCACAACCATAACTAAAAGTTCATTCTTTTCAAAATAAAAACAATAGTCCGCCAGCTGTGAAAAGACAGCATTGAAACACAGACCATACGAAAGGAATAAATACTGGATAAAACTTACTCTTTCACGCAAGATACGATCTCACCTAAGACCTGAGTCTTGCACGATTTGCTCTCAGCAGGGTTAATACTCTCCCTCAGCAGGATCTTTGTAGAATACTGGGGAGGTAGGCCCGGATGGCTCGTCAGTTATCGGGAACGTGCTGTACCCACCGGCACCGTTCTCTTCGTACCTACAAAACTCGTCTAAAATATCTCGAACTTGCTTCCAACCGCTTCTTGGGATGGTTATATTCTGTCTAAAGTTGTTCTTCGCCTGTAAATGTTATCAAAATTAATGAACAATCGATTGACAACTATTCTGGGCAAGAAAATACATGGGAACGATAATAACAAAACACGTTGCTGAAAAGTCTGTATTACCTCCGTCAGTCTTAAGAATACACCCCGATCATTTCTTCCAACATCAAAGTAAAACTTCTTCTGTTCGACTTTACACTCTCTGGATTGGGGCAAGGAGTTCTGTGCACCTTCTCCATCATCACCACCAAACTCTTCAATCACCTGTACAGTGCCGTGTAAGACGGAGCGATATTTGTAACTTTGGGCTGATTTGATAGCGTTTTTGAGGGGTGTTACGATTAAAATTGTATCCTATACTCGATAGGCAGAATTAGAAGTGCTGGATATTATCGGTAATCTAGAAAGATCATCAACAAAATTGGAACTGGTTAATCAAATTAGTAGATTACAACTGACCTCATTGATAGCGTTCCTCAGTTCAATGAGAAGAATAGCAGGGAAGGCAACATGTTGCCGAGTATATCTGACCACCTGACTAACCCTCAAAAATCTGCCTCGACTGTTCTCCTTCAGATCCAGGAAGTACCTCTTGTCGTCTTTCTTCATAAACTCACTGTCAGTGAGCCGTGTGTTAGTTGCTAGATCGGGTGAGGCGACAAAGTAATCGAAACTTGTGGAGCCAAAACGTGATATTCGTGACATCCTCAGTATTGTAAAACGTGATTTTCTTTGTAAATAACAACTTTACTAATCAGAACAATGAATATCCGTAATGTTGATGTGGTTTATAATGGCCATGACCCGTACGGAGTGGTACGTATGCAGTGTATGAAAGTTTACAATTGTTTAGGCACGTGAATTACTATCATCTATACTGACTCAAGTTGGTAATTTTGAATTTTCTATGTGGTTTAGAAAATACCATATTTTCTGGAAATCTAGAACCATCGAACTCCGTTTAAAACAAATTGCCACCTCACCTTTTCAACTTTCCATCTCGAGTTGTAATAGCCGGGGTTGGGCCTGAAATGAGAATATGTGTGTCAGAACTAATAACAAAGTGGTTGCAACTTGCAGTAACCAGAAAGTACACATTGCAAAGCAGACAACAAACTATACACATTCAGCGTGTAAACTGAAGGGATCCTTCATACAACACTTATTGCTGCGCGCGGCGCTAAAATGACTAAAAACGGTCCGAGAAATCGCATTTTACCATAAAAACATTACCGCGGCCGCCGTACATGCACATGAGATTCGTGGCGCGCACTGGTACAGAAACATGTAAAGTTCTCACCGCAGAGTTGCCTGTGACTATAAGTTGGTGTAAATTTGACCATAAAACTCGATAAAACTATAGAAATTGCAAGTAGTGCTGCACTTGTTTCCACACATTTCGGCAAATTAATGATTATACCACAAAGATACATTTTAGGGCGGGAAGATGGCTGATGGTGGCGTAGGTGTTAAAACACACGTTATCTATAACGGAAATGTCTGAGAGAGAGCGAGAAGTGAGAACTCCCTAAATGTATGGCCCCCATTCTCACCGTCAACACTTACCTATCCTAAAGACTTCTCACTCTCACAAGTTGTCACTTAAAATGACACGCCCATACTTCTACGAGGGCTGCTTTTCTTCGTTACAGCGGTCAGCAGTCAGCAGTCAGCAGTGTCATGAGCATAACTTTGATCACAAATCACATTAATACCTCTTTAAATGGAGAGAAATGTTGCTTTTATTTTATTGCATTCAAAAACGCCTATTAGCCTTGACTTGTCAATCTTGATGCAAGATATGTCGACATAGATCCTGATACAGTTAATACACAGATGAATTTCAGGGGCTTCGACACTCGACATATCCAAACAGTCGGTATAACTCAAAGCGGGGAGGCACATTTCTGCAGGAAGCGAGTCCGGCAACAGCTTGGAACCTAGGCTTGTTAGGCTTGGAAACTAGGAAATACAAATACCGAAATTCTGTAGGATCTACATCTTAGGTCGGCAATATAATTATAATACCACAGAAAATCGATTGGTCGAATAAGACCTAAAATATACGCTAAACGAATCGAAATTATCCCACATCGTACATTGAGCTGGCCACTGTAAATTGTTGTCGAGCGGCTCATAATCGATTGCGATAGGCTAGGCTGCACATCCTCTAAAGTTGGAACAGAATGAAATTACCGTTTGAGCGTTTGGAGATAATTCTAACGCTCTCATAGTGAAAATGAGCTTTTAAACCGTCTTAAAGAAAAAAAAATCGTTCAGTCTACTGCTTTAGTCAGTATAATTGGTATACAATTAACACGATCCATCATCTATAAGATTGACGGACCACATAAAGGAACTCCTCGCAGCAATCCCTTGTTATTTACTGCTTCCAAGTAAAGTTGGCATCAAAATTCTTAATGGTATCAAAAATAAAATGTAATTTTAACATAACCTTTTAGTTTGTAAATCTAGGTCGGTACGTTTTCTATCTGTAAAATGGGTAGTTTTGCACCGTGATACTGCTCATCATTGAATAGATTGGGCGACTCCTGTCCTACTCCGAAGATAGGTTTTTCGGACAATCGCTGTCGGACAGGAGTCGTGTTACCCATTAAATATGGATCTCTAGAAATATAAGCCTTGAATTTATAAGCCAGGTCTGACTAGAGGATCACCAGGGCGATTAATAATACCAATCACAGCTTTTAGATAAACTTGGTGGGTAAACTGCACAGGTTTCCACATTGTGATTCAGGAAATTGCGGTACCATCTGCCTAATACACTGATATTATTATACCACCTGAGGTACAATCTTTATTCTTTATGTTACATAATATTCTCCCCTTTATCTTTATGTTACATAATATTCTTCCCTTTATAATTTTCTAAAATATGTGATGTTTTACAGGGAGACATAATCTTTAATTTTACATATTGTATTATATATTATATAATTTTACATATTGTATATGTATTATATATATATACTGTATTCGCGATACTATTTATTGTTGCTGAGAAGATCCACGTTGAGCGTGATCTACATTTTAATGGCAATATTCAGTATAAACCTGCCCTTACATTCTTGTAATTTTTCAGAAGGTAATCGAGAAAAATCAAAAACCTTCCCTGCATGGCAAACTGTACACGTTATAATTTCAACACCGCAGAAAGTATCATCCTTGTTATTTTTCCAAAACTTCCACTCAATAAACACGAAAACCACTCCACAAAGTCACGAAGAAAGAAAAACAATCTAATCCGGACTTCTTAATCAGAATAATTATAAAACTTCCGGGTAGGAACCACTTGCAGCCACTGGTTAGATTGCCTGGGCTTAATCCCGGAAATCCTGAGGGGGGCTTAACATGCAATAAATAAAGAGCTGATGGGCAGGTAAACAGACCGCTGGACTCCTAATAGGACACTGTTTATAACCTCTACCAGACCTAGACGTCACTTAATTACCCTTATTAGGATAATTATGATGTAGACAAACTAAATTTTTAACTGTTGAAATTGTAAGCAAGGTACGATAGTTTGATAAGAGATCTTTAGAATTGAACGATCGGTGTACAATCAAATTGGAGTAGTGAAGTCGAAAACTTTCATATACATAAATAGATAAAAGTGTTTAAAGCCAGCATATCTAGTATTTACTACTATGACAAATATTAAATTGTCAATTTATTTTAGTTAGTTATTGACCAAGCCCACGTCTCAAAACAGAAACTGTATTATTAGCAGCACTAATATCAGATTCCACTTTTTTAATGCGGCAAGTTTAATGAGCTTCCACTTTTGTTTGTTGAACTAACTTTTGTCTATAGTAACTCATGGTAGGTGATGGTATCTTCCAAATCGCAATCCAAATTCAATATACTAATGAGAAATATGATTTTGAGCAGATTGTACATTATTAGAGAGTAATATGTGGATCTTTTTGACGTTATAAGTAATATAAGTGGAAATTCTTACGAATCATAAATATGTGCCCTTGAATATCACCTACAGGCCAAATTTGGGCAAAATCTTGATACATAACTCAAAGAATGAGAAATTAAGAATGAAGATGCCCACTGAATTAAATACTATGCGCACATGGGACACTTACTTAACTGATTTAATAGTTTATAGAACATAGGTATTTAAATTTGATCAAATAACATATGCTGAGTGTTTTATACAGGGATAATAGTCACATAATATCAGTAGGGGGGGGGGGGGGGGGGGGGCGGGGGTGATGAATTCTACAGATTCAGAAGCTCTGCAAGAAGGAACTAGCGGAGAGTAAGTGAAACTCATAATATATTCAATGTTCAGGTCTCAGGGCACAGGTCACATTACATTTGCTCTCCCAACTGCTGGTAATTGTAGCACCAGAGGTAGAGTTCGGAATAAGGCGGAATAAGGTGACACTGACACGTCACCATTACACATGTGCAGCGCGCACTGCACTTTTCATGTGCAAATCAAAAAATCGGGAAATCAGAAGAGTAATCTTGACCAGAAATGATATTCCGTTGAGTACGCGCGGTGCGCGCGCAAGTTCATTGCTCACCATACTATACCTGTCTTCTAGAACGTTCCATGACCAGATCTCTTATAATGTTGGTGGGACGGAACTTATTTACATTCACATATTATATAAGGTATAACATAATGTAATATATATATATTGAACATAATGTATTATTAGTATATATTTACCATAATATATCATTAATATGATATATTCCACTTAGTCAATGAGACAAAATTTCTCATGATCAAAACGGTAACGCACGCACAAAGACACAAAAGTGGGCACCATATTTCTGGGTCTAGGTGACATTGTCTGGCTGTCATGTGGTGTGTCACGTGCAAAAGTGACCCATTCCCTAGTGCATTGTGTGACCAGTCACGTGACTGAGCCACCATTTGCAATGGTAATTTGTCATGGCCAGGACAGGAAAAGGGAGTCAAAGCTAATGAGCACTAAAACTGACAAGGCAACTGATACCATTTGATGTTAACTTTAATTAATGTGAGTGTGAATTTAATATGAACATAATATATCAACTTTACAGTTGTCAGATAACCGATAAAGTTCACTAGGTTTCAATTATTGACTTGTACATATTATGAGAAAAAAAGGTATGAAAGATAACACGGCTCATCTTCGGTTCATCCATACTGGATAGATGACTTAATTTTTAAATATCATATGATTTTATTTTCTGCACGCTCGTGATACTGAAGTGTTAGGGTTTGGTTTGTGGGTTACATCCCTACAAAAAAAGTTCCAATTTGGGTCCCCTCGAGATGTTTAATTTTAAAAGCGATTTTGTCAAAGCTTTGATCGCGCCGCATGGGCTTGTGGGTAAAAAATATACATTTTTTGCTCGACATTTTGTATATCTTCATATAATTCGCTTTTGGCTGTGGTTTTAGGAATTATTATTCAATATTTTGTTGCAATTTTAAGTTACAGCACATAATTAGGATACAATGTTAAATTCGATGTTACAGCCAATGTTAATTACATCATTAAAAAGCGATGTTTGAGTTTTGGTTTCGGGTTTTGTCACTCATTTTCAGCTAGATGGTGGGCAAGTCCACAATATACCACACCTGTTATATTCTACATTCTACAGGTACATTCCACGAGCCTACCAGTCAAGATAATGTATCTAGGTTGAATGAGTTTTACAGAGAGTAAACCACTTCATCCAAAACACAAGTGGTACTCTCATGTACATTAGGTTTATCTAAACTTTCTGAATCCATATTATGCAGGAGTAATGAGTTAGTGTAATATATAACCAATGTGTCACGTACAGTGTCGAGAATAAAGGAAGGGGTAGGCAGTGATTCACAGTAGGGGTTGAGAGCGCGCGCGACGCTGAGTGAAGCAGGTGACGTGTCAAGTACGCTGCGGCGCGCAATGAGCCAGAGATCAGCAGGACCATCTGAGAAAATTTGCAGTGATAGCCTCTTTTAGGTGGTCTGAGAAATTTTTGAGGAATTCATGTTGCCATAATTTAATCTTAATGGTCGAAATTAAAAGATTTTCATCGAAATTCCCGACCCATCCTCATTGTCTATGCATCACCATATGCAAACCAGTCACCAGTATCCAGACTATGATAAGCTGGGAATTTGCCAAAATTGGACTGGTAAACATCAATTTTTTCAGTTTTTACATGATGATATTTGATAGAGCTGCTGGAGACGAACAAGTAGAAAAACCGGATCAAAATCCGACCTTGCGTTCCGGAAATGCTCTTTAAATAGTCTCGCTAAAAATGTTTTAAAACTGTTATCTGACATACTTACAGTATGTAACTTTTATAGGACGTATGAGATAAAAGAACCACGAAGATTTCATCCGAAATATTGTGTCTTACTGGCAATTCAACTTATTACATTATAATAGTAAAGATGGAACTTTAACAGCTCTAACTTGATTGACCTTAGTTGAGAAAATTATCCACCCCTGAACTTGAGGTTTGGTACAGTGGTTCCTTGAACAATTATCTAAAAAGGTGGAGTAGCGATTCACTATATTCGACTCGATCCTCGAATTATGAGGTTAAAACCATTTCAAAAAGTGCAAAAAATGCTAAATTTACATTTTTGAAATGGTTAACCTTATCTTTACTTTCTGAATCCATATTATATTATGCAGGAGTAATGAATTAGTGTAATATTACTAATATAACCAATGTGTCACGTACAGTGTCGAGAACAAAGGAGGGATTAGGCTGGTGGTGGTTGGGAGCGCGCAATGCTGAGTGAAGTAGGTGACGTGTCAAGTGCGCTGCGGCGCGCAATGTAATAGGTAACCTCCTCACCCTGTAAAGCTATGTGGAAATAAAGTAGAAAATTAATTAAGCTGATGAGAGCAGCATTCTTCAAGATGTACATCACGGTGAGTAAAAAAACATGATCTTCTCAATTTTTGGGGTAAAGAGAAAAAAGTACATACATAAAGCACTTATCTTATTGTATAGTCACAGCTTTATATCTTGGGATAGCTGATACAAAATATCAAGCTGAATGAAGGTTGTGATCATGTTATTCTAGAGGGTTCAAAATTTAATTTTTTTCGAAAAATCGTCCAATTCTTGCATGTTTCCCATTGAGGTTCTGGGGCTATGGCAATTTGGGCATCATGCAAAATAATCGCCTCCTCATGGAGCTGGAAAGCTTCAATGGGGTCTGAAAACTTTTACAAAATGTTCTGATTGGCTTTTAATTTTCCAGCATGAAATTATCTAATTGATTGAGAATGTCAAATACGGAAATTTAAATTCGTGCAAAGATTTTGTAATCGGTCTTCCAGGAATTTGCCTTTTGTGGGAAAAGACTAACTAGTTGGAGAGTTTCAGGAAGATCAGATATTTTTCTCATTTAAATTACTCTATAAAAAAATGTCATGTTTTTTTGGAGCATCCTGTATATAAAAATTCACCAAATTATCATAACTGGGTAACTGGAACAATAACACAGTTAGTTTCGATTAATCGTCAATCATTTGATAGTATAATATAATTATAATTTGATAATGTAATTCAAAGAGATTAATAATAATGTTGAAAACAAAAAGAATTCTACTTTAAATTAAAATCTTGGAGTTAATTAATTAGAATGGTGTGGATGGGACAATGTATTGCATTAGTTTTTTATCTCAAGGTGCGATTTGACTGAGCTAAAGTTTAAAAATTATGGAGTACAATGCCATAATATTATCTTAGGGTCGAAATTAGAAGATTTTCATCGAAATTCCAGACCCATCCTAGCCTTTCGTAGTCCCTGTATCACCATTCCAGTGTCCAGACTCCAACGATAAGCTGGGATATTGCCAAAATTGGACTGGTATTTTTAGTGTGTCCCCGTTGAGGATTAACGTTGGTAAATATTATCGAGTATGTTAATTTTGGAAAATGTCCAGCTGCCACTGCACAGTTCGGTTTTCAACCCATAGTTTCCAGGTTTTTAACTAATGGAAAGTATGAATTTTGTTATGTAGCTCGGAGAGGGGATTTCAAAGTTCTGCTTTCTGGTGCCCTTAAACTAATGGTGCACGTAAAGTGCGCTTTTAAAAGATTGTAAATTTGTACTTGCCACGAAACTCAACATAAGTTATTCCTACACAAAAGTGTTGAGTGCGTACTTTGAAATAAATACTGTGGAAATTAATTTCTGTCCAAGCGCAACTAAATGTCCACGGAAATTCGGGTGCCCTAAAGCTAAATTTTGCTTAAAGTCTATGTACTTCCCACAAGTAAATATTAATTATTTCCATACCAAAGTTAAGTTTGCACATGTTTAACTTTCGTGTAAAACAAATAATGTGAACGAAACTTAATAACCATACCTAAGCTAGATTAAACTTAAACGTTTAAGTTTGCACTTTGCAGTTGCAGTTATTGCCCGGCCTACAGACAGCGTATTGCTCTATCACATGACCAAGATTACGTAGGTAGCGTGTAGAGCACACTAGCCAATAACTGCGCGATATGTGGCCTGATTTAGTAGCCGAATACACTATAAAGCCTAGAACTGTTCAAATAAAACTTAATGCTAAAAATAGTATCATCTGAACACACAGTTATATAATAGCAGTAACTAAGTAACTAAGTAACAAATTAACACAAGGATACAATACAAAATCTGTGCAGTACGCACAATAAAAGGTGGAGTGAGAGGAACAGCTTCACCAAATTGAGTCCAATACCTGGTGCATTTTCAGAGCCACACAGTTATTGCTATTAATGGCCACCGAGATCGAGTTTGAATCTCACAGATTAGAATTTCTGTCGAAAATGTAATCAAGGTTGGAAGAATTTTAACCGTTTTACAGTAAATGTGGTCCACAATAACACTCGAGACACTCATCCCATGCCACGCCGCTACCTGTTTAGTATTTTACAACTTATGTCGGGCTCATTACCAAAGACTCCAATCAAAATTCGCAAAGTATAATCTTCACTGTAGCTTAGTCTTTTCTTGCGAGTGAAGATTTGGAAATTTGAAGAAATAAAAATCAGGTACGTTTTTCTCTTTTAAAGGGAGACAGTTAAACAACCCTAAAATGTCAACTTATAACGTGTGAATAATAACAAAATGTACAGACAGGCCTAATTTATCTTTTGTCACTATACTATTATTTGTGTTTTTTATTTTAAAAATTTAGTTTACTTGAATACAACAATATCAGTTCATAAAGGGTAAAAGTACATCAGAACTACGAATCACACCCTAAATTTTACCGTGCTAACGCACCCATAATGAAAGTGCTAAAAGAAGGTTGTCTAAGCATTAAAGAACTGTATGCGTCATTTCTTAATTTGCACCATATTCTTGGATCAAAATTATAACCTTTTCTGAAAAAAATGGCATCAAAGTTCATCTCTGTGAAAAAAAAAATGTGAAAAGAATTTAGGTCAAATTTTATTTTGTGACGATTTTGGTTGATTTTTGCAGCAAATTTTCGAATTTTCCCAGAACATTAAGGCAAACCTAACACTAGGTCAATAAAATAACATGCTGTAGTTAGATTATTAGTTTATAAACTAACATTGCTCAGAAAGAAATTTACAATGTAATTTTACACATTGTGCAATGATGTTTGTTAATGCATTTTTAGGGTATTTTTATAAAAAATCCATGAACTTTGTGGGTATATTTTCAGTGACCCTGTAGTAAACAAAGCCAACAGCACTCATTGACCTCCACCTATATGATAATTTGACTCCCTTTTTAGCCAAAATTGAATGTAAACAAATACGGTTTATGTATTACTAGTTTATGGAAAAACGAATCGATATGCCCCCATAACATGCATTTTGGTGGTCCAAAATGTCAAATAATTTGTTCCATGGTGGCGATAATAGCTACATTGTTTGCACTGTTAATTCATTACATGCCAACTATTAAACGAATATATGGAGAGTATGTTTCAGCATCGGTAGGCACAAGCCTGATATTGATGGTTAAAAACATTTGTAGGGGGGTAGATTAGAACAGTTTTACAGGTGATGTATTAACAACGGTTATATTAAATAAAATAATGTCCTTGAGTGACTAAAGTTTACTAATTGTGTACCATAGATTCTAAATATGACTGGGTTTAATAACGACTGGCTAACTCCAGTTTTATTGGTGCTTGTTTTCTCAAAGGCCCAGAACTCATGATTAATTGAGCTTTTAGGTGGCAGGCACAGGTGACATTTTGGCTAAATGGTGTGTATATAGTATTATATTTCAATCTCCCGCATAATATAATAAGTAATAAACATTGTAAATTCATCATATCCGCCAAAATATGTATTATATATATTGGATTCCAGTGAGTAGAGTCAAATTTTGGGCTGCTTTTATACGTAGACAAATCTGTAGCATCAGTGAAAAAATCCTTATGATCTGATTCAACTTCAGAATGTGAGGGTTGGATGTAAAATTTTTATTGTAAGTAAGAGTACAAAGGATTAGGTCAAGATAACGTCTAATGCAATTCTAGTTTTAACTTAGTTTTAAAAACTTGACTCAATATTCAACACTTAAGAGGGTGGTTCGTGGCCCGTAGGAGGTTAGACCTAAATATGATCTTAAGTCTCATTATATCATTATTATGTTTTTATGTATAGTTATAGTAAGACGTGGCGAAGAATTTATAACTATTTTTCTTATTCAAAGTGTACATATTAGTGAGAAATGTTTGAAGGTCAAAGTAAAAATACAAGAGTGACGGTTGATCGTCCAATCTATTTAAAAAAAGTAGTACAACTAAAAATGAAGCACAATTAGAACGGGAAGTAAGCTAGAACGCTGTGGCAGACCTCAAGTTTTGCACCTAATTTTAGTCTCTTTTTCATATTTGCACTAAAATTCAATTTGCACACAAAAAAACTGGCCGCTTAAGTTTGAGCTTTTGAAAAAATCTTTTGTTTAACTCTGATACAACAAATAATACAAAGAGTTGGACAATTTAGGGGCCTTATTTTTGTGTTTCGGTTAGATAAGATACATCTGAGAACTACGAAGTCTTAACACTCCATTTTAAATTGAACACGTATAGCTAACGGCTTACCTTCAATAATGCCAAAGCTGTAAACGGAGAAGGTGTTCTTAAAGATTATTATATGGAGCAGCTTTAAGTGTCGTCGGATGGTTCTTAAGTGTGGGGCACCATTATTTCTTGAGCTACACATAAATTATATTCCTGTACAGCAAACAAAAAGTGGCATCAAGTATCGGCAATAAAATACGGGAAATTTATACGTACAACAGATAGCTCCAGTTGGATCATTGGTATTCATAGTAGTTGACGTAGCTGTATAGATTGATTGATTTCTTGCAGCCATAATTTTAATCGATATTTTTCCAGCAACATTAAGGCAATCCTAAACCAAACTTTTAGATGACGGTCAAGTTAAAAAAAAATTGCTCGAGCCTTAAATAATGACGTTATATAACTCATTTATCAGTATAAGACAGTATTTTTAGACAGTTTGTAATTATGTACACAATATGAAGTTCAATGATCGTCCTCTGTTCAATAACGCATGTACTAAGCTAAGGTGCTACCTATTCTGTATAAAAAATCCCAGTGTAAAACTTGGTAGTGCAGTGTAGGTTACTTATACAGTGTAGTCCCTGTGCAGCTAAAGCAATATATGGAACAAGCACTGCCAATTACTCTCCAACACTACCTTTCATGTTTAACCTTTTGGGAGACCATCACGTACATAATTTTTACCAAGAAATGACATTGTATCCAAATGTTACGAGTCCTAATATCATTAGCTAGAGCACTTTATAGCGAAGAAGACGAATCAACTGCCACCGCGCATACACTGCATACATGTAGGTGGATCCACAATGGTCACAATAATTGTTACCTCCGCAGATATATTCCACTACATTGTTACATGACATGTCTGACAAATTTCCATTGTAGCCACCTGCCTGAAAATGTCTGTACAAACGAATATATGGAGAGAGTTTTTACTGTTTCACAATGCGGGGCCACCAGACTGTCACTCATTAGCGGGTGTATTGTTAACAACCTTCCGTACACGCCGCAGGGGGGTGGTATTTGGGAGATACTGGAGGTTTACCAGGTTAAAATATCATCTAACAACAGGGTTACTAGGTTAAAATGAGGCCATCCCGTCTCCTTGCTGTGCCACTCACAAATTTGTAAACATAAATGTGTGCTCCAGCATGAGTTCTATGAAAATATCCCAGATTCTAAGAAGCTAAATAACCGTAACGTGTATCCTAAGCCTAATAACACAGTGACACTAAAATATATCTAGGTGTTAATTTATCAGTGAAATACGGGTTGCCACACCGAAACCTGCGATGTATTTTCAAGCTGTTTCACAGGTAATGGCATGAGAAACAATCATCATCGGTTTGCGATAATAATAATCGGCTAACATTTGTGCTGTGCATACTACGTATTATATTTAAAATGAGGACTGCAGACTAATATAATAAGTAATAACACTGTGATATTCTGCATAATCCGCATAAATATGTAATTATATTATTTTGGATGTGACCAGTGAGTAGAGTCAGTAATGGTCACGTGACTGTATAACGTAGACTGCAATCTGGCAAGACATCACCCGAGAAAATCCTATTAATCTGATAAACTTCAGAAATTAGTTGGGGAGTAAAATTATTTCATTGCCTACAGTATACGAAGTACATCAGGGATTAGTGCGCAACGCGCAGTAAGCGCGTACACCTGGCATGGGGTTGACAGCACAGTGCTTACACTCATGTGCTCAGGAGGAAACTTTAGAGGAGCTGTAATACAATAGTTAGGTTACACATTCAAACTCAGATTCATGATTATCCTAGACCTAGGCTTCTTGACTTTCTAGGATATTCGAAGGGCAATTATAGTCGGGCGGCAGGAGTAGGCGCGTACGCTGGAGAACAAAGAAACCAGATTGCTTTGACCGATGGTCAAGCGCGCACTCATCATCTCATTCCACATTATTCCTTACCTGTGTAATTTAATATTGAACATTTGCCCCATCATTCTGAGGTCATTGTCGACATTAAGTTATAAAATAGCCCAGAAATACTCACCCAAGTTGTTGTAAAACTCGGCAAACATGTTGAGGAAATCCCTGAATTCTTCAACCGAACTAAGCGCAAGAGTAATCTTGTTCTTGGTTCGGGCTTGCGTGTTGACCTGGCGGGAACAAAATTAATTCAGCGACACTTCTCCGTTTTTAAAGGAGTTTATAAATACAAAATGTAAGTAAGATCGTCCTGACACACGGATTGTATAGTTAAGCACAAAATACTACGTGAGTGAATGTCATGATGTGAAGCATCTCTTAATGGTTAGAGTCGATCCAGAAGCAAGCAAGTTTGAGAAGCTTTTAAAGTGGCGTTATATTCATTAGCCTCATAGAATGCTTTTAGGCCAATGATGGTATGTTATGATGTGTCATGCTTGGTTGAACTTGGAGTACACTGGATTCCGTATGTTAAAAAACGCGTACTCAGAGGGAAATTTGAGTGATTAGTAACGCCAGAATATAGCAACATTAGCGGGGCCTTACTACTTCTTAGCCTTGCAACGTTTAGAGTTATCACCTGGTGTGTAACCCATAACATTGGGAAGGTTAGAATGAGGGTTACAGATCGCAAACATTGACCAAATGGAGGAGAGTAATGCCGCAGCTTGTTAATCTTTACATGCTAGCTCAACTTAGCATAATTCATACGTGATGGGGGTGGTTACCATCAAAACAGTGAAAACGGAACTCAGCAAGAACAAACCTCAGTTATCTTGAGGAACCTCCCCCGGTTGTTCTCCTTGACATCTAGGTAGAACCGCTTGTTCTCAGACTTCAAAACCTTCGTTTGCAAGTCTGATAATATAACGTTTTAGAAGAAATGAACGCCATTTTGTCGGCCATATTCGTATCAAGGATAACGACAACATTGCTGATTCGAATAACGAGCAAATGAGTGTTCCATGAGACTGCCAGTCAAATAGAACATTCCCGAAAGTAAAGCTTGGACAAACCCTGTGCGTTGAAGGAATCCTCGGCGCTCATATCTCCCGACCACCCTCAGTATGAGGACGTGAAATACAGACGCGAACCAAAGCAACCAGAGTTCACACGATCGTTATGCAATTCGCATATTACATTAATGCACTCCTTCACCAAATTTATTTAGCGCGCGGTCAGGATTTAAATTCTCAGATACAAAAGTTTCTTAGTGCGCGGCGCGAATTTGAATATAGGATTTTGATTGTGATATTTTTTATTAATTTTAAATGAAAATATTGTAAAACAATATGTATTGAATATCTTAGATAATTATATTTTTATGTATCATTTAATTAATATATGATCACCATTTGCTTGTTATCTTTAGACTGCATCCGTATTCCGCGCGGCTCTACTAAAAAGCGACTGCTTAGGTATTTATGGCTTGCCGCCTCGCTTCATCGATCCTCCGCAAAATATTTTGCGCATTTTCGCAGTGAAACACATGGTTTCGATTTGGTGGCAAGAAATTACACCTATTTGTTTTCTTTGGTTTTACTGTGTTTTATAGTGTTCATGCGCAGATGAGGCTTCAGCCCTTAGTTCGATATGTATCCTGAACTTGAACTGACTACATAAACACGCATTGGTGCGATTAAATGGTGAATGAAACTTTGTAGAAGGCAGATTCGTGTAGATTTGATTGATCGGAACGGATTTCATGATGACAGATGAAGGCACAGAGATCGAATCATCAAAAGATTGCTCCACTCAGACTTTCGGGCTGGATAAAGAATTTTTCTCATTCAACATTCCACCCAAACTGAAAAGGGTGGATGTGAGATGTGGGACAAGTTTGGTTGATGGGTTGAGGGAACATGTCCCGTCACCTCTGGCAACCACAGTCCAAGGACCAGGCCTAATCGGTCATGTATCATCTGGAATTGATCTACCTACAGATACTTCATGTTATCCAAACTATACTTTTGCTCACCCTGATCATGGTATGTTTCACTTTTTGTTTAAGAACTTTAAAGCTGGATTGCTGCTTGGGTTTTCTTGTGTGGAGTGTTGCTATTGTAATTATCCTCAACAGTCATCATGAACTTCTTTTAGGTTGTTACGAAACTGACTCCGACGCTCGCAGTAAATCTTTTATTAAGCAAGAAAATCAAGACTGGCTCGGAAATTGTCAAGGTGAGCAGCTACTATTTTCTATTGATTACCAAAACGTTTATCATTTTAAAAAGTTTACGTATAAAAACCTAAAATTATATTCTGAACTACCAATCTCTATATGTTCAGTGTTTTAAGCTAATTATTTATCTGTCCTCAGCGATAAACAACTTGGCGCTGATAAGAGAGCAGACCAGACTAGATTTGATTCCGTGCCAACAGTTTTCACAGTCTTTTAACTCACCACCGGTTACAATTCAGGTTATATATCTGCCTCATATCAATTTCATATGGTTTTGGCTGTCTCTAAAAATTTGAAATTCTGACCACAAATTTCACATTTAAATCAAGTGCTATGTAGTACTGTCTGTAATAGTAATAGTACTGACAACAATTTTAAATCTAAAAATATGAATTTCTAAACGTGAACGACCAGTTTTGATTTTTTGGAAACGCTCGTAGCTTTCACATAACACAAGTTTCATAAATTCAATAAACTGTAAAAACTTGTTATTTTAAAATTAGCTATTTTCTGTCGGATTTTATTAACTCCTCCCTCCAGGAGATGTATCCGGGACTACAAAAAGTTTTCCTAAAACCAGTGTTCTCCTACGCTTGTCTTATAGCTATGGCTCTTAAACATAGTTCAGACAACAGGCTGCCTGTAAACGAGATCTACAACTACATGCAGTGAGTTTACCTACTGATTTACTGATTATTTGTTACATTTATTTCATTTATTTACTCACGATTCTATTTATTTTTTCCAATTTACCTCCTGAGTCCCTCTTCTGTACGTCTATGCCAGTTAATCCACCAAAACAGATCCCTGAATCCTCTCCTTGCTATAATACGGAACATTTCACTTTGTTTATTTTACCGCCAGTTTCGCCCTGTTGTAGACAATATCAAAACCAAATCAGCTAATTCGATCTCGTCCACACGTACACCTACTACCCCAGGTACAATGGAATTTGTCAGAGAAGTGTGTGAATGTAGCGAGATTGTCATATTTTCAGAATGTGTCCCAGTTTGAGTGTACTTGTTCCCATTACCTTGAGAGTAGGAAGTGGAAGTGAGAATTTGGGCGCTGGCCCCGGCTCGGAACTAAAACAAGCAATTGTTACTCTCCGTAAACTTTGGAACGTTC
The DNA here is from genome assembly GCF_026151205.1 of Bolinopsis microptera. Taxonomy (NCBI): domain Eukaryota; kingdom Metazoa; phylum Ctenophora; class Tentaculata; order Lobata; family Bolinopsidae; genus Bolinopsis; species Bolinopsis microptera. The sequence continues at coordinate 3,648,655 of NC_087079.1, read as the reverse complement.
AGATTTAGCCAACGAAACGTCTCTAGGATGGGAGTAATTGATGTTTTTAAAATATTTGAACTTTTGGAATTTGTCTCATCTGATAAATATTAAATCTTACGGATTTCCCTTATGGGCTATGCTAAGAAGTACCGTAAACTTCAGATGTGATATCTACTTATCAGAACTCCTCAACTCCGGGATAGGCTGTGAAAATTGTTCACGCTTCTTAAATGTCTTTTTTAGAGAACTGCGCTTGTGAAGGGACTCTGCTTAACTTTAAGAGGTAAAAGCTAGATACCTAATCATGATGACCTAACCATATGGTACCCATGTTAATAATTTATCACATGCATAAACCTGTTTACAGACTAGGTGACGCTTAGTAACACGTCAATACATTAGTATTTCAGTTTTAAAGTGGTGTTATTTTAGCGAGTATTCTAAACGAAGCTGTGACGCAATGTTACTCAAAACTATTTGATAAAGCAGAGATCAAGTTCGAAAGTTAGAAACACTCGGTGAACTGCTTGCTCAGAAACTATGCGCTCTTTCGTAATATCAGTAACATGTTTACCATGTTTGATGTTTTCCAAATTATGAAAAAGATCATCTCTACTTTTGCTACCTATGTTAGTTAACTGGCGGACAAGCCACTGAAATATTCTGAAAGATATCTCCCGCAAACATTAATTGTGTGGCCCACTTCTGTAGCTGCTTTCACATGTTATCTTATACCATTATAACTAAATGATTCGCACACAGCACTCCTTACTTTAAAACAGGTGGCAGGTAATTTCACGATATCTCTTTTTGATCTTTGGTTCCTCAAAGTAAATGAACTACTTATGCAATATGAAATTGATATGGCATCTAATTGTGATCTTTCCCGCAAGAAATCTGCAGTTATTCTTGGAGGTTAATGTCAAGTAGACATAAATCCTGGAGAAATGCATTATATCTTAAAGGCTTTGCAGCTCTGATATGATGCGTGATCCTTATTTAAGCCACATTTTTGCTCTTTCTTGACAACCACATGCCGATCTCCACTTAACACTTGGTGAGCAGATGCTAGTTGATTCTACACCTTGTTATCGTATTAACAGTACTTGGTTCACCAGTACTCCTCATTTAACAGGTTCCTCTACAGGATGTTTCTCAGATATATCACTGTAAGCTTTGAATTGGTTTTACAGTTTATTGAAAGCGTTAAAAAACTGTCCGTAGCAGGGAACTCACACAACATAAAAACATCTTATAACATCTTATGCAACAGTGTCCGCCTGTAAATTAATTTTCGCTCCGTAACCACATTGTGTTTACCCGTTTCAGTTAGTTCTATTAGGAAAATTATATAAACTGGAGAAATCATCAGTAGGCCAAGGCAGACTAATATACAAAATATTTTCTTTGTTTTATAACTATTTTTTGTTTCATATCAATTGTAGTTGCCAGATTGATGGTAACTGCCGAGTTGGTCTTACTGAAACTACAGTCCTTCTCTCTCTCGAGGCAACTTAGAAAAAGTTTACAATTGTATGGGAATTATGGGTGGATACAATTCTTAGCTAGCCTGTTTCAAATATATGATGGCCAAGAAACTAACTTTCCTTGTGTTTGCTATGAAACAGATGATACAGTACAATACAAGCTGGAGACTGTTATCGTAATGTTATCGGTATGTTACGTAATTCAAATGCGATTGGTCAGTGATGCCAAATGGCGTTTGCTTCTAAACAAAATGATTATTCTCTAATCAATCAGTAGAACTTTCAATTACCGAAATTTTACAATCTATTTCTTATTTTATTTTCCCTGATACAATTTGCACAAATATTTCGGGGTCAAAATTGTACATACCGGATATACGACCGATCTAGAAATGTTCCCAACCGTTGCCCATTTGTGTGCAAACCATAAATAATCGGATGTCTTTGAAAATGCCAGCTGTGTTATAAAATATCTCACCCTCCAAAACACTCTCTTTAATTAAGAAACTTAAAAAAATTAAAGTATTGATTAAATAAACAGCCAAAAGCGTTGATTGATTTTGATTGAGTGAGAGTAGATTAGGTGACAGCAAAGAAGATTCTCTAACCAACTCTACGATGGTAACTAAATGATGAATCCTCTTCTTGAATAGCGTAGATGTAATAATATAAATGCGATGAGAATGAATGAAAGTACGTATACAGGGTGTGACTTTAAAATGTAATTATTTATCTACAATTTAAAACAAAAATCGAACTGTTTGTCTTATTTGTTAGATTCTAAGAGCCATTAAAAATGTGGTCACGAGTCTTGAAACACCCTGTATATTGTAAAACAGGTTAGCATCGACTCATCAGTTTCGGCCATATCTATACATAGTGCGCAAATATTCTTACGGAAGTATTATCTACTCACAGAAATGTTTGGACTTAACAACCTTTACCACCTCCTTATTAGGAGATAAACATAACATTACAATCGAGCACCGTCATCACACACGTGAACTTCTGTAGCAATCATTCGGAAACCACTTATTATTGGGAAACATTTTAAAAAGGCGTGGCCGTTTTATTCGACTTTTCACACTCACTAGCTATCCTTCAATTTTCTGGATTACAACTGGACGAATGAGGAACACCAAATTCCTTAAAGCAAGAGTGGGCGTCTTTCTTCAGCTTCACCGACTGTTTCATGTTTACAACAAACCTTCACGAGAGGAGCTAACATCAACGTTATCCTGGATCTGAGGAACCCCCTAAAGCTTGCTAGAGTAAGCGTGTAGATATAGAAGTTGGCCAGGGCATTGACAAGGACTATGTATGTTGAGAACCGATAGAAGTCCACCTGCCAAAAGATGTACTGATTTTCAGCCATGAATTCACTGGCTAGCAAATAGACAACTGCTGGAAGAGTAGCTATAGTGTAGACTGCTACTGTAAGGAGCACGGTCACCAGTCCTCGCCACTGAAGTTTTCCCGGCCCTCTTTTAGTGCTTCTCTTGGCTATAACAATTATCATGATACTGCTGACAAGAGTAATCGTGATAGCAATGAGTCCGACTGACCCAACAAAAACAGTACATATGATCCAAACTGCATCTTGATGTGACCGACTGTAGTCACAATTGTAGTCAAGGAAACTGAAGTAAACACCATGCTTCTCCGTTACTACGAGTACCACCGCTGGGAACAAGGAACATAGCCACAGACACAGGGTGGTGAAATGTGCTGATTTAGTAGAAAATGTGCACGCTCTCAGAGGAGATCTGACTATCCGAAACTTTGTGATTGAGAGAACACTGATGAGGAGACAGAAGGTTCCCCCCACAGTAAAGGTGACACAGTACTCAACATAACAGAGGTACTCACCGAAGATCCAACTGTTTGCCACCAAAGAAACGGAGCCAGGCAAGACTCTGAAGATGACGAGTATTATATCAGTAAGTGCTATGTACCGGATGAAGACCACCATGACCTTGTGTAGTTTGATTGCTTTGTATCTGCTAAGGGATCCGATGAGTATGAGAATGTCTCCTATCAATGAGAATAGAAGTATGGTAGAGCAGTATGAAGTGAGGAGCAGTCTTTCTGTTTTGTCATGGATTCCAGAGATGGTGTAGTTGTCGTATTTAATCTGCAGGTTGTTTCGCATTTTGTCTTCTCACTGAATGAAGAGAAATGTTGATAGTAATGGATGATTTGGATATTAATATACATGTTAGAAGTAAGTAATATGAAACAGGTATATAAGTAGCACTGAAACACTTTCTTTAGTTTAAGAAATGATTAAATAGACAGACAGCCAAAAGCAATTAATTTAGCGTGAGTAGGTGGAGAGAGCAAAATAGATTCTCTAGGCAACTCCGAGATGGTAACTAAACGATGAATCCTCTTCTTGAATAGCGTAGCTCTAATAATATAAATGCGATGAGAATGAATGAAAGTACGTTTATATTGTAAATTGTAAAACAGGTTAGCATCAGGTGACTGTATCCCAAGTTTCTGCTGTATCTATGATGCGCAAATATTCTTACGGAAGTATTATCTACTCACAGAAATGTTTGAACTTACCAACTTTTTATCACCTCCTTATTTGGAGATAAACAAGGCATTACAATCGAGCACCATCTGTACCGCACGAACTTCATATATGGGCATCTGTTTGAAGCACGTGTCACAATAATTAATAATAATGGTAGATTGAAGTTTAATGACTCCTATTTTAGGTTATACTCTTCAGTGTTACGTCAGAGATCTTTAAATTGGGTGCAAACCTCAGAACAGGCAGGGTTATTTTGAAATAACGCTTTATGATACATTATAATAAAGTTACAGTGACTCAATAGGTGAAACAATTAGCTCGCTAGTACGAGTAAGAATAAATTTGGGGAGTCGTGAGTGGCCTACCAGTGCTTTATATTATATTGTCCCCGGCCCGCTCAATTTATCACCTGGCAATCAACAATTAAATTAAAATTACACACATTTTGATCGTTCCTAATGTTTGTTTTGTCTTTGTATAAACAAATATATGATTCATTTAAAGTTTTGTGTAGTTTGTGTTTATTGTGAAAGTTGTTCACATAGTCCACTATCGGTGCAACGTTATTGAAAGTTCAAGTCCAAGATATTCAAGAAGTACTTTACCTGTGTATTGCAGCATTTTGTTAAACTTTTCAGATTCCTTCTCTTTGATACACCCATTTTTATTTACCGAGCAACTTGCAAGGTGCAGCACCTTTTTATTCAGAATAAGCTCATTGAAGTCTGACAGTGTTATGCACTTTCGACTCCCTTCATAACTTCAACTCGCTCAATGTCACAACAACAAAAAATACTTCTGTTCCAGCGTTTGTACCAATGCACATGCGCCACATGGACACTATTCACTCGGGTCTCTAAGATTTTCGCTTAGCTCCTTCACATTCTCCTCCTCATCGGATGAATACTCTTCATAAGGGTCATTATCGCTGGGATGATCACTCATGTCGCTATACTTATGGTGTTTTTACACGTCATACCACCTAGGCACCTGTGGTCTGAACTCGTCAGTTTCCTCATGGGATGAGTCGTGGTCTGAACTTGAATCCTTAGAGTTAGAAAACTCAGATGAATCGCTGCCAGTGGATGATATAACGTTTTGTCAAGTGGTTGAACTTGCACCTTGAACAAATGGTTACTTACTTCGTTACTTCCATCACATCCAAACAATACCCCATCTCATCACTAGTATTCAAATAAATCTGTAATTTTCCGCTTTTTATGCTTTTTGAAAAGATTTCGAGCAAAAATAAAAACTTTTTGTAAACATTTTCTTTTAACTATATTTCTCTTGCTGCAGTTCATAACTTGGTGCACCAAATGTCTAACTGTTGTGTTGCACATTGCAACAAAAAGCAAGGTACTCTCAGCGGTGACAGTGATTTCAGGCGTTTTATTCGTTGGTACCGTTTTCCCAAGAAGAAAGCTATGCAAAAGAAGTGGGCTGCCCCGGGTATTACGCCGTATTTCAGATCTTAACCCTGAATCTATGTCCGTATGTAGCGAACATTTTGAGGACGACGACTTCGCGTACAGAAACCTACTTGAGGCCGACATGTTCAGTGATGAGTTCCTAATTGGTCACCATATCAAGCTGAAAGATGATGCTGTACCCAATACCGATAGAAAGACTGGACACTTGCGTGTAGGACGACCTATTGCCACAAAAGCTATAAAACGCACCCATGATGATCACATTTCCCAGAATTTGGCAGCTGAACAAGCTGAACCATCGCCCAGTTCATCGAGGGCAAACAAACGTGTGCGAAGATCTACTATGGATATGGAGGACATTGACAAAATTATTGATCAGAATCAATCGATAGTTGGAAAACTTTAAAATCGGGTATAGACTGTAAACATGAAATTTAAAAAATATTGGTATAACGAAATTTAAAAATATTGGGATTAATTGGCAGTCTCTACTTACTTGGGCTACTTGGGGTTGCTTCATAGATCCTCTATCGGGTCATCAGAACGGCTGACCACCCGTGCAGCGAAGTTGCTGTCTTTTCTGCGCTCCAGTTCAATAACGAATTCCCGTTCTGGCAACAATATCCAGTAACAGGAGGTTCGTCCGGAATAGATGTAACAAACTCCGTCAACAATGACTCTCTAGAAGCACCGCATATTATATTTTAGAGTTTTCAGGACTCTAGATCTCTATTCACTGCTAGCTACGCATTGGTTTTAACATTCAGCTCGCAAAACGTATTGAGATTATATAAAAGTATATAACAGTTCCGTTTTTAAATACATGTTTGCTACAAAGAAGCACTGTGTTTTGCTCTTTCTCTTCTGGCTTATAAAATTGTTATATTATAAAAAAAAATCACCAGGCCAAGCCATCGCCCATCAGACTTACAGAGCATACCATAACCTTTGTAAAATAATTATTTTATTTCATATCATTTGTAGTTGCCCAGACTTATAGTAACTGCCGAGTTGGTCTTACTGAAACTAAAGTCTCTTACGTACTGGGCAACTTATAAAAAGTTATTAAAAGGAAGGTAATTCGAAGTTAGTCTGTTTCAAATATATAATGATTGACAAACTAACTTTCCTTGTGTTTACCATGAACCAGGTGGTATAGCAGTGTGCATAGTATGTTGCTGTGTTTACCATGAACCAGGTGGTATAGCAGTGTGCATAGTATGTTGCTGTGTTTACCATGAACCAGGTGGTATAGCAGTGTGCATAGTATGTTGCTCGCTGGGACTATTGTCGTATATTAAGTTTCGTGTAGAAGTTGTGCCATATGTTAAAACAGCTGATACTGTCCTTATGAATCTCAGGATCATTCTATATTATGTATAATAAATCTGGTATGTGCGATATTAAATAGAATCATCGCTGTTCCAGCGGACTTATTTTAAACAGGGTACAAGATGTTTGTCATATGTTTATTGGAGTTGTGAGGACTCTGAATTGGTTTTATTTTAACTAAAAGCTGCCTGTACCGCACAATTCACAAAACATGTTATGATTTTATAAGAAAGGGTCCGTCGGAAAATTGATTTTTGCTTTCTAAATTGTGTTTTGCCCTCTCTCCAGTCTTCATTGACAGAAAATGTTGTTAACTATTAGAATATTCACTTCTTAAGGGGGGGGGGGGGGGGGGGGGGGACCCCAACCGCCAAACGGTGCCCGCGGGGCAGCCACGCCCATATTTGGTCCAAATTAGGCCCAATTTAGCCAAATACCCTGAGCATGCCCAAAAACCCAGATTTTAGGTGCTCTACTTGTAGCTAGTAGTCCCTTGAACTCGTTTACGAATTTTCATCAAGATTGGGAAAAAATGACTGAGTTATGAGCCAAAAACCATATGACCATATTTGGGCATACGCACCAAATTTGATCGATTTTGGCCCATAAATTGATTAAATATCAATATTTTTGAATGAAACCAACTTTATATGGAAGGTAAGCCTAAACTACACATTCTCTATGATTATCAACTCAGTATCTACCTAACTGTGGATTCTGTGTTCAAATAATCGCAAAAAATGAACAAAATCGCCCATATCTCAGTTCGCAATATTTGCGAAACTGATTTCGCTCAAAACAATAGAACTCAATAGGGTTTCAATATTTTAACATGAAATTTTCAGAATCAACGTAGAATCGCAAGTTTTGTATTGGAATTTTGAGTTAGGCCTTTAAAAAAATTTGGCGGCCAAATTCCAAAATTTGCATTGCAAAATTCAGAGTCCAGGTGTTAGAGTCCCAGAGTCCCCCCCCCCCCCTTAAGCACATGGTCATCAGACATACTTAGCATACCATTGTCTTCAGTCTTTGTTTTATAACTGTATTTTATTTCATATAAATTATAGTTGCCAGACTGAAGTAACTGCCGAGTTGGTCTTAATGAAACTTCAGTCCTTCTCTCTCTCTCGGGGCAACTCATAAAAATTAATAATATAGAATAATTAAAAGTTAGTCTGTTTCAAATATATGATGGTAGACGAACTAACTTTCCTTGTGTTTACTATGAAACAGGTGGCAGCATCATGGTGTTCAAGGTTACATTCATTTAGATTTTATTTGCCCTTATCTTTACATTTTACAGCACTGCGTGTAAGAAGGCGGAAATATAGGATTTTCTGTAGTCACGCGTAAATGAGTCACGCATTTCAACAGCCTATTTAAGGGCAGACTAGTTTAGTACCGGGGTCCCCTTTTAGTATATTTTTATGAAGTCTTGAGTACGTTTAATCAAGCAAGTATCGAGAATTTTGATTTATTGTTAAGTGATATTATTACGACATTACGTTTATTTGACCAGATAATTCAGACCATCTTTTCAATTCTATTTAGACATTTTCAGTGAGACACACTTCTCTCCTACACGTATTTATTGTTGAAGTTTAGTAAGGCACACTCCTTACTGTTGTATCAGACACGCTTCTGATACAACCAATTTGAATAGACACACTTCTCTCCTTTACGTATTTATTGTTGAAGTTTAGTAAGGCACACTCCTTACTGTTGTATCAGACACGCTTCTGATACAACCAATTTGAAGAGACACACTTCTCTCCTACACGTATTTATAGTTGAAGTTTAGTAAGGCACACTCCTTACTGTTGTATCAGACACGCTTCTGATACAACCAATTTGAAGAGACACACTTCTCTCCTACACGTATTTATAGTTGAAGTTTAGTAAGGCACACTCCTTACTGTTGTATCAGACACGCTTCTGATACAACCAATTTGAAGAGACACACTTCTCTCCTACACGTATTTATAGTTGAAGTTTAGTAAGGCACACTCCTTACTGTTGTATCAGACACGCTTCTGATACAACCAATTTGAAGAGACACACTTCTCTCCTACACGTATTTATTGTTGAAGTTTAGTAAGGCACACTCCTTACTGTTGTATCAGACACGCTTCTGATACAACCAATTTGAAGAGACACACTTCTCTCCTACACGTATTTATAGTTGAAGTTTAGTAAGGCACACTCCTTACTGTTGTATCAGACACGCTTCTGATACAACCAATTTGAAGAGACACACTTCTCTCCTACACGTATTTATAGTTGAAGTTTAGTAAGGCACACTCCTTACTGTTGTATCAGACACGCTTCTGATACAACCAATTTGAAGAGACACACTTCTCTCCTACACGTATTTATTGTTGAAGTTTAGTAAGGCACACTCCTTACTGTTGTATCAGACACGCTTCTGATACAACCAATTTGAAGAGACACACTTCTCTCCTACACGTATTTATTGTTGAAGTTTAGTAAGGCACACTCCTTACTGTTGTATCAGACACGCTTCTGATACAACCAATTTGAAGAGACACACTTCTCTCCTACACGTATTTATTGTTGAAGTTTAGTAAGGCACACTCCTTACTGTTGTATCAGACACGTTTCTGATACAACCAAATTGCAGAGACACACTTTTAACAGTTCCGTCTTTAAATACATGTTTACTACAAAGATGCATTGTGTTTTGCTCTTTCTCTTCTGATTTATAAAATTGTCATATTATAAAAAAATGAGAAAAAATTCACCAGGCCAGGGGGTCCTTCCGAAACGGTACTTTGGGAAATACATAAGAAGAGTTTCGGAAACACCGTTACGAATTCTACTTAAGTCGACCATACACAGAGCCACTTAAACGTGTTTTCGGAAAGGACCCCCTGGCCATCGTCATCAGACTTACAGAGCATACCATAACCTTTGTATAATAATTATTTTATTTCATATCATTTGTAGTTGCCCAGACTTATAGTAACTGCCGAGTTGGTCTTACTGAAACTAAAGTCTCTTACGTACTGGGCAACTTATAAAAAGTTAGATTAAGTGAGGTAATTCAAAGTTAGTCTGTTTCAAATATATAATGATTGACGAACTAACTTTCCTTGTGTTTACCATGAACCAGGTGGTATAGCAGTGTGCATAGTATGTTGCTGTGTTTACCATGAACCAGGTGGTATAGCAGTGTGCATAGTATGTTGCTGTGTTTACCATGAACCAGGTGGTATAGCAGTGTGCACAGTATGTTGCTGTGTTTACCATGAACCAGGTGGTATAGCAGTGTGCATAGTATGTTGCTCGCTGGGACTATTGTCTTATATTAGGTTTTGTCTTATACTTGTGTTTACCATGAACCAGGTGGTATAGCAGTGTGCATAGTATGTTGCTCGCTGGGACTATTGTTTTATATTACGTTTCGTGTAGAAGTTATGCCATATGTCTGTTCTTAAAACAGCTGATACTGTCGTAATGATCAGGATAATTCTATATAATGTATGATAAATCTGGTATGTGCGATATTTAATAGAATCATCTGTTCCAGCGGACTTATTTTAAACAGGGCACAAGATGTTTCTCATATGTTTATTGGAGTTGTGAGGACTCTGAATTGGTTTTATTTTTACTAAAAGCTGCCTCTACCGCACTATTAAAAAAAACATGTTATGATTTTATAAGAAAGTGTCCGTCGGTAAATTAATTTTTGCTTTCTAAATTGTGTTTTGCCCTCTCTCCAGTATCCATTGACAGAAAATGTTGTTAACTGTTAGAATATTGACTTCTTTAGCACATGGTCATCATACATACATAGCATACCATTGTCTTCAGTCTTTGTTTTATAGCTATTTTGTTTCATATCAATTATAGTTGCCAGACTGAAAGTAACTGCCGAGTTGGTCTTACTGAAACTACAGTCCTTCTCTCTCTCGAGGCAACTTATAAAAATTTGTTGTATTTGTAGGATAATTCAAAGCTAGTCTGTTTTAAATATATGATGGTAGATGAACTAACTTTCCTTGTGTTTACTATGAACCAGGTGGCCGCATCATGTTTTGTTTGGGGACCGGTTTTTGGTACACCGGCCAATGTTTACAAAATCATAGGATACATAACAATATAATTTTATCTAATATACGTGAATATGGAAATTAAAAATTATGATGTAACCTTATACGTTTATTCATTAAAAAAGACAAAAACTTTAAAAATTAAAACTTGCATTATCATGATTTATTAACATAGTGACAAATAATTTGATTTGATACGACAGATGATCACACACACTGTTTTATAAGCTATTTGTGTCAGATTACCGATCAGTGGGCAGTGCAGAGTCGATGGTATAGTACTCTGTATCAGTATAGTGCTCTTGATTGAAGTTAAAACAAATACGAATAACTGAGCCCATGTCTTATCAGCACCTGCTAGCGCTATCATTTATCAATATCAATCATCAGAATGTTGCTGGCCAGCAACATACTGATGTGGCTGCTTTACTGATGAACTGTTACTTTACTGATGTACAGGATGACTCTATGTAATAATTAAGGGGACATACACCAAAAGCTTTTATGCCCTGGCCCTGCTGTTAACGTCATATTAAGAAAGTATACATAAAAACAATAAGATTTGATACATTAAAAATTATTTTTGAGGACCCGCACTTTCGAAAAAATAAATATTTTCTTTTTTGAAAGTTTTGGAAATTTTGAGAAGTCTGTCACTGTAATACCGATATTTCAGTCATTTTAAACGTTTATTGACTGATTTTTTAACTGAACATTATTTACAATCCGTACAAGAAGCCCTTCAAAGGATTTTATAATTAAAATATAGATGACGAAGTTACAGGCCAAACAAGGTCGAGAGAAGCAAAATTGAAATTTTTGTAAAAATCAAAGTTGTACATTTTACCATTCACCCAGGTCATAAGATATCGCTTCAAAAATTCTTGTGAATGTAGCTGATGATCATATCCAACTTTTTGGGACAGTATTTCTCTCAATTTTGAGTTTTAAGGTATGAAATGTGGCCTCAAACGACTTAGTAAAATTAATCGTAAAAAGGGCCAAACATGGCCGATTTAAAGCTTTAAATGCCTATAACTCAAAAAGTATCAGTTTTTTTGAAATAATTTTTACAGAATCGTAATCAGCTTGAGAGGACAAATCTTTTAAAATAGGTGATTTTAGAAGACAAATTGTCTTAAATAATTTTCTAGCTCGAACACAAGGGTCCCCCCTTGTATAAATTTTGTACAATTGTACACATTTTTTTTCAAATTTTGTGTCTTTAACTATTATAAATTTGGTACTAAAAGATTCGTCTTACCAAGCTGATTACGATCCTGTAAAAATTATTTCAAAAAAACTGATACTTTTTGAGTTATAGGCATTTTAAGCCTTAAATCTGCCATGTTTGGCCCTTTTTACGATTAATTTTACTAAGTCGTTTGAGGCCACATTTCATACCTTAAAACTCAAAATTGAGAGAAATCCTGTTTCAAAAAGTTGGATATGATCATCATCTACACTCACAAGAATTTTTGAAGCGATATCTTATGACCTGGGTGAATGGTAAAATATACAACTTTGATTTTTACAAAAATTTCAATTTTGCTTCTCTCGACCTTGTTTGGCCTGTAACTTCGTCATCTATATTTTAATTATAAAATCCTTTGAAGGGCTTCTTGTACAGATTGTAAATAATATTCATTTAAAAAATCAGTCAATAAACGTTTAAAATGACTGAAATATCGGTATTACAGTGACAGACTTCTCAAAATTTCCAAAACTTTCAAAAAAGAAAATATTTATTTTTTCGAAAGTGCGGGTCCTCAAAAATAATTTTTAATGTATCAAATCTTATTGTTTTTATGTATACTTTCTTAATATGACGTTAACAGCAGGGCCATGGCAGTCTCTACTTACTTGGGTTACTTGGGGTTGCTTCATAGATCCTCTATCGGGTCATCAGAACGGCTGACCACCCGTGCAGCGAAGTTGCTGTCTTTTCTGCGCTCCAGTTCAATAACGAATTATCGTTCTGGCAACAATATCCAGTAACAGGAGGTTCGTCCGGAATAGATGTAACAAACTCCGTCAACAATGACTCTCTAGAAGCACCGCATATTATATTTTAGAGTTTTCAGGACTCTAGATCTCTATTCACTGCTAGCTACGCATTGGTTTTAACATTCAGCTCGCAAAACTTATTGAGATTAAATATAAAAGTATATAACAGTTCCGTTTTTAAATACATGTTTGCTACAAAGAAGCACTGTGTTTTGCTCTTTCTCTTCTGGCTTATAAAATTGTTATATTATAAAAAATGAGAATAAAATCACCAGGCCAGGCCATCAGACATACAGAGCATACCATAACCTTTATATATGTATTAACTGTTTTATTTCATATAAATTATAGTTGCCAGACTGAAAGTAACTGCCGAGTTGGTCTTACTGAAACCACAGTCCTTTTCTCTCTCTCGAGGCAACTTATAAAAATTTGTTGTGTATACGTAGAATAATTCAAAGCTAGTCTGTTTCAAATATATAATGGTCGACAAACTAACTTTCCTTGTGTTTACAATGAACCAGGTGGTGTAGCAGTGTGCATAGTATGTTGCTGTGTTTACCATGAACCAGGTGGTATAGCAGTGTGCATAGTATGTTGCTCGCTGGGACTATTGTCTTATATTACGTTTCTTGTAGAAGTTGTGCCAAATGTTAAAACTGCTGATATAACTGTCCTTATGATCAGGATAATTCTATATAATGTATGATAAATCTGGTATGTGCGATATTAAATAGAATCATCTGTTCCAGCGGACTTATTTTAAACAGGGCACAAGATGTTTTTGCATATGTTTATTGGAGTTGTGAGGACTCTGAATTGGTTTTATTTTAACTAAAAGCTGCCTGTACCGCACAATTCACAAAGCATGTTATGATTTTATAAGAAAGTGTCCGTCGGTAAATTAATTTTTGCTTTCTAAATTGTGTTTTGCCCTCTCTCCAGTCTCCATTGACAGAAAATGTTGTTAACTGTTAGAATATTCACTTGTTTAGCACATGGTCATCAGACATACTTAGCATACCATTGTCTTCAGTCTTTGTTTTATAGCTATTTTGTTTCATATCAATTGTAGTTGCCAGACTGAAAGTAACTGCCGAGTTGGTCTTACTGAAACTACAGTCCTTCTCTCTCTCGAGGCAACTCATAAAAATTTGTTTAAAGTATAATTCAAAGATGGTAGACGAACTAACTTTCCTTGTGTTTTCTATGAACCAGGTGGCCGCATCATGTTTTGTTTGGGGACCGGTTTTTGGTACACCGGCCAATGTTTACAAAATCATATGATACATAACAATATAATTTTATTTAATATACGTGAATATGAAAATTGAAAATTATGATGTAACCTTATACGTTTATTCATTAAAAAAAACAAAAACTTTGAAAATTAAAACTTGCATTATATCATGATTTATTAACATAGTGACAAATAATTTGATTTGATACAACAGATGATCACACGCACTGTTTTATAAGCTACTTGTGTCAGATTACCGATCAGTGGGTAGTGTAGAGTCGATGGTTTAGTACTCTGTATCAGTATAGTGCTCTTGATTGAAGTTAAAACAAATACGAATAACTGAGCCCATGTCTTATCAGCACCTGCTAGCGCTATCATCTATCAATATCAATCATCAGAATGTTGCTGGCCATCAACATTCTGATGTGGCTGCTTTACTGATGAACTGTTACTTTACTGATGTACAGGATGTAATGATTAATGAATTATATAAATCTAGCATATGTAATTTAATTGGATAATATAATCACCATTTAAAACACGAGAATTAGTAGAGATATTTGGTGTAGTACGGAATTTGTTAGATCAAGTAACCAAAGTCTCCTCAGGTGGGAGTTTCCTTACTTCAGAACCGCCCCTGAGGGCTGGAAGGTGAGATTAATAACAAATAATATTGTAACTACATGTTAAGTTCTTGATAATAACTGTAGAGCTTTTGGATCTAACAGAATGTTTCTTCGATGAATTAGTCAACGAAATATTCTCAGAATTCTGTTCGACACAACCTATCGCTGAATAAAGCGTTTTATAAAGTTGTCCGTACGCCGTCACGCCCCACGTCTCTCCGTCCCTTATCAATCACCGGAAAAGGTAACCATTGGTTGTTTGTTGTTTCAGTAACAAATTAACAGGATTATCCCTATCTGATGTAGTGGTATTTCAGAATAAACAAAAACCCAAGTTTGATCAGGAGCTTTCGTCTTCTGTAACATTCTATAAAGTACACTTTTCCTACATTGCCTACATACCGTTTGATTCTCCTGTTACAGGATGTTACTGGCTACTAGACCCTACCAAGGAGAATGGAATGAACGAGGAGATATTGAAGTGGAAGAGAAAACACCCCGAGGCAGTGCGGGCCAGCATGTCAAACCCTGCCAACTACTGGAACCCTCCAAATACAGGTAAAATTGAAAATGTTACTTCAAATGTTAATATTTTGAGTACAGTAAAGTTTTATATTATTATTGGTGTGCTTTTTTAACGTGAGGTTTACAAATTAAATGACAGTGAAATCAGATTTGATTGACTCTATTAAACAACAGATTTCACACCCACAGGACTAGGCTCACCTCCAGCACACCTGAAGAATGTTCTAGTTCCCTCCCGACCCCGGTACAACCCCTACCCCCGCACACTACGACCTGCTATCCCAGTGGGTGGTGACCCGGAGAGTTGTACTGGGATCACGTCTACTCAGCAGTCTCCGGTATCAGTCAGGGATCAGAGTTGTGGAAGTGAGGTGAGTGGAGAGGGTCTGGTTGGCATGGTGCCAAGACACTGTGCGGATATGGTGCCATGTAATGTGCCTGTTGAAGAGAAATGGGTTTCAAATGATGGAGTTCTCTTTCCTCCTCATTTCATTGGCTGATCAGATGATTGTCATTGTGAGAAATCGTAGAACGATATACTGGGGAGGGATTTGTATTTGCTTTATCAGACTTAACGAATAACGATAGATAATATTACGTTGGTTGTTTAACAAAGGAGTATGCTTGGAATCAGACAAGAACTTTTTATATGTTTTTATTGTTTTTATCGCACGCCAATGGACTAGCAGATAAACTATGATGAAGTGAATACATTGCTGGGGTCTTCCTGCATTACATGTTTTCATATAAAATAACCTGCCGATAGTCATATGAAGTAGATGTTATCACATTATGGGCATTATGATAAAGCAAAAAACGGTTCATGAATCGTTTTTATAGTAATCTGTGGGAAGTGGTCGGAAGTAGTATATGGTAAGAGTCAACATAGTATTTAGCTAACGTGGATAATTTATAGTAATAACGTGGATAATTTATTACTATAAATTATCCACGTTATTCCGGGCCAATGTTTTTAATTATATGCTCCTAAAAATGTAATTCGTTTTGCAGCTTATTTTGTATCACTTTCATAAATCCATTTTTAAAATCCAGACCTATATGTATGTTTGATTTATTAACCAGATTTAAAAATAAGTGACTAGAATACTGGTTAATAATCGGGAGCCACAAATAACAGATATGATCCTGTAGTTGCTTCGCTCCATAAGCTACAATTAGAAAACCTTACTTTGTTTGAGATGGCACGGTATCTACTATCTTGATATAATACATGTAACGCCAAATTTGGCACATAGAAACTCATTCAAACTCGCACAGATTATTCGTATTATTACCATATATCTGGAAAGTTTCTATCGGGCAGTTCTAGATAAAATCAAAAATATATTCTGAGTTATTTACTAAAACACTCGATTTTCAACGTTTTGATTTGGAACAGTTTTGACGAAAGTCCTTCTGCAAAATTGGAGTTGGACTTTCTGTTCCATTTGTTCCGCGGAACAATATTTGACGAAAGTCGATTATCTTGAGATCCTACTGATAAATTTTCTTTAAACTTTCCAGATAGTTGTATGGCTATGAGACGGATATTCTGTGCGATTTTGTGCGAATTTCTATGTGCCAAACCTGATATATGACTTCAAACACAAGAAAATATCTCAAAATGGCGGTTTGTAGCGGAACGCAGGCACATATTTCGAGATCCTACTGATAAATTTTCTTTAAACTTTCCAGATAGTTGTATGGCTGTGAGACGGATATTCTGTGCGATTTTGGGCGAATTTCTATGTGCCAAACCTGAGATATGACTTCAAACACAAGAAAATATCTCAAATTGGCGCGTTCTAGCGGAACGCAGGCACATATTTCGAGATCCTACTGATAAATATTCTTTAAACTTTCCAGATAGTTGTATAGCTATGAGACGGATATTCTGTGCGACTTTTGGTGAATTTCTATGTGCCAAACCTGAGATATGACTTCAAACACAAGAAAATATCTCAAAATGGGGGTTTCTAGCGGAACGCAGGCACATATTTCGAGATCCTACTGATAAATTTTTTTAAACTTTCCAGATAGTTGTATCGCTGTGAGACGGATATTCTGTGCGATTTTGGGCGAATTTCTATGTGCCAAACCTGAGATATGACTTCAAACACAAGAAAATATCTCAAATTGGCGCGTTCTAGCGGAACGCAGGCACATATTTCGAAATCCTACTGATAAATTTTCTTTAAACTTTCCAGATAGTTGTATGGCTATGAGACGGATATCCTGTGCGATTTTGGGCGAATTTCTATGTGCCAAACCTGAGATATGACTTCAAACACAAGAAAATATCTCAAATTGGCGCGTTCTAGCGGAACGCAGGCACATATTTCGAGATCCTACTGATAAATTTTCTTTAAACTTTCCAGATAGTTGTATGGCTATGAGACGGATATTCTGTGCGATTTTGGGCGAATTTCTATGTGCCAAACCTGAGATATGACTTCAAACACAAGAAAATATCTCAAATTGGCGCGTTCTAGCGGAACGCAGGCACATATTTCGAGATCCTACTGATAAATATTCTTTAAATTTTCCAGATAGTTGTATGGCTGTGAGACGGATATTCTGTGCGATTTTGTGCGAATTTCTATGTGCCAAACCTGATATATGACTTCAAACACAAGAAAATATCTCAAAATGGCGGTTTGTAGCGGAACGCAGGCACATATTTCGAGATCCTACTGATAAATTTTCTTTAAACTTTCCAGATAGTTGTATGGCTGTGAGACGGATATTCTGTGCGATTTTGGGCGAATTTCTATGTGCCAAACCTGAGATATGACTTCAAACACAAGAAAATATCTCAAATTGGCGCGTTCTAGCGGAACGCAGGCACATATTTCGAGATCCTACTGATAAATATTCTTTAAACTTTCCAGATAGTTGTATAGCTATGAGACGGATATTCTGTGCGACTTTTGGTGAATTTCTATGTGCCAAACCTGAGATATGACTTCAAACACAAGAAAATATCTCAAAATGGCGGTTTCTAGCGGAACGCAGGCACATATTTCGAGATTCTACTGATACATTTTTTAAAAACTTTCCAGATAGTTGTATGGCTGTGAGACGGATATTCTGTGCGATTTTGGGCGAATTTCTATGTGCCAAACCTGAGATATGACTTCAAACACAAGAAAATATCTCAAATTGGCGCGTTCTAGCGGAACGCAGGCACATATTTCGAGATCCTACTGATAAATTTTCTTTAAACTTTCCAGATAGTTGTATGGCTATGAGACGGATATTCTGTGCGATTTTGGGCGAATTTCTATGTGCCAAACCTGAGATATGACTTCAAACACAAGAAAATATCTCAAATTGGCGCGTTCTAGCGGAACGCAGGCACATATTTCGAGATCCTACTGATAAATTTTCTTTAAACTTTCCAGATAGTTGTATGGCTATGAGACGGATATTCTGTGCGATTTTGGGCGAATTTCTATGTGCCAAACCTGAGATATGACTTCAAACACAAGAAAATATCTCAAATTGGCGCGTTCTAGCGGAACGCAGGCACATATTTCGAGATCCTACTGATAAATTTTCTTTAAACTTTCCAGATAGTTGTATGGCTGTGAGACGGATATTCTGTGCGATTTTGGGCGAATTTCTATGTGCCAAACCTGAGATATGACTTCAAACACAAGAAAATATCTCAAAATGGCGGTTTCTAGCGGAACGCAGGCACATATTTCGAGATCCTACTGATAAATTTTCTTTAAACTTTCCAGATAGTTGTATGGCTGTGAGACGGATATTCTGTGCGATTTTGGGCGAATTTCTATGTGCCAAACCTGAGATATGACTTCAAACACAAGAAAATATCTCAAAATGGCGGTTTCTAGCGGAACGCAGGCACATATTTCGAGATCCTACTGATAAATTTTCTTTAAACTTTCCAGATAGTTGTATGGCTGTGAGACGGATATTCTGTGCGATTTTGGGCGAATTTCTATGTGCCAAACCTGAGATATGACTTCAAACACAAGAAAATATCTCAAATTGGCGCGTTCTAGCGGAACGCAGGCACATATTTCGAGATCCTACTGATAAATTTTCTTTAAATTTTCCAGATAGTTGTATGGCTATGAGACAGATAATCTGAGCAAGTTTGGGCGAATTTCTATGTGCCAAACTTGAGATATGACTTCAAACTCATGAAAACATCTCAAATTGGCGGTTTCGGAACGATATTTGACGAAAGTCGATTATTTTGAGATCCTACTGATAAATTTTCTTTAAACTTTCCAGATAGTTGTATGGCTATGAGACGGATATTCTGTGCGATTTTGGGCGAATTTCTATGTGCCAAACCTGAGATATGACTTCAAACACAAGAAAATATCTCAAAATGGCGGTTTCTAGCGGAACGCAGGCACATATTTCGAGATCCTACTGATAAATTTTCTTTAAACTTTCCAGATAGTTGTATGGCTGTGAGACGGATATTCTGTGCGATTTTGGGCGAATTTCTATGTGCCAAACCTGAGATATGACTTCAAACTCATGAAAACATCTCAAATTGGCGGTTTCGGAACGATATTTGACGAAAGTCGATTATTTTGAGATCCTACTGATACATTTTCTTTAAACTTTCCAGATAGTTGTATGGCTATGAGACGGATATTCTGTGCGATTTTGGGCGAATTTCTATGTGCCAAACCTGAGATATGACTTCAAACACAAGAAAATATCTCAAAATGGCGGTTTCTAGCGGAACGCAGGCACATATTTCGAGATCCTACTGATAAATTTTCTTTAAACTTTCCAGATAGTTGTATGGCTGTGAGACGGATATTCTGTGCGATTTTGGGCGAATTTCTATGTGCCAAACCTGAGATATGACTTCAAACACAAGAAAATATCTCAAATTGGCGCGTTCTAGCGGAACGCAGGCACATATTTCGAGATCCTACTGATAAATTTTCTTTAAACTTTCCAGATAGTTGTATGGCTATGAGACGGATATTCTGTGCGATTTTGGGCGAATTTCTATGTGCCAAACCTGAGATATGACTTCAAACACAAGAAAATATCTCAAATTGGCGGTTTCTAGCGGAACGCAGGCACATATTTCGAGATCCTACTGATAAATTTTCTTTAAACTTTCCAGATAGTTGTATGGCTATGAGACAGATATTCTGAGCAAGTTTGGGCGAATTTCTATGTGCCAAACTTGAGATATGACTTCAAACACAAGAAAATATCTCAAATTGGCGGTTTCTAGCGGAACGCAGGCACATATTTCGAGATCCTACTGATAAATTTTCTTTAAACTTTCCAGATAGTTGTATGGCTATGAGACGGATATTCTGTGCGATTTTGGGCGAATTTCTATGTGCCAAACCTGAGATATGACTTCAAACACAAGAAAATATCTCAAAATGGCGGTTTCTAGCGGAACGCAGGCACATATTTCGAGATCCTACTGATAAATTTTCTTTAAACTTTCCAGATAGTTGTATGGCTGTGAGACGGATATTCTGTGCGATTTTGGGCGAATTTCTATGTGCCAAACCTGAGATATGACTTCAAACACAAGAAAATATCTCAAATTGGCGCGTTCTAGCAGAACGCAGGCACATATTTCGAGATCCTACTGATAAATTTTCTTTAAACTTTCCAGATAGTTGTATGGCTATGAGACAGATAATCTGAGCAAGTTTGGGCGAATTTCTATGTGCCAAACTTGAGATATGACTTCAAACTCATGAAAACATCTCAAATTGGCGGTTTCGGAACGATATTTGACAAAAGTCGATTATTTTGAGATCCTACTGATAAATTTTCTTTAAACTTTCCAGATAGTTGTATGGCTATGTGATGGATAATCTGAGCAAGTTTGGGCGAATTTCTATGTACAAACTTGAGATATGACTTCAAACACAAGAAAATATCTCAAAATGGCGGTTTCTAGCGGAACGCAGGCACATATTTCGAGATCCTACTGATAAATTTTCTTTAAACTTTCCAGATAGTTGTATAGCTATGAGACGAATATTCTGTGTGATTTTGGGCGAATTTCTATTTGCCAAACCTGAGATATGACTTCAAACACAAGAAAATATCTCAAAATGGCGGTTTCTAGCGGAACGCAGGCACATATTTCGAGATCCTACTGATAAATTTTCTTTAAACTTTCCAGATAGTTGTATGGCTGTGAGACGGATATTCTGTGCGATTTTGGGCGAATTTCTATGTGCCAAACCTGAGATATGACTTCAAACACAAGAAAATATCTCAAATTGGCGCGTTCTAGCGGAACACAGGCACATATTTCGAGATCCTACTGATAAATTTTCTTTAAATTTTCCAGATAGTTGTATGGCTATGAGACAGATAATCTGAGCAAGTTTGGGCGAATTTCTATGTGCCAAACTTGAGATATGACTTCAAACTCATGAAAACATCTCAAATTGGCGGTTTCGGAACGATATTTGACAAAAGTCGATTATTTTGAGATCCTACTGATAAATTTTCTTTAAACTTTCCAGATAGTTGTATGGCTATGTGATGGATAATCTGAGCAAGTTTGGGTGAATTTCTATGTACAAAACTTGAGATATGACTTCAAACACAAGAAAATATCTCAAAATGGCGGTTTCTAGCGGAACGCAGGCACATATTTCGAGATCCTACTGATAAATTTTCTTTAAACTTTCCAGATAGTTGTATAGCTATGAGACGAATATTCTGTGTGATTTTGGGCGAATTTCTATTTGCCAAACCTGAGATATGACTTCAAACACAAGAAAATATCTCAAATTAACGCGTTTTAGTGGAACGCAGACACATATTTCGAGATCCTATGCTGATACATTTTCTTTAAACTTTCCAGATATTTGTATGGCTATAACAGTCCTCCATTCCTCTTCATCCTTCTCCTCCTCAGTCCTCCTCCTCCTTCTCCTCCTCAGTCTTCCTCTTCCTTCTCCTCCTCAGTCCTACTCCTCCTCCTCCTCCTCCTCCTCATTCTCCTCTTCAGTCCTCCTCATCCTCCTCTTCCTCTTGATTATCTGTCTAATAGCCCTCCTCTTCAGTCCTCCTCCTCCTCCTCTTCCTCCTCCTTCTCAGTCCTCCTCCTCAGTCTTCCTCCTCCTCAGTCATCATCCTCCTCCTCCTCCTCGGTCCTCCTCCTCCTCGTCAGTCCTTCTTCTCCTCATCAGTCTTCCTCCTTCTCTTTCTCCTCCTCCTCAGTCCTCCTCAGTCCTCCTTCTCCTCCTCCTCCTCTTCCTTCTCCTCCTCCTGTGTCCTCATCCTCCCCCTCCTTCTGAGTCTTCCTCCTGAGTCCTCCTGAGTCCTCCTCCATCTGAGTCCTCCTGATTCCTCCTCCTCCTGAGTCCACACCCTCCTGAGTCCTATTCCTCCTCCACCTCCTCCACTTCCTCGTCCTCTTCAGTCCTCCTCCTCCTTCTGAGTCTACCTTCTCCTACACTTCCTCCTCCTCCTCAGTCTTCCTCAGTCCTCCTCCTCCTCCTCCTCAGTCCTCCTCCTCCTCCTCCTCAGTCCTCCTCCTCCTCATTCATCATCCTCCTCCTCCTCAGTACGCCTCCTCCTCATCAGTCATTATCCTCCTCCTCCTCATCCTCCTCCTCCTCCTCCTCCTCTTCCTCCTCCACCTCAGTCCTCAGTCCTCCTCCTCTTCCTCCTTCTCCTCCTCAGTCCTCCTCCTCCTTCTCCTCCTCATCAGTACTCCTCCTAAGTCTTTCTCCTCATCCTCTGTCCTATTCCTCCTCCTCCTCCTCCTCCTCCTCCTCCTCCTCCACCTCAGTCCTCAGTCCTCAGTCCTCTTCCTCTTCCTCCTTCTCCTCCTCAGTCCTCCATCTCCTTCTCCTCCTCATCAGTACTCCTCCTAAGTCTTTCTCCTCATCCTCTGTCCTATTCCTCATCAGTCCTCCTCCTCCTCAGTCCTCCTCCTCAGTCCTCTTCCTCCTCATTCTCCTCTTCAGTCCTCCTCATCCTCATGCTCCTCTTCCTCTTGATTATCTGTCTCATAGCCATACAACTATCTGGAAAGGGGGATCATGTGTATTTTCAAAGTCTTCCTCCTCCTCAGTCATCATCCTCCTCCTCCTCAGTCCTCCTCCTCCTCGTCAATCCTTCTCCTCCTCCTCATCAGTCCTCCTCCTCCTCCTTCTCTTCTTCCTCCTCGTCAGTCCTCCTCAGTCTTCCTTCTCCTCCTCCTCCTCTTCCTCCTCCTCCTCCTCAGTCCTCCTCCTCATCGTCAGTCCTTCTCCTCCTCATCAGTCCTCCTCGTCAGTCCTCCTCCTCCTCCTCCTCCTCCTCCTCCTCCTCCTCAGTCCTCCTCATTCTCCTCGTCCTCCTCCTCTTCTTCAGTCCTCCTCTTCCTCCTCCTTCCCCTCCTCAGTCCTCCTCTTCCAGTTCTCCTCCTTCTCTCTCCCCTCCTTCTCATCAATCCTCCTCCTCAGTCCTCCTCAGTCCTACTCCTCTTCCTCCTCCCTCCTCAGTCCTCCTCAGTCCTCCTCCTCAGTCTTCCTCATCCTCATCCTCCTCTTCCTCCTCAGTCCTCCTCCTCCTCGTCAATCCTTCTCCTCCTCCTCATCAGTCCTCCTCCTCCTCCTTCTCTTCTTCCTCCTCGTCAGTCCTCCTCAGTCTTCCTTCTCCTCCTCCTCCTCTTCCTCCTCCTCCTCCTCAGTCCTCCTCCTCATCGTCAGTCCTTCTCCTCCTCATCAGTCCTCCTCGTCAGTCCTCCTCCTCCTCCTCCTCCTCCTCCTCCTCAGTCCTCCTCATTCTCCTCGTCCTCCTCCTCTTCTTCAGTCCTCCTCTTCCTCCTCCTTCCCCTCCTCAGTCCTCCTCTTCCAGTTCTCCTCCTTCTCTCTCCCCTCCTTCTCATCAATCCTCCTCCTCAGTCATCTTCAGTCCTACTCCTCTTCCTCCTCCCTCCTCAGTCCTCCTCAGTCCTCCTCCTCAGTCTTCCTCATCCTCTTCCTCCTCCTCCTCCTCAGTCCTCCTCCTCATCGTCAGTCCTTCTCCTCCTCATCAGTCCTCCTCGTCAGTCCTCCTCCACCTCCTCCTCCTCCTCCTCCTCAGTCCTCCTCATTCTCCTCGTCCTCCTCCTCTTCTTCAGTCCTCCTCTTCCTCCTCCTTCCCCTCCTCAGTCCTCCTCTTCCAGTTCTCCTCCTTCTCTCTCCCCTCCTTCTCATCAATCCTCCTCCTCAGTCCTCCTCAGTCCTACTCCTCTTCCTCCTCCCTCCTCAGTCCTCCTCAGTCCTCCTCCTCAGTCTTCCTCATCCTCCTCAGTCCTCCTCCTCCTCGTCAGTCCTCCTCCTCCTCCTCCTCCTCCTCCTCCTCAGTCCTCCTCATTCTCCTCGTCCTCCTCCTCTTCTTCAGTCCTCCTCTTCCTCCTCCTTCCCCTCCTCAGTCCTCCTCTTCCAGTTCTCCTCCTTCTCTCTCCCCTCCTTCTCATCAATCCTCCTCCTCAGTCCTCCTCAGTCCTACTCCTCTTCCTCCTCCCTCCTCAGTCCTCCTCAGTCCTCCTCCTCAGTCTTCCTCATCCTCCTGTGTTCTCATCCTCTTCCTCCTTCTGAGTCCTCCTCCTGATCCTCCTGAGTCCTCCCGAGTCCATCTCCTCCACATCCTCCACTTCCTCGTCCTCTTCAGTCCTCCTCCTCCTCCTTCTGAGTCCACCTCCTCCTACACCTCCTCCTCCTCCTCAGTCTTCCTCCTCCTCCTCCTCCTCCTATAGCCATGTAACTATCTGGAAAGTTTTAAAAAATTCTATCATTTAAATCTCCAAATATATGCCTTTGTTCCGCTAAAAACCGCCAATTCGGAGATATTTTCTTGTGTTTGAAGTCATATCTCAAGTTCGGCACATATAAATTCGCCCAAAATCACACAGATTATCCGTCTCATAGCCATACAACTATCTGGAAAGTTTAAAGAAAATGTATCAGTAGGATCTCGAAATATGTGCCTGCATTCCGCTAGAAACCGCCAATTTGGAGATATTTTCTTGTGTCTGAAGTCATATCTCAGGTTTGGCACATATAAGGTTGCCCAAAATCGCACAGATCATTCGTCTTATAGTCATACAACTATCTGGAAAGTTTAAAGAAAATTTATCAGTAGGATCTCGAAATATGTGCCTGCATTCCGCTAGAAACCGCTAATTTGGAGATATTTTCTTGTGTTTGAAGTCATATCTCAAGTTTAACATATAAAAATTCTCCCAAACTCTCACACATTATCCGTCATATAGCCATGTAACTATCTGGAAAGTTTAAAGAAAATCTATTTGTCAGATCTGGAGAAAATCAAAAATATATTCTAAGTTATTCACTAAAACATTAGATTTTCGAACTTTTTATTTGGAACAGATTTGTCGAAAGTCCTTCTGCAAAATTGTGTTGAGTGTGCATGTCAGTCGGACGCCAGTAATATTTAGTGGTCCCCGGCCCTCGCGCAATTGTTAAGCGCGCGCAATTAACACCGTACCATTGCATACCACGTGACTCCACAAACTGCATAGTGTGGGTTAAACTGCTGCATATGTACTGACTACTGAAGTACAGGACCTGGAGGTTGAAGGTGACACACTGGTCACTGACACGCTCAGTAGATGATCGGATCACTAGATAAGCTGATGCACCACTTAAAATACTGCAATAGTCGGACATAATGTCCTGCAAAAGTCACAAATTTGGTCATCGTCACGACATCCCGTCGAAATATTGTCCATGGGACATGTTCGCTTGACAACTGCTATCTCAGTGTGAAGTTTTTGTCTATTGATGGAAAATGTCATGTTAATATACGATTTTTGTAGGAAAACAAATTAAAAGCTTAGTTAAAAGGAAGTTAACATAGGATAAAGTGAAACAGTATGAGACCCTAATACGCGCACCAAAAGTCAACTTTAGACAGGACCCTTACGGACATGGTTTTTAAATACTATACAAATAAAGAGTAGCAAAGAAAGGTAGAGCACAGTGATACTAACACGGGGGGTTAAAGCGGATCATACTCGCTAGATATGTTCGTATTGATTACCAGTGACAGAACTATTCTCTGCTTGTACATATCACACATGTGGAACTTATAAAATCCCAGCCGAGCTTTCTCGCATATCAATGTGGAATGTAAACATCGTGTACATAGTACTCTATATCAACTATCCACCTCCCAGTCTCACAGTCACATACCACAAATATAGCCGAGTCTTATTTTCAGTTGATAAAAATCAAATAAATAAAGTAATTTAACACATATATATTGGAAAAGGATCTTTATAAATAAAAGTTCTAGCAAGTTCAGGAAAACAAAACTTATTTGCAATCCCTTTAAGATCAGTTAAAAAGCACAATCTATTAGTTACAGTTATCAAACTAGAAACCAAACAGTCCACTAAAGCCGAACTATCTCAAGATTATAATCTTGTAGACATTATAAAACACATTTTGGATTGTGGAACAAATAATAATACACATTTTGGATTTAAACGCTGGGTAACGAGCAAGCACTATTATATGATAAATCAAGGTATCGTTCACGTATATTACGTAAACCAGCCTATGTGACTATGTGAGGGGCTTGGAAATGCTTACTTTAGTATAATTTATACACAGTAGATGAGTGTAAAAAAGTGGTTTATGGAAAAGAAGGGGGTATAAAATGGGGAAGGGGGTATAAAATGCCCCTTGGCTTACGTAATATACGTAATATGTGAACGATTCCCAAAATAAAAGTAGTTGAGAGGTTCCAGACGTCTCTATATCTGATCAGACTGTCTTGAGTAAAGATGAACAGTCGTTATTATAAACTAAGGGGAACCTAAAAACTAGTCCAAACTATTCACTCTTCTCCATTCTCGCCCTTCGCAAAGCACTTCTGAGTTAACAAGAACACAGACTCAGGATCAGTACTACCATCTATATTCCGGAGGAGTCCCTTTCCTTTGAAACTGTTTACTATAGGCATGGTGGAGTTAAGATATGTTTGGATTCGTTTCCGGAAAGAGTCCACGTTGTCGTCGGAGCGTCCCTGGTTCCGGCTCAGAGCTCTTTTCAGACATTCCTCTTCGTTACACTCGTAGAACAGGACAAACTTCAGGTTTACCTAAAGATATGGGACTTACTTTTCAAATAAAAACAGAACGTTCAAAAACGGTATATCAAAATATGGATTTCTCAGATTATAAAACTGGTGTTTCAGATCAAACTACGACATCTGATCACAGACTATTTTAACCGACCTTATCGTGCATGAGACTGTTCCAGCCTGCCACATTGTCCTCATTCCTTGGGAAGCCATCAATCAGGAACTTTCCATCAGTGACCTTCATCATAGCGTTAGCGAGTAGTTTGACGGTGATAGCAACAGGAACAATGGTGCCGCCTCTGATGTGGGACTCAATAAGGTCACCGTCGGAGGAGCCGGACGCTCTCTCTGCTCGGAGTAGATCACCTGAGGTGGTCGTAAGGTTAAGGGCCAAGTAGGGGACAAGTAAAGTAGAGGACAAGTTTATATATCGCTTTGCCTTTAGTAAAAGGAAGAAATGATAACTTTTATGGATTGATAATTATTTAGATGTGGTGAGGTTGCAGGGTGATGAATCCCACCAATCATAAAGCAGCATGACCACCTTAAATAATAATCACAATAAAAGCTAAGCTATGTTACTTAAATTGAGATAATCAAAAACTAATTATAATACCAACCAGCAGAAAGATGAGTATAACCGTACTTCTGTACTATCATCTGACACTGAGTGCCCTTGCCAGCTCCAGGGGGCCCCAACACGAACACTACATCTGGTTTTGTGAGGGAGTCTCCACCTAACATTGCTACTAGTCTGCGTGGGGGTGTAATGAGGCGGGCTACTCGACAAGCTACATGACTCATCTGTCTTACCTTAGTACGTGATCACTAAGTTATCATTGAAATTATCACTCTAATCACCAATGAGATATAACTTATTTAAAGCTCTCTTTTTACTGTGAAAATAGTATTATCCTTAATTAATAGTCTTGATTGAAGCAGACTTGGTTGAAGCAGATTGAGCATAACATTAGATTTCACCTTAATTGCGTCATAAATTAGTTTAGACTGTTCTCAGGAATTTAGAAAATGAGGTTCCTAGCCAAACCACAAGAGTTTCAGCCATGACTTGATCTGATAATATTTTGAAGATGAGAATGTCTGAAAAGATGCGGTAAGAAATGTGCTTCTCTTTCAAAAAGGCTGCAAATAAAGAAATCCAACATAAAAATACCGTCGTGAGTCGTTTAAAGGCTTTAAATTCTGCGATTTAAAGTGCTTTTTACGACCAAGTAATGGTAAAATTAGAATTTTAGCAGCTTCTTTAGAAATCATTACGAGTTGGGCTCTTTCTCCAGAACATGATCGACTGTGTCGTGTGCTCTAAAATAGCTTTTCAAAGTGCTTGTTGGCGGCAGAGCCCCTGCGAGGAATCCGTCAGTGCTAAAATAGAGTCTGATCTATGCAGAAATTTACCACACGGCCAACATGGATTTTGACAAGCTGTTTCTTAGGAATGGTTTAAATATTAATCGTAGGAATCAGTAATATGCTGACAGCTCATGAAATGTTTTAAATAAAATGTTTATCTATATTGCAAATTTACTCATAGATGAAGTTTCGATACATTTAGCCCAGACATCAAATTCAAAAGAAATAATAATAACTTTAACATTTAACCCATTAAATTTAAGGCATAATTTAGACAATATTTACATTATTTAGCATAAATTTAAAATACTTAAGTTAAACCCGATAAGTCATACCCCAGTCAAATAGAAAAACGCCCCCGGAAATCCTCGCCTATCGGTCGATCGAAAAAACATAACTCGAAACCCTAGCCTCAAAATCTAAACTCAGTGACAAAGCAGCCAATTCGAAAACCTATAATATATTCAACGAGGGAAAAAATAGCTGACTACCAGATGAACACAGGCATCAAAATCAAAACAGACTAAAATAAAAGTCAGCTGATATTGGATGCACAATATCATGGTGGCGCCATTTTAATCTAAAATATATCTGGTTACAATAACAAACGCGGACCACTACAACCCGTATCAAATAACAACATTCACCACAACAAACTCCACAACAAGTGAGCTACAGAATATTACAGAGGCTGAGGATACCAGAATACTCCTCTTCCTCTTCCTCCTCTCCTTCCCCTTCTCCTAGACTCAACACCACACTTTCCTGCTCAGGACCACTAGGATCCACACTGAGGGACGCGTTGAAGAGGGGCAGAGCTGGAGCGGAGATCTCGTCGAGATTTGGGAGAGGTGTTGGAGTAGGGGCGGAGATTTCACCAATATTTGGGATGGGAGCCATGAAGTTGGCGAGCAGGGGCGTGTCTCCTTCAGTCTGTGAGGGTGTTTAGATAAGAGATGTTAGTAAAACACAGTTTTTAACACAGTAGGTACTAAATAGGTACTTATGAAATATTGGATAGTGAATGTGTTTGTCGTTATGTAGCGTGGTTATTGGTCGACATACTGTTACTACTACTTTAAGGTAGGCTTCCGAAACTAATAAGGTACGATCATTGATCATTGATCAATGATTTTATAGGGGGTGAAAATTAAGGTATTTACTCTCATCTTAAGCATGGATGATCATGCGATCCAATGAGGCTTCATTTTAGAACCCATCTATGAAATGAGTAGGCACTAAATAAGTGGTGAAAATTATGAGTTTGAAAAGAAATCAAGGAGTAATAGAAATTTAAAAATCCGATACTCACATAAAATGGACTATCAGGATTTGCAGGACCTTCCAGGGGTATCCTATAAGTTACTGAAAATAAAAGTAATAGCATCATGCACATAACTGCGAAAATTCATGCAGCAAAATATGTAAAATAACTAAACTTGAGCGTTAGCAAGAAAAGCGGCGAAAATTCTGATGCAAGCAGCCACTTAATTTTCCTTTCCTATGTTGGTGTCAGTACCTTAATTTCATCGTATGAGGCTCAAAGATATGACATTTACATGAATGGACGAGGTTGTTTAGTCGATTAGGTGTTGAAATTACCTAATTTTAACCACAACACTAACGTGTAAATAGAGTTACAAATACCAGGGATGAGGGACGCAAAATTTAGATGTTGTTCACACACCGAAATTGCGGACGCATTTCTGTTTCGTTAGGCAGTAGATTTTTTGGCATCATTTAAATATACCTCTTTTTGGTACACCGTACACACCATAGCAATAAGAAACTAATAAGACCACTAAACTAATTATACACCACATTATAATCTTCAGATCATATGCCACAGCTGCTGTTAGAGTGAAAACGGTATAATCGCACATTCACTACATCCTCTACAACAGATCCCACTTTACCATGTAAATCAATAATAACACGTGCCGATTCAAGGCCAACTGTGATCAGTTAACCGCATTTAAAGCCAATGAGGGAACCTGATGTTATTAGTGGTCTAGATTTTAGTGGCTGTTACCACTTTTACAGTTATCTAGCTCCGTTTGTTTGTGGTATTTTATCAATTTGATAACGCTATGTTAGGGAAACAAACTTCATCTATATGATATTCTTTATTAAAACTTGATTTACCTCCTACTACTGTACACATCGATTCAGCAGTTAAGTTATTCTAAAAGCTAGGTAAACTAATGTCTACAGTGCTGTTTTGTCTCCCTCTAGAAGTTGCATTTAGGTTTGTCATAACAGCGTGGCAGATCTGTAATCTGGATTTTTATAATTTGCCCATCTAGTAAATAAAATTTTTGGAAACATTAATTGTACGGTCTATGAAAATAGGGGAAGATACGAATTAAACTAACAAGATTAACAGTGATTCAGATCTCAAGAATATGACGACCCAGTCTGATGTTACTCAAGCTGACACATGGGATAATGAAGGGATGGAGAAGCTAGGGATTGAAACTACTGACCACATCCTTGCTTCAATGTTAATGTTAGGCAGTGTGGTCGGACTTTTGGGGAATTGTTCAGCAGGCTGCTACTTCTGGCCGAGGAGACAGAAAACAATACACGATATCCAGTACCTGTTGATAGCAGCAATTGATTTTATCACAGTATTCTCAGGTGTTCCACTCGTAGCGTCTCTATTAAATGACCGTCATGCCATGCTCTTCAACAATGACTTGTTCTGCACTGCGTGGACATTGACATTCTATTTTACTGCAAGGATGTCAATGTTTCTTGTTATGATGATCAGTGTAACTCGCACTATTTCCATAACGTTTCCTCACCACCTTATAAAGCGATCTGTGGTGATCGGTGCAATCGCTGGATACACTGCCTACATGATCGGGATATACTTGATCTACTTTACTCAAAGATGGAATTATAGTAGATACAGTCAAGAGATATCCTGTTGTACATTGTATCCTAACAAATTAGAAATGCCTGTCATTGCATATCATTTTTCAATTATTTCCATCCCCATAGAGCTTTTCTTACCTGCCTTGGCTACATTTGCCAGTTTTGTAGTCGGAACTTGGTTTTTAATGACTCGCCCAAGGGTAAGCAACAATAACGACGACAAATTCCACCAGGTTTCTGTCACCATCAGCATTTTCACGGCGGTGTTTCTGGTTTTCAACATCCCATGCTTTATTTATGAGATATGGAAAATTGTCCTACAGTCAAACCACATCGACAATCCCAAATTCGATCTTTATGGGCAACTCTTGACGCAGAACTTCTCGATGTTTCTGAATGCAGCGATTAACCCACTACTCTACCTATTAAGAATGCCAGGATACCAGAAGTTTATTTATCAAGCTCTAAAGAATACATTCAGAGTTTCTGAACCAGTTACTGTCAGCCAAAGCGGTTAACTGACTGACAATAATAGAAAGATACTGTTTACAGAAGAGACAAAGTTCGTACTTAAGGATTTTGTTGTCTTTTAATATCATTTTAACATACTTTATTTGTGAGTAAGACGTGAGATTTAATATTGTACATCGAAAGAATTTATCAACAATTTTAAAGTCTCAGTAGGAATATATGATACGTCGGAATGGTCTGCCTCAGTCTTCGCTGATAATACTGAGGGTTTCGCATGTGATTTGTATGATTTCATTGTCAATTTATCAGACACTAGCAGGAACCCGTATAACCCTAAAATAGTGTCAAGACTCAAGAGACTAATAATTAATACTTTCAACACTACTATATAACAAATAATTTGAGGACCCGAAACCGCTGAGCAGTCTCTATCTCGAACTTGCTCAACCCCATCTCACTTTGAGAATGGTGGAATCCGGTCAAACCGATCAACAGCCAGTGGGGCTGGGTACCTCAAATTATGTCTTTCAGGAAGATAACAAAGGAAATGACAATGAAAGGCATGATTTGGGGTCCCAGATTAAAGACAATCAGACATCAGCTGCCCCTGCTGCACCTGAATCCTCAGAAGCTGTTGCAGAGAACAGAACCCCTGAGGACTGTGAAGCAGACGTAAGCAGTTTTGTTTCATTTTGTACCAATGCTTCAACACCTTTTGATACAATTCTTTTGGCCCATTCAAAAAACCTACGATCTGAAGTAGACAATATCAAACTGAACTTTTGTAGTACTTTGAAAGTAGAAGTAGACCAATTTGCAACGTTGACCCCTACAATCATCAAAAACTGTTCAACACTTAACAAATATACCCTGGCAGACGGCCTTCTGTCCCTACTTTCTCTGTCAGAGAAAGTATGTGCAGTAATAGGGGGTAAAAGGTTGTCTATCGGTGACAACCCCATCGATGAAGCAGCAGTTGCTTCTTCCGTAGCTGCTGACTCCATTTCTGGAAATGCTACCCTCCATGAATCCCTTCAGGCTATTCAAAATAGCATTCTTAAGAGAGATAAGGTGCACAATGACACTCTCAAATCAATCAGTGGCCAGCTTAACACCCTGACTCTCTCCATTGATCAGTACATGAAACCATCAGA
Source organism: Bolinopsis microptera (assembly GCF_026151205.1). Lineage (NCBI taxonomy): Eukaryota > Metazoa > Ctenophora > Tentaculata > Lobata > Bolinopsidae > Bolinopsis > Bolinopsis microptera. The sequence continues at coordinate 3,615,454 of NC_087079.1, read as the reverse complement.
TATGTCAACTCCAGATGTACCACGTAACACTGCATTTCCTTCTTTCCCAATAGGCCTTCCTAATATCAATATCGAAAAACCAGATCCTAAGATTGACTTACATACAGTGCAAAATCCTATAGACACCTCCATTGGTCACATTGAGTCATTCACACCAGATTTTGTTGCCCAAGAACTTTTGGATAAACTCACTGAATACCTTGACACATTCAGTGAACAGTTTGATGCAAACTAACTGAACTTGTTTCGCTCATCCAGGCCAAATTCCCTGAAAGTGTCATTAATCCCCTGAAAGTGTCATTAATCAGTGTTTAGTGAATCGCTACCTTGACGAGAAATCAGAGCTGCCGAAGCATTCGGACAACGAAGCCTCACTAATGTTTGATAGTAACATCTTCACTATATCACTAGGCAGTACCTGTGATGTTCTATTCAGTAAAATCGAAGGATCTGAAACCAAAACTGTATCAGCTACTGGAAAAAGTCTATATGTTATGAGTAAGCAATCTCAGTCTGTTTGGCAACATCAAATAGATCAATCTCCAACCACACGTGAGAAAAGATATAGTGTTACATTTCGTTATGTTACATCTAACAACGAAAATGCAACAATAATAATAGGAGACTCCAACACTAGATTCTTGAAATTCGGTAGTGGGAAAGGACGTTTTGGTCATAGAATGCCAGGGAAAAGGGTAGAATGTTTTACTATTGATATGATTAACCCAAGTTTGTGTGAAGGTTACAGAAATATTTTTATTCATTGTGGAGTAAATGATATTAAGAAACGGAGCTCAAATATCGAGCAGTGTGCCAGTGATCTCAAGGTAAAACTTGATGATATATGTCGTAAATGTCCATACTCCAAGGTTACCGTTTCGCCAGTACTACCCACTAAGTTTGGCTGGTTGAACGAGAAAGCATTATATTTTAACAAACTTATATTTCAATATGTTGACATGAACCCAAGGGTGGGAACTCTAGATTTTAATGAATTTGTTGGTGAAGATGGTAAACTAGCTGACCAGTTCGGTCGTTTCAAGGATAAAAGTGATGCCATCCATCTTGGGTCTACTGGTATCTTTAAGTTGTCTAGGCTAATAGTGGATAAAATACAGCGCAATCCAATAGATGGGCGCCAATTTAGTGATATTGCTAGGAGTAAAGTTGGGATGTTCAATTCACGTGTTCAAAGAGCTCCGAAACCATGAATAGAACAAATATATGTGAGAACTGTATCTGCTGCAGCAAACCTATTCGTGCTGGACACCCATTTATAAATTGCAATAAGTGTGATTGCATCATTCACAAGAGATGTAAAACACAGGAAAACATTGCCACTTTTAGAGAAAAAACTTACTGCTCAAATTGTATTCAAAATCATGATATAATTCGTTATAATCCATTCTATCAAGCACCTCACTTTTCAAACAACGAACTACTTGACAATGAACCTCACGACTATATAGACTCAATAAGTACAATCTCAAAAACTCTTGAGAACTGTCAATCATATTCTACTAAAAACTTCAACAACCTCATAAAGCAGATTCCTCAAACAACATCAAAGCGCATATTCTCACACTACTTTCGAAATATTGATGGAAATGGTACTAACTTTGACAAATTGGCCTTAGAATTAGCCTGCATAGACCACAAATTTTCTGTGATAGGTTTAGCAGAAACAAACATTGATCCCTGTAATAGTCAGCTGTACCAAATTAAAGACTATACTTCATGTTACCAAAAACGCTTCGTTTCTAATAAGACAAAACAGGTAAAAAGTAAAGGAAGTGGAGTTTCTCTCTACATTCACAACTCCTTTAACTTTAGTGTGATTGAAAAGTTATCTGTTTGTACAGAGCAATTTGAGTCCCTATTCATAACAATAAGTAATGCTCCAGAACCAGTAACAGTTGGAGTTGTATACCGCTCACCAAGCAATCCACTTGCTAACTTCAATGCACAGTATAAAGAAGTTCTTACTGCACTGAAAGGACATAAAGCATACATATTAGGGGACTTCAATGTTAACATAACCAATTTATCAGGCCCAGATGAAGATATATTCGAAGAAGTTATTTATAGTCACGGGTTCACGCCCACAATATCCATTCCCACACACCAAATGCCCCACTGCTCAAAAACGTGCATTGATAACATACACACTAATGACATTCACTCATCAACTATATCTGGAGTAATTCAGGATAGTGCTTCACATCACCAGCCCATTTTCTGCCTTCAAGTAATGAATTCTGATACTAGTTCGGAACAGAATAAATCACCTGAAAAAACAACCATTTATTATAACTATAGTAATGCAAACCTTGATAAGCTCTGTGAAGAAATTGAAAACGACATAGATACATTTTACCACAGATGTGACTCTTTTGAATCCTTCATGGATCTGTTTCAAGAAAAGATAGATATATCTTGCAAATTGGCTTCACCAAAAACCACCAAACGAAATAATATAACAAATCCATGGATCACAAACGGCCTTATCAACTCTGTGGAGAAAAAAGCCAGACTTTATTTTGAATGGAAAAAAACAAAAACATTGTTAATTCCAGATGGGGATCTGGAAAGACATAATGTTTACAAGGACTACTCAAAATATCTTAAAATTGCCATAAAAACTGCCAAAACCAGGTATTATGCTGAAAAGTTTGAGAAAAATAGCCATAACTCCAAAAAAACCTGGCAAATAATTAACGAGCTTCGTGGCAAAAAGAAGAATCAGCTAAAAGATGACTTCATTATAGATGGAACTAGAGTAATTTGTAGGCGGACTATTGCAAACAAATTCAATAGTTACTTTACATCTTTAGCTAGTAATTTAAATGAGAAGGTTTTGTCCGAGAACCAACTGTCTATCCAACCAATGCAATCATTTGTTGAGTTTATGTCGAAATCAGTCAACAGTTCAATACATCTAGAAGAAACTCATCCTGAGGAGATTCTTGAAATAATTCAAGAATTCGTTAACGGAAAAGCCAGTGATATACCAATAGCAGTTATCAAGAAACCGGCTCATCTCTTATCCAACATATTAGCAAATTTGTATAATACATGTATTCAAAAAGGCACGTTCCCATCCATATTCAAAATAGGCAAAGTAACTCCTATCCATAAAAAAGATAATAAAGAAAATATTGAAAATTATAGACCTGTGTCAATATTGCCAATCTTTGGTAAAATATTTGAAAAAATAATATACAAACGGCTTTATACCTTTTTCACTGCTAATGACATTCTCAGTAATGAACAATTTGGTTTTCGAAAAGGCCACTCAACCTCACATGCACTCCACAAATCAGTTCATTCAATCACAACATCAACATCCAGTGGTAATCATGTTCTAGGAATCTTTATTGACCTAAGCAAAGCTTTTGATACTCTTGACCATGGCATTCTCCTGAGGAAACTGGAAAATTATGGGGTTAGAGGTCTAGCTCTAGGACTTCTAAAAAGCTATTTATCCGATAGATCACAGTATGTTTCATTTCTCAACACTACATCAGAGACTATGAATGTAAAATATGGAGTTCCCCAAGGTTCCATACTAGGCCCTCTACTTTTCTTATTATATATGAACGACATAATAAACTGTTACAAAGGCGATGAATGCAAATTTGTGCTCTATGCTGATGACACAAATATATTTATCACTGGACCGTCCAAAGAAGCAACATACTTGAAGGCCAATAAAGTTCTTGATTTCGTATGCAAATTCATGAGAAGTAATCTCTTACATATAAATATGTCTAAATGCTGCTACATACATTTTCTACCTGCATACGAATCTGATGAAACCTGCGCCAGGGTTAGGCCGTATGCCAATGAACATGACAAATCACAAGGAATATTTATAAATGGACACAAAATTGTCAAGGTTAGCAACACCAAATTTCTTGGTGTAGTAATTGATGAAAAACTTAGCTGGGGCCCACATATAGAATATCTAAGAAAAAAAATTAGATCCACTACAGGAGCACTTAACAGGATTAAACATTCAGTTCCAGGGGAACACTACCAAAAAATATACTCTGCATTATTGGAATCACATCTTGCTTACGGAATAAGTGTTTGGGGCTCAGCTCTCAAAGACCAACCAAACGATAAGCTGTTCATAACTCAGAAACGTTGTATAAGAATCCTTTTTGGAGACCTAAATGCATACCTCGACAAACATGCCACTTGTGCACGAGCCAGACCTTATACAAAACAGAGGTTAGGAGCTGCTTTTTTCGAAAAAGAGCACACCAAGCCCATTTTTAATCGACTAAAATTGCTTACTGTTCAAAACTTGTACAAATACCACTGTATATCTGAGATATTTCGAATTATGAAATTTCGCACTCCATACTCGTTGTATTGTACTATAGACTCATCAAAACGTGATACAAGCAATGTCATAATCCTCCCAAGAAAAACCAACACTTTTCTTTATATAGCCTCCAAATTGTGGAATAGCATACATAAACGGATTCTAAATGAGAATGGGGAAATCCTCACTACTTCTGTATCTTTGGTTAAATTACGCTGTAAAAGTATCATCCTGGGATCTCAATCCATCAACAATAATAACACCTGGACTTACCACAACTTTCACATCGCCCCTCACTCAATCACAGACCTAACCATCTCATCACTCACTCACCAAATTGCCGACCAAATATCTATTGAAGTGGCGAAAATTTTCTAGACAAATGATATTTCGATATTATTGCTGCAGCAGATACAAATACCAACATTATTATATTCCCAAACGTTTGAACCTTTAAATTAACTAGGAAAGTCAATCCTCAACTTGACTTTTACTGTTTTAAACAGATATGATGATATTAACTTAATTTATAATTATTATTTTTTTTTTTACATACTCCTTCTTAGTGTGGTGACTTGGGGTCCATAAATATAACAATACAAGCTGATAAACCAAAAAGAACAACTGGGGTAGGTAGGTAGCCCTGGTGGGTGCGTAAACTTTACGGTCTGCTCTCTCCAAGATCAGCCTGCTTCTCCATTTTACCGTGAAGCCTAATTTCTAGTTTTTATAAAATATACAATGCAAGTGCAGGTTTACTAATCTTAATCTACTTAACAACTCAATAGCCCAAGTCACCATACCCGTAGTATATTCCATGGTGATAGAAGAGCTTTAAAGTTTTTCAAATTGTTGCTATAATTGATTTAAATAAAAATTTGTTGTTTTCAAAAAAAAAAAAAAAAAAAAAAAAAAAAAAAAAAAAAAAAAATTGTTACCTATTTAATTCGCGTTTTTGACACCACTTTGGGCTCTAAAACTCCTATTCCTTGGCCAATTTTTATTTTTTCATGCTGATTTGGAGGCCATTAAAGCATTTGACCCAGTCAAAAAGGTTTTATTTGTATATCTTTTACAGTTTTTGCGGAAAGTCGCGTTAAAGTTGATGCCGTGGTGTGAGTAAAATGGTACGGCTATATATATATATATATCGTCTGGCTTTATATATAGTAAGATAGTCGTATTACCTATTTTGAACAGTCGTTAAATAGAAAATGTTGAGTTAGTTATGATAACATGATTAAGTAATCAGTATAATTTATCCGCTCACATCAATCCAAGCGGACAGCAGCATTCAGCTGTTAACACAGCGCTGCAGATAAAATCCAATTCTTACCAGAAACAACTGTCGAGTAAGGTCCCACACTTGATCGGGAGAACCATTAGCGTCCACCTTCCTCAGGAGACCCCGAGTGTTGAACTCCTCCAGAACCAGGACTGTGGAGGAGGTGTAGGTCGCTATGCGCTTCTTGAACGACTCAACATTGTCGTCAGCTCTGCGGAAAGACGTGGCTTGTTTTAACTCAAATAATAATAAAACAGAATCTAAAAATCTATCGTAATCTTCAAGAGAGTATTCCAGTGTTGTTTATAAAATCAGGGAACAAGAGATGAAAAAGAACCTATTTTGGTTGCGTCCCATAGCTCGGCTCAAACACTCCTCCTCAGCGCACTCGAAGTACAACATGAACTTGGTGTGCATTTTCCCAGTCTCCACCATCTCCTTCTCCCAGCCGTCCAGATTCTCCTTGTTTCTTGGGAACCCGTCTATTAGCACTTTAGTGGCTCCAGCACTGGATTAATATATTATTAGTATAGTAGTAATCATTAGGGACATATTAGTAGTAATAATCATATCAGGGGAATCTAATCATAACAGAACGCAATATCATTCAAACGTTTCTACTTTCTAGTAACTGTTTTGCTTGGGGAAGTGAGGATGACTTGGCTATATTTAGTAATCTGAAGCAAACTGACCTTACAACTGCTTTCTCAAGGAGCCTGATGGTAATCTCAATCGGGACAATCTTGCCCTCTTTAATAAAGTCTTTGATCAGTTCTCCATCTTCAGACCCCGCCTTCTGTTCCGCTCTCAGCAGATCACCTGGCAGGAATGATATTGTCTTTATTAATTAGTAATGGTTTTAAAAGGGATCGAGCAGCATATCCTGTTACTTATACTGGATAGTCTAGTGTATAAGTGTTAAAGTCTATTCTTAAACATGAAAGTCTGGAAAATAGAACATCAATAATGGGTGCAGGTTGAAATTTTAGTGAAAGTTGGCCCTTGTTTTTGGGGAGAAGTAAAAATGTTATGACACGTGACAGCGATTACCCGGTCAGGTTACGGCATCGGAAATCACTCTCGAGAATCACGTCAACTGGCTAAGTTATAAAAAGAGAAACAGATTCGCTTACAGTTACACGCGTTAAAAAGAGAAGCTACCTGCTGAGAGATGGATGTAACCAAAGCTGTCTTTGATTCTGGTGCACTGTGTCCCTTTACCAGCCCCAGGAGGTCCTAAAACAAACACTACTTCGGCTATTGACATCCTATAAAAGTGAAATCCAGAGTTAAATGCAGATAAAATCTCGATAAAAATCGTATGACTGTAGACGGAGTATAAACAAAATAAGATTCTATGAACAGTTTCAAAAACATAAAAGTTTTCGTTTACTCACGAAAGAACGTGTAGTGTGTTGTGTTTTGTTTTCAGATTCGATTAAACGGAAGAAAATTAAATGATTCAAATCTATTACATCAGTCACATTGATCAAAATACAATAAACATCATCGTAACATAAACAAACCTCAACAAAATATCAACTAATCTAAGTAAATACGCTGATACACGCAGTTCTCAGCAGTGAAACCTGCACAAGATATAAATAGTCCAGTTGCAGTATACACCTCGGACATCATGAAATGGTGGCTCTATTCACAGCTGTACACTTCTAGTGTTATGCACAAATTATATCGACCGTAATTACTAAAATCTTACCTTAGAGGCTACGTCACAAGTTCATGTTTTGAATCCGAGGAAAACTTCTACTTATTAACATTTATAATCAATATTTTCATAATTACTTCAATGTGGAAAATCAGTTCTTAGTGACAAGCGGTGAGATTCAGAGACAATCATAGGAAGATGAAGACTATTACATAGTAACCACGACAGCAGAAATCAAAGCCATAGTGATACGATCGCTCAGGTCATCGAACAAGTCCGACTTGTCAAGTCGCAAGGGTACGATCGTTCGATCGATAGATTAATTCAATTAAATCGATCATACTCAACCTATATAATATGTAATATAATAACCAAATCAAAAAAGCGTGGACTGTTCGCGCAAAAATAGAGTTGCTTTGATAACAATTTTGGAGTAGCGCGTGCGCACACCATCTAAATGAAGACCCTTTCAGCGAAAACAACATCATCTGACATCTAAATTGAAGAACAGATTGGGGTAACTTGTCAGCTGATCCCCTGTATAGATATCTGAAACTTGCATGTAGGACTGACGTTCACCTGAAAAAGTGAGAGGGTCGTTCAAAAAACCTACCTATATTTAAATTTTGAATCAAAACAAGAATCAAGGGATAAAATATATTGAGTATTTAATGTCAGACATCAAATTTAGAAACAAAAAAAACGGCCACCAATAAATCTTACCTCCGAGGTGACGGTACAGGGCATACCAAAGTTAGTAAGGGCACCTCTAACTACACCACACGTGAAGGCTGCGTACTGCTGCCCTCTGTCCAAGTACTGCTTAGACTGAGGGTTATTTGATATTAGGATGCAGTGAAACTATCGGACTACGATGAATGGGGACTTGCCAGCCCATGGCTGATGGCAACATTAAAGTATGTCGACTCTCTTACATCGCTTCCTCCATAAAAGCATAAATGTATTATATCTGTAGTGTTGTAATTAGTTTAAAGTTTCAATAAAATCACGCAATTTCATTTGTTATTGGATAATGATTACCGCGAGTCACTAACCTGGCTGACTCTGTTGAGAAACCTAAATCTGTTGTCCTGTATCACAAATGTTCCTGTGTGATTTGTCTTAAGATTGTCTGCTTGTTTTCTGAACAACATCTGCCACAAATCCTGAACAAATGAGTGGGTTAGATAACGTATTTCTATATTTATAATCTGAAAGCCGTACAACATGAAATCTCAAATCACCACGAAAGGAATATCAAGTTTAATCTTTCCAATATGATTATAATCCAAGCAGTTAATCACCAAACAAGACCGTAATTCACCTTGCAAATATACTTCACAATCTCTACATTTTCCTTGAACCTAGCCTCTTCCTTTGTCGCTTTTTCAACTAAGCTAAACCCAACTCTGTAACCTATTTTTTCCATATTGTATTGTATTTGCTCTTCACCGAATGTTTCCTGAGGACAAGTTTTATCAAGGTTTATGCAATAATTTGAAAACTTAATGGCGGACACAGCGGCGTAACCTACTTAATACTTATGTGCTGCTAAGTTTAGAGTAAATGAAATGAAAGAGGCAAAATAACGATTACAATGTAGGCATTACAATCAAATTACCTCGAAGTAGAGTATCATTTGGGAGTGAAAGAACTCAAATAAACTGTCAGCCATCGACCCCATCCTTTAATAATAAAGTTTCCTTAGAGAAAGGTTTTAAGATGTGGTTAGAACTAACTTCATAAGATTTTAAGGGTCTCAAGGGTGTACAAAGAAATATGGAAATAAACAGTAAGATAGAGGGGGTATAGAGGTTTATCAGTTATCACTAGTTTCTAATAGATTTAAATATTTATAGATAAATTAATAAATATATGAAATTAAAACGTGTTGTGGCAAATCCACCTTCCAGAAAATGAGAAAATTACTCATGCAAGATATGTTGGACATCTCCAGAATACAAGGATACAAAATTGGTAATGTATAGAAATTTCAATAAACTTTCTATAAAATTTCTATAAAACTAATAAACCTATTTATTCATTTTGCACTCAGACTAGATGATATCACATAGGTAGTTTAGATATTTAAATGTTCTATGACAAGGTATGGTAATCACGTTGACAAATGATAAATAATGCCATATATTATTATATTACTATTAATTCCAATTATAGCCTCTTATCTATTGTTCAACAACAATTTATAATCAATCGTCATGGTAAATAAAATAACTTTAAATACAAAAACTTTTAGCGCAAATATCAAAAAATAATAAATGTATAATGCCATAAAATACTGATTAAATTGATTATTTAAATGAATCAACAAAAAATGGATCATTCATACGCTGTGTAGATACACTGATGTGTTTTTAGTTTCGAACTCTGAGAAAAAGACAGGGAGCATTCACTACACTTGAACTGTTTCTCTCCTGTATGAATACGCTGGTGTGCTCTGAGATTAGATTTCTGAGAGAAAGATGAAGGGCATTCATTACATTTAAACGGTTTCTCTCCTGTGTGAATGCGCTGCTGTTGTCTCAGAGTAGATTTCTGAGAGAAAGATGAGGAGCATTCACTACACTTGTGAGGTTTCTCTCCTGTGTGAATACTTTGGTGTGCTCTGAGATGACATTTCAGAGTGAAAGTTGAGGAGCATTCGCTACACTTGAACGGTTTCTCTCCTGTGTGTACACGCTGGTGTGCACTGAGACTAAATTTCTGAGAGAAAGATGATGAGCATTCATTACACTTGAAGGATTTCTCTACTGTGTGAATACGCTGGTGTGTTCTGAGATTAGATTTCTGAGAAAAAGACAAGGAGCATTCATTACACTTGAAAGGTTTCTCTCCTGTGTGTACACGCTGATGTGCTCTGAGATTATATTTCTGAGAAAAAGACAAGGAGCATTCATTACACTTGAACGGTTTCTCTCCTGTGTGAATACGCTGGTGTGTTCTGAGATTAGATTTCTGAGAGAAAGATAAGGAGCAATCATTACACTTGAAAGGTTTATCTCCTGTGTGAATACGCTGGTGTCTTCTGAGATTAGATTTCTGAGAGTAAGATGAGGAGCATTCACTGCACTTGAACGGTTTCTCTCCTGTATGAATACGCTGATGTGCTCTGAGATTATATTTCTGAGAAAAAGACAAGGAGCATTCATTACACTTGAACGGCTTCTCTCCTGTATGAATACGCTGATGTGCTCTGAGATTATATTTCTGAGAAAAAGACAAGGAGCATTCATTACACTTGAACGGTTTCTCTCCTGTGTGAATACGCTGGTGTGCTATGAGATTAGATTTCTGAGAGAAATATAAGGAGCATTCATTACACTTGAAAGGTGTATCTCCTGTGTGAATACGCTGGTGTCTTCTGAGATTAGATTTCTGAGAGTAAGATGAGGAGCATTCATTACACTTGAACGGTTTCTCTCCAGTGTGAATACGCTGGTGTGCTATGAGATTAGATTTATAAGAGAAAGATGTGGAGCATTCATTACACTTGAAAGGTTTCTCTCTTGTGTGATCTTCTGATTCAGCACTTATTAATTTATCAGAGTTCAAATTTGTACTGATACTGTTTTCATGGTGTTCTCTCATATGTTCAAAGAAGCGATGATTATTTAGGACATAGGCTTCACATTTTGGGCAAATTAAACCGTTCAAGTTTTCTTCCTGCTCAGTTTTAACTGCCTGATTTATCGTAGTTAAATTATCTGAATCCTGCTCAGTTTCAATCTCCTGTTTTATCTGAACTACATTGTCAGAATTCTGCTCAGTTTTTATCTCATGCTTTATTTGAGTTGAAATGTCACAATACTGAGCATCATTTATAGACTCCTGTTTTATCTGAGTTGAATTGTCAAAGTCCTGATAACACATTTCTTCAGCTGCAGTTGGGGATATGTTACTATGCTCTGACATGGCAATCCTGCAATAGTTTTATTGTAAAGAAGTATTCAGTATTAACATAGACGAATGATGAATAATGCCAATCTTATTATTAATTCAAATTGACACCCTTTATTGTTCAACAAAAATCTATAATCAATCGTCATGTTGAAAGAAATAACATAAAATACGAAAACTTTTAATAAAATGCCATAAAATGCAGATTAAATTAATTATCTAAATAAATCAACAAAAATGGATCATTCATATGCTGTGTAGATACACTGATGCAGATATGTTTTTAGATTTGAACTCTGAGAAAAAGTTAAGGTGCATTTACTAAACTTAGTCAAGGGTTTCCCGTTTCTCTCCAGTGTGGATACGCTGGTGTGTTCTGAGATGAGATTTCTGAGAGAAAGACAAGGAGCATTCACTACACTTGAACGGTTTCTCTCCTGTATGAATACGCTGGTGTGCTCTGAGATCATATTTCTGAGAGAAAGATGAGGAGCATTCATTACACTTGAAAGGTTTCTCTCCTGTGTGTACACGCTGGTGTTTTCTGAGAGTACATTTCCGAGAGAAAGATGAGGAGCATTCATTACACTTGAAAGGTTTCTCTCCTGTATGAATACGCTGGTGTGCTATGAGATTAGATTTATAAGAGAAAGATGAGGAGCATTCATTACACTTGAAAGGTTCCTCTCCAGTGTGACAACGATAATGTGAGACGAGATTAGATTTCTGAGAGAAAGATGAGGAGCATTCATTACACTTGAAAGGTTTCTCTCCTGTGTGAATAAGCTGATGTTTTCTGAGATGAGATTTCTGAGAGAAAGATGAGGAGCATTCACTGCACTTGAACGGTTTCTCTCCTGTATGATGTGCTCTGAGTTCAGATTTCTGAGAGTAAGATGAGGAGCATTCATTACATTTAAAGGGTTTTACTTCTGTATGAAGACAATTATGTCTTGTGAGAGAAGATTTCTCAGCAAAAGATGATGAGCATCCATTACAAGGTTTGTCTTCCATGTGGATATGTTGATGTGCAATAAGTTAAGATTTGCACGAGCAACAATAGGAGCAAACATTACATTGAAAAGGCTTTTCCACATTTGTTGTTGTTCTTGGATGATTAACCATTTCTTCTGATTCAGCACTTATTAATTTATCAGAGTTCAAATTTGTACTGATATTGTTTTCATGGTGTTCTCTCACATGTTCAAAGAAGTGGTGATTATTTAGAACATAGGCTTCACATTTCGGGCAAATTAAACCGTTCAAGTTTTCTTCCTGCTCAGTTTTAACTGCCTGATTTATCGTAGTTAAATTATCTGAATCCTGCTCAGTTTCAATCTCCTATTTTATCTGAACTACATTGTAAGAATTCTGCTCAGTTTTTATCTCATGCTTTATTTGAGTTGAAATGTCACAATACTGAGCATCAGTTATAGACTCCTGTTTTATCTGAGTTGAATTGTCAAAGTCCTGATAACACATTTCTTCAGCTGCAGTTGGGGATATGTTACTATGCTCTGACATGATAATCCTGCAATAGTTTTATTGTTTAGAAGTATTCAGTACTCACATAGACAAATGATAAATAATGCCAATCTTATTATTAATTCAAATTGATACCCTTTATTGTTCAACAACAATTTATAATCAATCGTCATGGTAAATGAAAAAACTTTCAATAAGAAAACGCATGAATATCAAAAATAATAAATGAAATGCCATAAAATGTAGATTAGGTTAATTATAAATAAATCAAAAATAAATGGATCATTCAATGCTATGTAAATACATTGATGTGTTTTTAGATTTAAACTCTGAGAAAAAGTTAAGGTGCATTTACTACACTTGAAGGTTTTCCCGTTTCTCTCCTGTGTGGATACGCTGATGTGTTGTGAGATTAGATTTCCAAGAGAAAGATAAGGAGCATTCTCTACACTTGAAAGGTTTCTCTTTTGTGTGACAACGATTATGTCTTGTGAGAGTAGATTTCTGAGAGAAAGATACGGAGCATTCGCTACACATGAACGGTTTCTCTCGAGTGTGAATACGCTGGTGTGCTCTGAGATTAGATTTCTGAGAGAAGGATGAGGAGCATTCATTACACTTGAAAGGTTTCTCTCCTGTGTGAATAAGCTGATGTGTTCTGAGATGAGATTTCCGAGAGAAAGTTGAGGAGCATTCACTACACTTGAACGGTTTCTCTCCTGTATGAATACACTGGTGTGTTCTGAGATTAGATTTCTGAGTGAAAGATGAGGAGCATTCATTACACTTAAGCGGTTTCTCTCCTGTGTGAATACGCTGGTGTGCTCTGAGATTAGATTTCTGAGAGAAGGATGAGGAGCATTCATTACACTTGAAAGGTTTCTCTCCTGTGTGAATAAGCTGATGTGTTCTGAGATGAGATTTCCGAGAGAAAGTTGAGGAGCATTCACTACACTTGAACGGTTTCTCTCCTGTATGAATACGCTGGTGTGTTCTGAGATTAGATTTCTGAGAGAAAGTCAAGGAGCATTCATTACACTTGAACGGTTTCTCTCCAGTGTGAATACGCTGGTGTGCTATGAGATTAGATTTATAAGAGAAAGATGAGGAGCATTCATTACACTTGAACGGTTTCTCTCTTGTGTGATCTTCTGATTCAGCACTTATTAATTTATCAGAGTTCAAATTTGTACTGATACTGTTTTCATGGTGCTCTCTCATATGTTCAAAGAAGCGATGATTATTTAAGACATAGGCTTCACATTTCGGGCAAATTAAACCGTTCAAGTTTTCTTCCTGCTCAGTTTTAACTGCCTGATTTATCATAGTTAAATTATCAGAATCCTGCTCAGTTTCAATTTCCTGTTTTATTTGAACTACATTGTCAGAATTCTGCTCAGTTTTTATCTCATGCTTTATTCGAGTTGAAATGTCACAATACTGAGCATCAGTTATAGACTCCTGTTTTATCTGAGTTGAATTGTCAAAGTCCTGATAACACATTTCTTCAGCTGCAGTTGGGGATATTATGTTACTTTGCTCTGACATGATAATCCTGCAATAGTTTTATTGTTTAGAAGTATTCAGTACTCACATAGACAAATGATAAATAATGCCAATCTTATTATTAATTCAAATTGATACCCTTTATTGTTCAACAACAATTTATAATCAATCGTCATGGTAAATGAAATAACTTTCAATAAGAAAACGCATGAATATCAAAAATAATAAATGAAATGCCATAAAATGTAGATTAGGTTAATTATAAATAAATGAAAAATAAATGGATCATTCAATGTGTAAATACATTGATGAGTTTTTAGATTTGAACTCTGAGAAAAAGTTAAGGTGCATTTACTACACTTGAAGGTTTTCCCGTTTCTCTCCTGTGTGGATACGCTGATGTGTTGCGAGATTAGATTTCCGAGAGAAAGATGAGGAGCATTCATTACACTTGAACGGTTTCTCTCCAGTGTGAATACGCTGGTGTGCTCTGAGATTAGATTTCTGAGAGAAGGATGAGGAGTATTCACTACACTTGAACGATTTCTCTCCTGTATGAATACGCTGGTGTGCTCTGAGATTAGATTTCTGAGAGAAGGATGAGGAGCATTCATTACACTTGAACGGTTTCTCTCCTGTATGAATACGCTGATGTGTTGCGAGATTAGATTTCCGAGAGAAAGATGAGGAGCATTCACTACACTTGAACGGTTTCTCTCCTGTATGAATACGCTGGTGTGCTCTGAGATTAGATTTCTGAGAGAAAGATGAGGAGCATTCATTACACTTAAAGGATTTCTCTCCAGTGTGTACACGCTGGTGTCTTCTGAGTGTACATTTCTGAGAGAAAGATGAGGAGCATTCATTACACTTGAACGGTTTCTCTCCTGTGTGGATACTCTGGTGTGCTCTGAGACTACATTTCTGAGAAAAAGACAAAGAGCATTCATTACACTTGAAAGATTTCTCTCCTGTGTGGATACGCTGGTGTGTTCTGAGATGAGATTTCTGAGAGAAAGATGAGGAGCATTCACTACACTTGAACGGTTTCTCTCCTGTGTGTACACGCTGGTGTGCTCTGAGTTCAGATTTATAAGAGAAAGATGAGGAGCATTCATTACACTTGAAGGGTTTTTCTCCCATATGAAGACAATTATGTTTTGTGATAGAAGAATTCTGAGCAAAAGATGATGAGCTTCCATTACAAGGTTTGTCTCCCATGTGGATACGTTGATGTGTAAAAAGTTTGGATCTGCACGAACAACAATAAGAGCAAACATTACATTGAAAAGGCTTTTCCACATTTGTTGTTGTTCTTGAATGATTAAACATTTCTTCTGATTCAGCACTCATTAACTTATCAGAGTTAAAATTTGTACTGATATTGTTTTCATGGTGTGCTCTTATATGTTTAACAAAGCGATGAATATTGAGGAAATATGCTTCACATTTCGGGCAAATTAAACTGTTCAAGTTTTCTTCCTGCTCAGTTTTAACTGCCTGATTTATTGTAGTTAAATTATCTGAATCCTGCTCAGTTTCAATGTCCTGTTTTATCTGAACTACATTGTCAGAATTCTGCTCAGTTTTTATCTCATACTTTATTTGAGTTGAAATGTCACAATACTGAGTATCAGTTATAGACTCCTGTTTTATCTGAGTTGAATTGTCAAAGTCCTGATAACACATTTCTTCAGCTGCAGTTGGGGATATGTTACTATGCTCTGACATGACAATCCTACAATAGTTTTATTGTAAAGAAGTATTCAGTACTCAATGAAATAATAAGTTTTCAATGAGACAATAAGTTTTATTTTAAGTTCCCTTAATCATAAATCAAGAAGACAACAAATTTTTTCAAGAAAACAACAGAACTTTTTGTACACCTCTACGAAAATTTGGAATGATCTCATCCCCTATGTATTCAAAATAAGTGATGCTAATGAAGATGGATAATAATCCCGGGTTCTTCCAAAAATTCAGACTTATCAGCCTCGTCAGGTATTATTAAATCTAACCTTAAAAAGCACTTGCTATCCCTTCAAAATCGAGATAAAAAATAATAATAATTTAAACTTATAGATTATAGTGGCACAACAACTTAAAATGCACAGGTGTGCCACGAAAACAAGTCAGGGTACAAGAAAACCTGAAAAGCAATCCACATTTAGGTTCCAAACCATAGAAAATTGTAAAGACTTGATACACTAAATTACAAGGTTAAGGGTATGCACTTAACAGTAGAAACGTTGAAAAAATAGTAAATTAATTAATATCATAGTTGTGGAACACAACAAGAAAATTGAGAATAATCTTGTGTTTAAAAAGAAACGTTTTCAGATAAATAATAATAATAATAAATTAATGTTATTTTTATACAGCACCAAAAGGTTAAATAATTTAAATTTAACCCTTATGCACAGCTGTAAATGATACTTAAATTAACGAGAGTGTGCATCTTTGCCTTAGACGGTGGTGGAACAAGAAACTGTTCAGAAAACAGGCGATAAAAACTGTAAAATATAACGTGAGTAAGTAAGGCAGATGTACCTAACAAGCAGATATCCAAGAAGGGTTAGCAGGTTTTCTAACAGAGGACTAGAGGAAAGGATAATGACTACAAGAAATCGCAGTATGAAACTTAACAGCCTAACAAATTTAAAAATCAGGTTTATAAAAATGAAATTCCCTGATATATTAAAAATTCTATAAAAACTCAATAAAAATTCCTTAAAAAATCCATAGAAATTCTATAGACTCCAAATATACAAACAATCTGAAGTTTCCAATATACTATAAAAATTGATTGAAGAAGTTTACTGCAGAACAGTAACTGATGATAAAGATTATATCTGAAAATCCAATACAGTCATACCAAACAATCTGGGCAACATAAAAGTAGAGACAGTAAAAAAGAGAAGAAAAAGATGCTCTAGTACTTGAGACAAAATACAAAGAATAAGGTAGCTTTCTCCCGGGTGCCAACCCAAAAAATGTTGGTGTCCCAGGATAGAGCCTCCTTTTCCGACCTGCACTACAATTTTGTTGGCAGACACAGTGAAACGCAAAAAAAAGATTATTGTCTTAAATGTTGCCCAAAACTCCTTGAAAACTAATGGCCTAAAATAATTTAATTTAAAGCGTGAAATTGACCTGCTATAAGATAAACAATAAACATTTTAATTAAATTTTAACCTTCAATAAAGGATTAGTTACTCAGTACAAATCAAAGGACTTTCTAAACAGGTGAGCTTTAAGTTTTCCCTTAAAGTCCTTGATGTTTACACATTTCGTGATTTCTTGAGGAAGATTGTTCCATAATCTTGGAGCAGATAATGAGAAGGCTCTGGGTGGACTGTTTATGGGGCAATGAAGAGATCCATCTCTTCCACCACTGGAATTGTACTTAACAAGGTTTGACAGGTATGAAGGTGCTAGCCCATGGAGCAGTTTGAAAGTTAACAGGAGTATTTTAAATTCAATACGTTCTTGTACCTTGAGCCAATGAAGTTCTTTTATGTAGGGATCAACTTCTTCTCTCTTCTTTAGACCTTTGACTAAGCGGCATGCTCTGTTTAGCAGAGATTGTAGCTGTTTCAAAACAGAATGATTAGCTCCAAAGTAAAGTGCATTACAGTAGTCAAGGGAACTGATGATAAGAGATTGCACGATGATTTGCATTTGAGTTTCAGAGAGGAATGGTTTCATTTTTGCACTTTAAAAGATTCCAGTGACATGCAGTTCTTAATTTCAAGAGGCAGCTCATTCCATAATTTAGGGCCAACTTTCTGAAACGATCTTTCTCCATACTGTGAATATACTCTAGGTTCAGTCAAATAGATAAGATGATTATAATTGGCATATTTAAACATGTTACTTAAATAATCTGGTCCCATACCATTAATACATTTATAGACGAGAAGCAATAACTTCTATTGAATTCTGTAACTAATAGGCAGCCAATGAAGGTCTTTCAGAGTGTCTCCTAGATGATCATATTTATATAGTCCTACTATAGCTTTAGCAGCTGCATTCTGAACGAGTTGGAGTTGGTGACCCTAATACATGGTAACTAATCTATATTATATCTCAAATTCTACATCCAGTACGGCTCTGCACACATGATATCTCTCTCTGCCATGAAACATGGCTAACCTTTTAAAATATGATTTAAAACCAAAACCGAAACTAAAACTCAAATGGGCTCTCCTGTGTCACCAAACTAGACCAATAAGCAATTTTAGATAATTATATTTTTCTATATTTGTATAATAAGTATATTGACGTAGTGGATGGTTGAGGGGGTTTCAAGCACAGGTCACTCTCAAATCCTAAAGATAAGCAGTGGCCTTCGGCACTTCAAACATCTTCAAACCTCGGCCTCCCCTGATTTATTTATTATTGATATTGTTTGATTGTGCCGTAAAAATAAATATTTGTTTTATTATTAATATACTCTACAAGTATGATCACACTTATTTTAATGAACAAGAAACCCATAATCAAAACAATCAGATACTCGTCAACTCAGTAGCAGCTTCCGTCCGTATATAATGTCCGTCCGTAATAATGTGTACTGTCCTTATCCTTTCTGCGTCCCCGTCGTTTTGTTTTGTGAAATGTAGTCGTGTTTAAATTCATATAGCCATGTGTATACGCGTACTGCCTTCGGCGGTCGCGCGCTACTGCAAGCGAGAGGGCTCTGGTTAGAGCAAGTGTTTAAATATTTTAATTAAACGTAACTCAATAGTTAATAATAACAAACACAAATACTATTTTAAATAATTGATTAATATCGATTACAAACAGCATTAGTTATTCTTTTGATTCATAATGTCAATCCTTCCTAGCTCGGCAAGGCCCAGTGGTGCATCTCGCCGATCTGTGGTTGCGAGAATATGCGCGGCGCGGCCCAGTAGTGCATCGCGCTACAAGTTATTCTCTAATAACCTTTTTATATGTGTTAAACGATCCATGGCCTATATGAAATTCAATAATGAACTTTATATTATTAGTGCCGCGTGCTGATAAATAACTAGAAATCAATCAACCCAATTGTGGCGATAACAAATTTTTGTGCTTGGCCGGTTTTAGGTTTGAGTTTGTGCTTCAAAAGTGGTAAATCGGGTGCTAGTAAAGCTTTTGCAGGCAATTGGCTCCTTTTGCCAACTGCTTTTGTGTTTTGGTTTAAGCGTTGACTGATGTTACCCGTCTAAATTTCTTCGAAGTAATGCGCGCTGCTTTCTTCTCGCGCGCCGGGCCAGACCATTAAAAATGGTCAAGTTTAAGCGCTGACTCACATTTGGAACTGGCACGGGTATAATTTTAATATCCTACGAAGTCTCGAAAAACTCGTTTAATATCTTAACAATATTTAAAGTTTATGGTTTTAGGTTTAAGCGCGGCGCACCGCTTATATATTATAGCTTCTTCTTACTGGGCCAAGCTCAGCCTGTCATTCCGCCGAATCTCGTTGTTTATGAACATGATAGCCTGAGGTCCCCAGGTAAAGTTGATTATATGACGATTTCAATCCGTCGAGATCGTTGTAGCGCGATGCGTTACTGTGCCGCGCCGCGTACTCAATGAGGCTTCTCACAGCGACACTGGCTAGATCGGCGAAATGCACTACTGAGCTGTGCCGCGCCGATCTGCCATGAATTGACATCGTCAATTAATCAAGATCGTTGCTCTGCAAAGCAAGAATGCTAGTTTGCGCGGCGCGTCGAAGCGGCGAAGTCCTCCAACAGGTAAAGCTTTTTCATTTTTTTGTTTTCAGCGCTGTGTTGCTAGACGCTGTATTATATAGCATGTGGGTCAAGCGCGGTGCCGCGCCTAAGCATTTCACATAGCCATGTGTCTACGCATACTGTGAGACGCGCTTGTTTCACAAGTAGGTTGGGCGCTACTGCAAGCGAGAAAGCTCTGGTTTGAGAAACCTAAGCAGCAAAAGAGTTATTTATTTTAAAATTTATTTTTGTATCTCAAAAATGATGTAAAGTTTTTAATATAACGTAGAATTAAAGCTATTTCCGTACAGCATAATTATTTGATTGACGATGTCAAGCCTTTCTAGCTTGGCGGGACCCAGTGGTGCATTTTGCCGATGTACGAAAGTTGTAGGTTTACAACCTACCAGGACGCGCGCCGAGTTTGACTCGTCGAGTTTGACTCGCCGAGTTTGACTCGTCGACGGTCCCAATATATGGAACAGATATTTTACGAGTATCACCCGTTAACGAAAGCATTGTTGGATGCGCGCGCGACACAGTAGTGCATTGCGCGACCCAATAGTGCATCATGCTACAATCTACGTATGCTCGTTAGAAAAACTATGAACATGCTAGCTTTTTTTATTTTTGTTAGTCGGCTGACATCTAGTCTTGGGTTGTACTGGATGTAACAAGTTTATTATCGGATGTCTACTTATATTTATTATGATATCATTATTCATTGTATTCTGCGTAAAATTATTTTTATCCCGGTTGTTGCGACAAATGAAAATGCTCTCAAATAAATTAATGTACACAAATTTTGCCTCAGATATTAGGGCCTGTCGTGATATCATGGATCGCTTAGGTTCCACCAGGATCTGGTAGTCCTCATAATTCTGCGGCCTCTATGTGTCGCTATCTCGCACAACTCTTTAAGAATCTTGTGGATTTGGCATGTGAAAATTTGCAGCCTTCCAGACATTGATTGGGTTAACGAGGTGTCGTACGTCACCTCAAGATCGGGTGACAGGGGGCTGACCAGGCCAGAACCCAATTGATTGGGCCTGAGGTCACGTGATTA
Organism: Bolinopsis microptera; assembly: GCF_026151205.1. Classification (NCBI taxonomy): domain Eukaryota; kingdom Metazoa; phylum Ctenophora; class Tentaculata; order Lobata; family Bolinopsidae; genus Bolinopsis; species Bolinopsis microptera. Next base: position 3,594,466 of record NC_087079.1, on the reverse strand, counting down.
TGAGCCTGAGGTCACGTGACTATGACGTCACCAGACCTTCCTCTCCGTTTCCCGCTCATTGGACCAGGTGAGCTTGCATGCATGTGAATGTGGGTGTAAGTATAGCTGTACTGTAGTTTATACCTAATTAAACCCCTATAGAAACCGACAATTTATTTTCTGGCAGAAAGCTAGAAATTTACCAAAATATCGTCATTGTTTTAAATTTATTTTGATGACCATTCCTGACCTAAAATCGCACGAGAAATCGATTAAACTTGGTTTCAGAACTCAACAATGCTTCCTTATGCCTCAAAATCCATGTTTTATCGATACAATCAACATATCGATCCTGTAGTTCAACTTATTACTTAAAGGGTTCAAGTATAGTTACGCGGTAGACAAACTAAAACAAAATTGTAGGTTTATAACCTACCAGGACGTGTGCCGAGTTAAGCTCGAGTCGAAGGTAATATTTGGAACAAATATTTTACGAGTATCACCCGTTAAATAAACTTATATGTATAAAAACCTTGTGTTATGTGGCAGTTGTATTGCAATTTGTGCAATTTCAGTTGGGCAGCTTTTTTAAAGTGTCTGTTATTTCAATTTTCGTAAACCTACTACCTGGGAATGTAATGAAATAAAAAGGTGACCATCTTTGGTTATTACTAGCACTTTGCTAATCCAGCAGATCTACTTTCGTAAAATATTTTGTTATTATTATATTATTATAAAACAGGATCTTACCGACAAAAATGATTCTTAAAAATACCTTAATGCGGTAAACTGTACCCTTGAAAAAGATTTTCCCAACATCTGTTGCATGCAGCTATATCTCTAATTTCGTTCAATTCATGCAAGTTGTCCATTTGCAAATTTCTACTACTTAAATCACTTCTTAAAACCGATAACAAGTTCATTCTAGGTCTCCCCAATCTACCAATGAATAAATTATCTGATTCAATAGCAAAAGAGAGAGCCGTTTGGGCTGGGGTGTTCTCCATACTCCTGAGAATGTGTCCAAACATCTTCCACCGCTGGTGTTCAATACGCTTGGATAACTTTTCAACTTTGCACCTTTCATACAATGCTTTGTTGCTTATCATACCTTTAGGCCATTTGATGTTTAAAATGGACCTGAGGTGTCTACGATGGAGTGTGTCCATTTTCTCCATGGTTGCTTTCTTAGGACTCCAACTATTTGAGTTGTAAATCAATACAGATACAACTTGAGCATCATATAACCTCAGCTTTCTTTCAAGGGAAATTTTCTTACCGGACAACCATACTTTTCCAAAGTTCTTAAAAGCAATCTCAGCTAGGATTCTCCTTCTTTGAATGTCCTTCTCAGTACAGAGTAAGGAACCTAGTGACTTGTTACTTCGCCATGGTTCGTTATTAGCTAATGGCTGACCGTTTGTGTCTTTATCAGATTTTTTCGCCAGGTAGAAGGTACTGAATTCAGTTTTACTTTCATTTACTTGGAGGTTCCAGTCTTTGAGAATCTCCTTCACTGTAGGAAGGAAAATTCTCAGTTTCTCGATGTCCTCGTCAGCAAAGTCACAATTGTCTGAATATTCCCACTCAGTTGGAAAACCTAGTTCTGATACTGGTGGGTTTGGTCTCCCAGATACAGCTCTGAGGTGGTGTAAGGCTGCTGCAAGAATAAGTGTGAATAGCTTTCCAGATAAACTGTCACCTTGAAAGGCTCCGAGTAAACTTTCAAACTCTTCCGACAGTGAGGAGTTAACACGAACTCTAAGGAGAGTATTCGATAGAAGGTATTGAACTAAGCGAATGTCGTCGTCCGAACAACCAGCATCCTTCAAAACATTGATGATAGTGTCCCTTTTCACGGTATCAAAAGCTCTACTCATATCAATACCCATTTTGCTAAATGTCCATTTCTTCCTCATCACAACAGATATTAGCATTCTCTGAGCCCACACAATGTCAGAGCAGCTCCTACCTCTCTTGTAAGCACTCTGCCATGGCATGGTGTAGTTGTCAATTCTACTCTCAACCCGTTTTAAGGCAATTTGAGTGAGCATCTTCCTTGATCCGTTTAACAGTGTAAGTGGTCTAAGGCTTGTGAGGGGACCTTTAGGTTTACCGGGCTTCTGTAGAGGAGTCACAATACCTTGTCCTATTGAACTTATGTATTTGTTCCCACTAAATGACTCGTTAATTGCCTCAGCATACTTCTCAAAAGTGATATATTTTGTTAACGATTTCTAATATAATTCAAGTTGCGCTGGTGAGGCTCAATGTGGTAAGAAGGTGGTAGGGGAGGATAGGAAATCTGGGCAACAAATTGCTGTCGCAGAGCACAGACAGCAAACGAAAAAGCAGAAGAAGTGAAGGTACAATAAATCAGATATATTGTATTTCCTAAGTGGCTCACAAGTAGGAGCTCATCCATTATTTCTTGTATTGTCACAAAAAACGTCTGTAGCTTAACTTAATTTCAGATCACATCATTGTAATGGATTATAAATAATGCTAAACATTAGCCATATTAAGTGAAGAGTATTATGTAGGCTTTTAACAACCATATACCTTACTCGGGATTATTACGACGGGTTTATTAACGACCGGTTAAAATATGGTTCAGGAAAAATATGGCGAAATTGCTCAAAACCCACCACATTTTCCCAGTCGCCATTTTACCGGTGTCCATTCTTTCAATTTTAGATTCAAAAATTTTGTCTCAGATGTAATTGATAGTGAGATTGTTGTTACTTATAGGAATTTTTTGTGATCCCCTTTCTGCTGGTAGTAACGTGTTGGTAGTCTAGCACTCTAGCAAATTCGTTGTTTTGAATTAGCATTAAATGTTTACGTGTATCAAATAACCATTATGACTCAATTTGTAGAAAATCTTCGAAAGAATGCATCGTTCACATTGTTTAGAATTATGAATAAATGACTGATGAAACTGATTCATGTTATTGACAGTTTTAATTAATTCAAGTTTTAATTTAACTGTTACTTTTACTTTGAGTCCTATTTCATTATGTAGAGTTAGTCGATACGTAAGAAATTAAAAATTGGCCTATTTAAATCAACTTTGACAATAAGGATATATGACAAGAATTGGGCAAAAAGGTGAATTTTTTGCAATTTTAGCCAAATAAAGTCGAAAAACGTACAACAAGTGTCCCAATAGTCTTCTTTAGTGAATATAAGACAACGATTAAAATATGAGCACCCATAACCCTTGGGAACCCTAAAAGCTGAGACGGCGGGTTTATTAACGACCGGTGAAAATGTGGTTCGGGTAAAATATGGCGAAATTACCCTAAACCCGCCACTTTATCCCGGTCATAATAATCCCGAGTAAGGTAATGCTTTATATCCCACACCCAAGTAACAGAAATGCAATTGATTTTAACCTGTCGACAATATTTCAGAAAAGATTCCCGCAAGCAAGCATGTTCCTTCGTTCTGCTCTGATCTCTACTCTGTTATTAACTGATGATGGACTTTGATACGATTTGTTGATATGATTTTTTGACGTATTGTATACAGCTAACACTTAACCATATGGTTCAGACAAAAGGACAATTAAACTGGTGTTTTGTTTTTAACGGGTGATACTCGTAAAATATTTGTTCCAAATATTACCTTCGACTCTATACAAGTAACTATACTTGAACCCTTTAAGTAATAAGTTGAACTACAGGATCGATATGTTGATTGTATCGATAAAACATGGATTTTGAGGCATAAGGAAGCATTGTTGAGTTCTGAAACCAAGTTTAATCGATTTCTCGTGCGATTTTAGGTCAGGAATGGTCATCAAAATAAATTTAAAACAATGACGATATTTTGGTAAATTTCTAGCTTTCTGCCAGAAAATAAATTGTCGGTTTCTATAGGGGTTTAATTAGGTATAAACTACAGTACAGCTATACTTACACCCACATTCACATGCATGCAAGCTCACCTGGTCCAATGAGCGGGAAACGGAGAGGAAGGTCTGGTGACGTCATAGTCACGTGACCTCAGGCTCATAATCACGTGTGACCTCAGGCCCAATCAATTGGGTTCTGGCCTGGTCAGCCCCCTGTCACCCGATCTTGAGGTGACGTACGACACCTCGTTAACCCAATCAATGTCTGGAAGGCTGCAAATTTTCACATGCCAAATCCACAAGATTCTTAAAGAGTTGTGCGAGATGACGACACATAGAGGCCGCAGAATTATGAGGACTACCAGATCCTGGTGGAACCTAAGCGATCCATGATATCACGACAGGCCCTACTCAGATATATGTTTTTTACGTTTTGAATTTTTAACACTTGTTTTTAGATCATGACTATATACAAATAATACGATGTAGTTACATTGAAACGTCGAGTAAACTCCTTTCCCTAATAAGAGCATTTTCACCTGTCGCAACAACTGGGATAAAGACAATTTTACACAGAATACATTAAGACAATGCGACTCATAAATAATACTCCATTATTCATTGAAATGGCAATAAAATTTTGTTTTACTTACACTGTTCACTTCCCATTCTTGCGGGAAGTGAAGCTATCTTTCTGATCTGATCAGGCACAAAACTTTTGCCCATAATAGCTGCTATAAAGTCTTCCTTGACACAATATTCCAAGAGTTTTAGGTGATTAGAAATCCCTGGGGTGGTACGGCAAACAAAGTTCCACCTTTTGGAGGTTCCGTAAATGAAAGCGGAGTATGCTAGCTGGGGTTCGTTTGCAGTTACATCGACAAGCCCTAGAATGTCTGCTTTCCAACTTTCTGTCTCCTTTAAAATGAACTCTTTTACCCCTTCTTGTGATCAAATATATGACCCAAGATAACGGTGGCCTTTGGTAGTAATTTGTACATCTGAAAAGAGCTCCTTAGCTTTGGTAGCATGCTCTGGTTTCACTATCAACCATGTCTTGCTGGGCTTTGGGTAATACCCATACATGGGACCGTGATCTTTTAGGTCCTCCCAAGTCTACACTATGATATTGTATAGTCGAGGATACAAAATGCAACTTCAGGGTGGATATTATCTATTGAAGAGCTGGCTCGAAAGATTTTGGCCTTTGTATCAATGGTTATAATAAGCTATAAATATCTTAAACTTAACAGTGCTAATCTGTACAGGAAAAAGACTTGGGAGTTATAACCCATAATTCTCTGCTTTGGAATGAACAGATTCAGTGGCGTAACTTTGCCTGTTGGCGCCCCCCCGCTCAGTGACAAAAAGCGCCCCCTAAAATTTTTTGTGTCCCTAAAAAAAAAGAAAAAAAAAAAAGAAAAAAAAAAAAAAAAAAAAAGGTCGGGTACTTTTTTCTTGCCCCCCTTAAGGCTTTTTGCGCCCCCCTGAAGTAAAAAAGGGTACCCCAAATATTTTTTTCGCGTCGACGGAACGCTAAATTGGACAGGGAAATACACAAACAAGGCGTTTTTTCAGTGAAAGGGCCTAAAATTCAGGAAAATTGCGCCCCCCTTACACGGCGCCCCCCCGCACAGCGGGATCTGCGGGGCCCTAAGTTACGCCACTGAACAGATTAAGGCTTCAATATCTAAAGCCAACAGAATGATATGTTGGATTGTTAGAAATCTGATTATCAGGGAAAAATCTGTGATGATATCCATTTACAAAGCTTTGATAAGACCCCATTTAGAGTATTGTGTTGAATTGTGGAGTCCAGTTGCAGCTCATGGAAGCTGGGGGATCACCTTGGAGCTGGAGAGCGTCCAGAGGCGGTTTACCCGTCTGATTTAATAAAACAAAAGTTAATAAAACAAAAGTTAAATTTATTACCAATTATTCAATCAATACATATCATAAATTCTAATATTGGAAACACAATGCAGAATGGATGTCTTAAACTATAATTTTGTTGTCACTAATAATCTATTTACTTTCAAAGTTGAAATTTAGTTAAGTATGAAATGCCACCACATCATAGTTAGGGTAAAATATAATTCTTAAAAATTTTAAAATTGAGAAGATTGCTCTATGACTTAAAATTTAAAATTTAGCAAAAGATACCTAATTTTTAAATAGTTGGTTACAGTTTATGACAGTACTGGCATGATCAATTTTATTGTGGCTGGTAAAAGGACCCAGTTGCCTGTAAGGGCTTTACCGAACCCCTGGGGACCACAATGTGATAGGATCAGGCCAGATGTTTCTATGTAGAGCAATTTATTTATTTCGGAGCTATGGTTACGTGGTATAGCTGGTGGTCATGTTTAAAGGTCAGTTTATCTTTGTGTGCTAATTATCCATCCAGATGCTTAGTGATGTGAGTAAATCATGCCCTTCTACAATATATAACGTTTAACTATAAATTTGTTTTTACCACAGAAACTGTGGCACTAAGGTCAAGAATTAAAAATTTGTACTCTCATTGATACATGATAGTTAAAGCGTTTTTTTTTTCCCAGCACTACTACACAACAAAAACCTGTCGGCCCACCGAGGAAACACAGTCGCAGAACAAGGAACCCAATTGTGCTCCTCTATTCTGCGATCGTGTGTATTTACTATAAACTAGCTAAATGCAGTTAGTAAAATTTTCTGGAATCATTAAAGTCGTTTGATTAGTTTATGTGTCAAAGTAATGTCCATGATAATCATATATTTGGATCCCCGGTGGGCAAACACTCGTCCCAAAGGCTAAGGCAAACCTTTCAATGTTTCACCATACGAAGTAAGGAGATTTGAACACATACTCAGCCTACAACTCCACCCATGGGACGAGACGTCGTGAGCCTCAAAATATATAGCATATACCCAGTCAGCAAACACTATACACAACATACATACGATAACAAACAATGTATAATGCCATTACTTCATTTAAATGAAAATATATCTGCTATCTAATTTTAAAAAAATTGAAGAATAAACCTGAAGAGAGGAGAAGGAGAGAGGGGTTTGGGAGAGGTAGAGTAGGAAAACAACAGGATCCTGTGCCGCAGGATTTTAAAATTTGTTGTATGATGATTCGTTTTGTGTCGTCTCTTAGATTAATATAGACCTCTGATACCCTTGTCATGGTTTTTTGCAATAACACCGTGGTTTACTCATATGATTATGTTTACTAAATCAACCTATTTCAATGATAATTCATTTGCATCAAAGTTGTAACTGCACCAAAGTTGTCGGTCATATTTAGATTGTAGTTCTAACAAAGATTTCTTAAGATTATTCTTGAATATACTGATGGGAGTGGAGAAGTCTATTTCACTTGTTGACTTACGGCAGTGATTCCAAATACTAGTTGATTGATAGATGAATAGTGAGGATGGAGTGGGTGGGATGAAGTAGTTGTCTCGTCTTGGTGACCTGTTGAATAAAGAGAACATTGAGACTGGTGATTGGAACTTATTAATTTTAAACATTTCCAGTAAACAGTGCAACTTATGAAGATTGTGGACAGTCAGGAAGTTATACTCGTTACAGATTGGTTTACTGTGTTCTAGTTCAAAGAAATCTTTGCCTAACATCTGCTTGATAACTTTACCGGTCTTATCCCTAGTGATAGGCCTTACTCTGGCACATGTTTTGAACTTATTGAAGTATGCATCATTATCACCAAAGAGAATTCTTATGCATTTCTTTTGTGTTTTAAATATGGCTTCTAGTTTATTATTTGATACACCTCCCCAAACAGATATTCCATAACATAGGTGTGATTCAAAAAGGGTGTGGTACAGGTCCTTATATAGTTTTTTAGGTACACAGCGTCTAATTCCACATAGTCTACCTATCTCACATTTCAATTTACGGTTTAACGCTCTTAAGTGAGCATCCCAGTTCAGTTTTTGGTCAATAATGACTCCAAGAAACTTAGTTTCCTCCACCTTTTTAATTACTATATTATTTAGTGTCAGTTCTAATTCATTGGTGTTTGAATCTGGTTCATTTCTACAGTTCGGCTTAAAGTGGATATAACAACATTTCTTTATGTTGATATGCAGCAAGTTACTCTTCATATACTGATGAACAAGTTTAAGAATTTTATTAGCTTTGCAGTAAAGTGTTTTTATACATTTATCTACAACAAATATGTTGGTGTCATCGGCAAAAAGTATAAACTTACCTAGGTCTGATACTCTATATATTTCATTGATGTAGATAATGAAAAGCAAGGGACCTAATACTGACCCCTGAGGAACACCAAATATTACAGACAGTTTTTCGGATTCTTCTCCAAGTACTGAAACATATTGCTGTCTATTAGAAAGGTAACTGGCTATCAATTTATTTGCAGTCCCTCGAATTCCATAATCATTCAGTTTTTTAAGCAGTTTATCATGACAGATTGTGTCAAAAGCTTTACTTAAATCAATGAAGATGCCTAGTACGTGATTTTTATCTCTTAAAGATTTTTCAATGTAGTCGACAGAGAAGTTGAGTGCATGGCTTGTCGAGTGATTTTTTCTAAAGCCATATTGATTTTCATATAATAATCCTTGCGACTGAAAGAAACTGTAAAGCCTGGAGAATATGATTTTTTCAAGTATTTTACCGAATATCGCTAAGGTTGAGATAGGCCTGTAATTTTCAAGAAGCTCAGCATTTTCTTTCTTATATATTGGACTTATTTTACCTACTTTTAGGTCGTCTGGAAAAAATCCCTGTTGCATACATTCGTTGTACAATACCGATAGTAGTGGGCTAATTTTGCCTGATACTGCCTTTACTATATGTACTGGTATGTCGCTAGCCTTGCCATTCTTAAGTTCCGATATGATCTTAGCCACCTCCTCAGGTGAGCAGTCATGTAGATATATATTAGCTGTATTCGATTTAGGTAAGAAGTCACAGAAACTTGGAAGCTGATTTATTTGTATCTCTCCTAGTTCTGTGTAGGCTGCATTAAGGTTAGATGCTAGGGATACAAAATACTTATTGAATTCATTAGCTATAACTCTGCGATCAGTTATCTTTTCATTGTCTATGGTAAATATAGGTCTGATATCACGTTTCTGTTTGCCACGAATTTTATTTATCAGTTCCCAGGTTTTCTTGGAATTTCCCTGAGTTTCAAGAAACTTGTCAGAATAATATTCAGATACAGCTTTTTTACGAACCTTTTTTAGAGCCTTTCTATATTCTTTGTAGTCATCATAACGGTTTCTTTTATTACAGCAGATAGAACACAGGCATGTGCCCCCTTTTGTGTCAGTTTCGCCTTGTTTACACTTAACTTTCCTGACTTTCGCCCAGTCATCATACAGCCCATGGCAGTGGTTTACTGAGGCTATAATCCCGCCAGTAATCCATGGGTTGTTCTGGATAGTGCGCTTAGTGGTTTTGGGTACAGCTAGTTTGCAGGTTTCGTCAATGCTGTTTTTAAAGATATCATGAAAGTTAGTAAAATCTATAATTGGTTCATTGTCTAGTTTGTTACCCAAGACTTCAGCAAATTTATCAGTGTTTGATTTACAATAGTCATAATATTGAGTGTGCTTGTGAATATTTTTGGTCTTGCTAATTTCCCAGTCAAATATTGTAAATATAGGGAGGTGATGAGATATGTGATCAGTTATGACTCCAGAGGCAGTAACAGAGTCTAGGTCATTTGTAATGATGTTGTCGATGCACGAGGCATTACATCCAGGCTTTTCATGAGTTGCTAATGATATCAATGGAAAGAAGCCTCTACTAAATAGGACATCTTCATACTGTGCAATAATGCTACTGTGGTTACTATGGAGATTAATGTTAAAATCACCTGCAATGTGTGTATGTTTTGGTGCTTTATCAAGTATTGACGACAGTTCTTGGAGAGCTTGCTCAGCATTGCCACTTGGAGGGCGGTATATTACTCCTATAGAAGTAGAATTTCCTAGACTACCTATAGTTACAAAGAGGGTTTCTAGATTTTCTGTTACTTGTGAAAGGTTGTTATTTTTGACAGCATTGAAGGAGTTCAGGACATATAGAGCTACTCCTGAGCCTTTTACTTTCGAGTCGAAGGTATCTTGATAGAAGCTCTCATAGCCTGTGAGTTCGTACAAGTTTTTCATTTCAGGGCCTACATTCGTTTCAGCAAGACCAATTACAGAGAATTTGTTAGTAAACCTAGCTATTTCAATTGCCAGCGAGTCAAAGTTTGATTTGTTGCCATCAAGATTTTGAAATATTAGTGAGTTTTGCACTTGTAATTCGTTAGCAAAGGTGCGGTTTATGTCTTTTACAGAATATGAGTCACAGCTTTCAAGTACCTCAGAGATTTTACGTATTACATCATCTGCATCAGTGTTGTCATCATTGTCATCATTCAGAAGCTTAAATGGGTTATAACGGTTTACTGCTAGGTGGATACAATTATTGCAGTACAAGTCAACTTTTTTATTTTGTTTGTCACTGGTGTTAAAACATCTAGAGTGAATGGGACAATTACAGTGGTAGCATTCAATTATAGATTGACCTAAGTAAATACTTTTTAGACAGTGGGCACAGACCTCTTTTTTAAGAACATTCATGTTGGAGGCTGATAGCCTTCAACACGAGGCTGTCCTCCGGCGGCATGAGAATAAAGTGTTGAACCAACCTTACCGTCCCTCCTCCCCCTCTTCCTCCTATCAGTCCCTCCATGCATCCTAACAAGGACAGTATTACGGATTAAAGTAGCAAGTTTGGCCACTCCCTTCCAATTAAGGTGCAGGTAATCCGTTCGGCCATATCTGTCAAACTCCCTGGACAAGGTTAGGCAAAGTAAGCCAGTGTTATTGTCAAGGAAGTCATCAAAGCCATCAACGAACTGGACACCAAAGTTTTTGGGGAGTAGCTCACGACGAATAAGTTCTATAAAGTAAAGAACTTTCCTATTTAAATCAGCATTTCGAGTTGGTAAAAGAGGACAAAGAAATACTTGGGCAGTTGGATTGGCCTCTTGAATTTGCTCAATCTTGAATTCTAGATGACTAAATATAGCAAAAATTTCACGCTGAGATTTAACAGATGGTCTTCTAACATCATTTATACCACACATAATAACAATGTTCTTGTATCCACATGCAAGATATGGGTTAATGTCATCTATTGTAGGAGTCCAAACATTCCGACCAGGCAGCCACTTACCAAAGCTCCTTTTGTGATCCTCTCCAAATTTCATACCTGCTCCATTTGAATCAGAGAAGATACAAGTACTGGCACGATTCTTTCCATCTATTGATCTGAAGGTGAAACTATATCGTACTGCACCAGTGACTGACCCCTTCTGGATAGAGTGCTTGTAGTGAGCCTGACTCCTTCTGGTCATCCTGTAAACTGATCTTGGAGTACACTTGTGCGTGTGAACTGGGTTGTTCATTTCAGTGAAGAGGACTTTGCATTCACCTCCAATGGAAAGAGTCAATATGCTAGACTCTGGATGTATCACCGGTTCATTGTCTGAATGTTCAGGCAGATAACCCTCGCCTTCTTCATAGCGGTTGATCAACACGCTATTCATTACAGGGTTTCCTTCTGCACAGAACTCCTCATTGATTTTCAGGACAAGTGCAGCAATTTTATCAGGGATCTCCACGGTTTTCTTATTCTCATCTCTGGATCCGCTATACTTGTACTTCTCTCCAAAAGAACATACTGAATGCCCATTCTCCTGACTGAACTGAAGAGATTCGCAGTATTGGAGAAGGTCTGATTCAGCATCACTGTCGATGAATTCTTCCACGGTGTCTACCACAGGTTTTTCCTCATGTTTAAAGGTGGTCTTTGATAGAAGGTGCTTATCATTTAATGCAGAACCAGATGATGGCTGATCATGAGGAATTGTCGTCTGTTGGGAAGATAGTTGGTCTAGAGACTGCTTGATTCCTTCAGTTCAAGAGAAATATGCGGTTCCTGCCGAGTATGTTCATCAAGCTGGTCTATGATATCATGTATCAATTTCTCAGTGTCAAGCTTGGGAGCAGTAGATGAGACAAGACCTTTGGTGGAAAGATCTGTGATTTGTTTCTGAAGGTCTTTAATAGCCTTTTTGACACCACTTACATCTTCACTTAGTTCTCCTTTACAATGGTCTTCTATGTTTTTGACTCGGTTTTGATGGTCTTTCAAACCATGTTCATTGGTTAGCAGGTGTTGCATGTGAAGGTCGAGGTTTTGGATCACCTGGATCGACTCTTTCATTTTATCAACATCAATTGTTGATAGTGATTTCGTCAAGGTTTCTATGTCCTTGAGATTCTGACAGGCAGAGTGCACCTCATAATCACTATTGGACTGTTGTAGACTCAAGGTGTTCCGACATTTGTAGCAGAAGTTGTCGTATGAGATATCTTTGATGGTGGTTGGTACGGGTGCAACGTAGCAAAATGGACATAACCACTTTTCCAGCTTCATTATTGACGGCTTCGTGATACCCTTTAGTCCCAGACAATCTGCATGCCAGTTCTGTTTGCATCCTGTGCATATTAGCTTGAAGCTTCCAGCATTCGATTGGCTGCATGGGCATTTATCAACATTATGATGCTCTTTTTTAGCGGTTGGCCCTGTTCCTGTCACAGAGCCACGTCTATTTCCGGTAGATGGTGTTTTTATACCTGTACCTGACATCGCACAGCCAAGCAACACACAGCTAATAAAGACAGCACAGCAAACAAATCAAGCAACAAATAACTCACGTCTCCCCTTTGGGGGTACTAGTACATGCTATCCCTGAACTCAAATTATTTGTTATATAGCAGCGCTGAAAGTATTAAAAAAATTGACGAGGTGGGTACTCTTCCATACAGTCGTTGACTGGAAATCCTCAATTTAACAACGCTGGCAGAGCGGCGAATACGTGGGGACCTCATTGAATCTTTTAAAATGATAAGTGGTTTGGCCAATTACGGAGCTGGTTTGTTCAGTATGAGCAGATCTGGTCTTAATGTGGTATCAAACAGTAGATGCAGTAAAAGTAGCAGTAAAATGAAGAAAGCCCACAGTTCTTTTCTTCCGGAGAGGGTGAGACCATATTGGAACAAACTCCCCTCGGATGTCAAGAATTGTGGGACTGTGTTAAGTTTTAAAATAAGATTAGAGGCTTTCAAAAAAGAGACTATTTTAAACGGATCTGTAAATGATAGTCATTTTTGGTATGTTTCGGACGAAGTATTAGGAAAGATTGAGGGATTAAATTATGCTACTAATAAAGAGAAGCACAATGAATATCTAGTGTGTAATCCTCATGTTGCTAAAAAACGCTTTATCAACTTATATAGTAGTGGAAAGTATGCAAATTAGATTCATTTTAACTTGGTTGTCTAGGCCAATAGATTTAAGATCATTTTAAAACTTTAGTAGATATATTTTTGATGATGATGATGAAAATCTAAAATATATGGCTACAATGAGCATTTTAATAACAATATTAATTCATTCCTATAATGTGTCATGTAATGATATTAAAACCGTTGTATGTATCTACTTAACAAACTTCTTATCGGTCATGTAATCCAGAAAATGTGTTGCTGTTAATAGATAAGCAGTGTTATCACTTAGAAATCAACCCAGTTATAATAACAAATTTGAACAAGGGGGGCCCAAAATTTTTGATGATATGGACATCTTCAACAAGACGTTGTCTCACGTTTTGACTGCCACATGCTCGAATTTTGACTGCCAAATCATGTGATAGTTATTACTCGGCCAATTTTAAACCAATTACCACAAAAATTTGTAGTTTGGTCAAGAAGGATACAATAATCACTCATTCATCAACATGAAACAGCTAAATTTGTTATTTGTACACTTTATGATAAGAATATCACAGGGAAACTTGTTTATGGCTGTGTAAAATCGAATTTACATGATTTGAGTGAGTTATCGTGATAGATGTGACCATCAAACCTTTCTGAAGCATGTGGGTGTTATATGTACCGCGATTAATGGTTAAATGTACGAAATATGGTACGATTATCACACATCACTTAGGGTAGGCTATAATGAGAACCAGTGAGGACTATTTTGATTTTTTGAATGCTATTCAAGGTGCTTTAGGCTGTAAAATAATGTTGTAATGATTGACATTCAATAAATGACCTGTAAATGATACAAATATCACATTAAATTCAATATTTTTCACGAATCAATGTCAATAATGTGTGAATGTTGTTTTTAAAGATCAATTCATCCAATATTATTAAACATAGTCAATAAGTAATAGGCATTTCATTAAATAAGCACTTTTCAGATACAAATATCACTTGATTAAAAAAAATTTAAAAAAATAAAAAATAATTTAAATTGAAATTGTGATATTCGTATCCTATTTTGGTTCCTAGATGTGCTGTGTAAGATGTTCAGGGAGCAATAATGTTTATTGTACATGTATCAAAAAGAATCTCGTTCTATAGACCCATATTGATACATTTATCACGAATGTTACACTTGTAAAATTTGGTTCACAAAAAATGTGATATTTGTATCCTTCAAGTGGTTGGAACAATTTTTCATCCTTGTATCCATACTGAGTTACCATTTTTGTAGGTGTGAATGAAGTTTCATCTTTATTAATGAATTATGTACCCTTCAAACAGCCACCCAGAGAACTGGACCCGAAAAATAGCTATATTTCGTTGTTTTAAAATACAATGTGATAATTGTAGTACATCTAACGGGAGGTTGATTTTTGTATCATACTTTTTACTAATTCTGTTTGGAATTGCCTCTGGTACAGTTTGAGTTCAAAGAAACAGAAAAAAGAGGTCAAGGGGATTCAATAATCACATCATAAAACGGACAATTTTGAAACGAAAATGTGTGATATTTGTATCATAATGAGCCTAAATAACGATTTCCTTTTGTACACTGCTTCCTTAGGAGACAGGCATCATGTTAAGAAATTTTCATAAAAAACTGATAACATTCGGTCTCTCCAGACCCATTTGTATCATTATCACATCTCAGAAAATGTGATATTTGTATCATTCGACTTTAACGTGGTCTAGCTCTGTCAATTTATGTGATAGCATGATTTTGATTTCATAGTCATAAAGCTATGAAGATTCTGCAACCAATCAATCGAGTCTATCATAGCCAATAGACTATATGAGACTCTAAAAATCAATTTAGAAAAAGTCAAAACGTGAGACAACGTCTTGTTGAAGGTGTCCATATGTGATGATGTTTATGAAATGAAATGAAATGAAATGAAATGAAATGAAATGAAATGAAATGAAATGAAATGAAATGAAATGAAATGAAATGAAATGAAATGAAATGAAATGAAATGAAATGAAATGAAATGAAATGAAATGAAATGAAATGAAATGAAATGAAATGAAATGAAATGAAATGAAATGAAATGAAATGAAATGAAATGAAATGAAATGAAATGAAATGAAATGAAATGAAATGAAATGAAATGAAATGAAATGAAATGAAATGAAATGAAATGAAATGATATGATATGATATGATATGATATGATATGATATGATATGATATGATATGATATGATATGATATGATATGATATGATATGATATGATATGATATGATATGATATGATATGATATGATATGATATGATATGATATGATATGATATGATATGATATGATATGATATGATATGAAATGAAATGAAATGAAATGAAATGAAATGAAATGAAATGAAATGAAATGAAATGAAATGAAATGAAATGAAATGAAATGAAATGAAATGAAATGAAATGAAATGAAATGAAATGAAATGAAATGAAATGAAATGAAATGAAATGATGTGCTTGTATACCGCCCATATGGTTAGCAACTGAAACAAGTGCCAGGTACTAACCATGTCAGAGCGGTTCTTAAGGGTGAGGTGAAAATATCCAGCAACAAACAACTAAATAATCTCAAAAACAAATCTATTTAGGAAAAATTAAAACTTTAAATATATCATATAGTAATCATAGGAAGATTTATTGATATTATATACCACACTATGATTAACAATAAACCCCCAGAAAACTCTTCAAAAGTAACATAATATACTTACAGGAATCAAAAGAAGGATTATTAATATGTTAATACACATTGCACTAATAAATAAAGATACACCCTACGACAAATCGCATTTATATTAGCAAAATAAATTCAACGAATTTCTGTTGATATCCCACGAGATAGATTTTATTTCTTTTTCAAAACTTATAAATAAGCGCTAACTGAGACAAGCTTGAATGCAGCTGGTGAAAGGATATAGTCGCAATTAGGCTTTTATATCCTGCTAGTACTGCCAAGACTTGTATTGGCCAGCACCTGTGTAGTGTGTATATTCACATCCAGTTGAGCTTGCAGCGCGAACCACTTTTTGGCTACGCTGCGCATCAAATAATGTTACTTGCAACCACAGCTATGAGCTAAACCAACGACAACTTTAATTAAATTATTTCATGGGATATCAAACACTGAAGTATTGACGTAATATACCGAAACTTGTCAAGAACTTTAACAATTAGCAGTCCTAGAGCTGACTTAAATGCTGAGAGATTTTCGATAATGTTGACAGATCTTCACAGTAGGTTTTATAATTTTTCATATTTGATAGAGAAAGAGTAAGAAGGGCAGTTTTCAGCAAGTGGCATTGGGTGCTATTCTTATTTTTACTCTTGTAACTGGCTTGGTAGCTTCAGAAATTGTTCAAGGTGATTTGAATTTAAATTTCATCACTACCACTTTAAATTATGCAACTGTTCCGATTTTACAGAACATCTATCAATTGTAATTATTGTATAATTTGATATAGGCACAATGGAAGAAATACATGCCGTGAACACAGAGTTAAGGTCAAGATACCTTAACATGCTGTTAAAAATGCAAGGTAAGAAATGCTTTCTTAACTGTCACGAGAGGACCAATCTAACAGGAACATTCCAGTCCATTTCACCGACATCAGATTATGTAATATTGTCACAAGTGAAGACTCCTACAGATTCCATCGATCAATGTGCTATTAGGCAGTCTGATATTTTAAAGCTGTCGTGGAAACATGCTATCTTATGATATTCCTAATAGTATAATTATCATGAACATATTCAATAAATTAATGAAGTCTGATTTTACTATTAATTGTTTGTAACTACACAATAACTTCCTGTAAGAAAGGTGTTATGTTGAAAATCATGCTTTTTATTAATATTCTATAATTATTATTATTTTTTAAAATTTTCCTGATGAGATACCTATCTGCCCATTCTTAGCAACCCGGACAAATTTACGGCATATTTAAGTTCCACAATATTTATTTGATTGGGATACAGACTGATTTCATATTAACATAACTTCTTTCAAACGTCAAATTGTCAAATCTTATGCATTGTCTTTAGAATAACTCCGGGCCTATTGAAGTAAAATACTATTAAGTAGTCTCCTAATGACGACCATTATGATGTTGCAAGAAAAACACTAATTAATCTACAAAACATGTTTCTAATACATGGCTAAATTTTAGTAGTTCTATGAATCTTTATTAAATATGCAACAATTAGGTTCGTGCAGTTAATCTTGAATAATTTTAGCCCTATTTTTGGGTAGATTTCCCTTTTATTTGCAATTTTTACGTTAAACGTTTCGTCACTTTTAAATTATATAAGGATTTGGATCATTATGATGGTCACATTATTATATAATATGCTATATAATATTAACAAAGCAATGACATATATATTATGACATATTATATCATTCATTTAAATTTCGATATTTCCATATCTTAAGAGACTTAAAAGTGTCTTTTGTGGGTACATTTTTAATGTTGAAGTGTGTAATAAATGTTCGAATATATTTATTCATATTTATACAAAAAAGTGCCTTATTATGAATTCTGATCATTCAAATTTTGTGTAATATTTTTTTCTCCTGATCCTTCCTACCCACTATGTATCTTTAATATTGCTTCAAATCTTACTTATATTTATATTTTTGAATATCATCATGTTACAAATTAACCAATTTCAGATAGGCAGTTAAATGATTTGGCCATGTCAAGAAAATTTAACCACTGGTTCTTACTTCTCTCTGTAGTGTGAGTAATAGCTTTGATTTTGTTTCACTGTGTTCAGCTCAGTGTTTTGCAGCTCATAAATAAATGTGCTGGGACCATGCTTTTCAAGATAACATTTTATCAAAGTATGATTTTAAATTTGGAAAATGATTTCTAACCCGATTCTGATACTGAAGCTCCAGTTTTGGTCATAGATCCAACCTGGAATTGTTCTTATTTCACTAAAAAAATCGAATGTTTGTCATAAGTATATTATTATTATAGCAAGGATACAAGGCTCAATATAGCAAGGAGTTTAAATCTTGATTAGTCTCTTGATAACTGAGCAACTCTGAGCAACATGGGAACCTCACCGACCTGCAAGAGTGTTGCAACCTACCTAGCATCCGCATTCTTTTTCTGTGGAATGTTAATAAGTTGATATGTCTGTGAGTTCTGAGCGTTAGTTACCCGCTGTAACAAAGTTCGGGGGTTATACATCATAATTTGGATCGTGTCAAGAGCATGCCTCCTAAATCTTGACATTAACCAGTGGATTTAACCGTATAGCTAGAGAGCTTATGGATAATTTAAATTTAAAAGGACTTCATGAGGGTTATGTTTTTAAATGACATATTTTAATTTCTAGTCCATATGAACAGCTATCTGATACTGGTATTTATAAACCGTTCACTTTGCTTGATTTGATTTGAAACTTTTACAAAATAGCAAATATACAAATGTACAGCAAGTCGAACAAACATATAAAATGGGCCGAAATGTATAAATGCTATAAAGCGTGGGTCAGTGAAACAAGTACAGAGGACAACTTTCAAAACAGGAGTTTTATGGCCGCCCAAAGTCTCAATAACATCACCTCCACCTAGTAAAAAAATTATGAAATATGAAAAGTGTGAAACGGTGTTCCGTTAAGATTGCATGTCCAGGTTTCACTAAACGTTATGATAGCACATTCTGATTGGTTTGTATATAGACGTACCTTGGTGCTATGTAAGTCAGTAAGTGGCTGCACTTAATAATTGCGGCCGCGATTGCAAGACAGTGCACTTGCTCTTCATCACTGATATTTTATAAGGTGCATCTTAAAAAATGTTTTTAAAGGAACTCTTTTTCTATTATTATAGATACTGCTATCGAATTGGTGATTAGATATACAACCTTTAAGTTTCTATTGTATACGTAATTATGCTTGTAATTCATACTAATGAGACTCCAGATTGTTTGAAAACCCTATTACATCATTAGTTCATCGTCGTTATATTGGAAAACTGAGCTGTCATTATGTTACAAATATCAATCCATAATTGTGGCTCTAAATGATGGAAGAATTGTGGCAGGGACTGCTTGGGGCCGCAATTCAATCGATTTAAGGAAAATTCTTTCGACGACTGTAAATAGATCTGATAATTCCATCTAGCATAATTATGTCTAGAATATACTGCATACCTTACGATATATAATAAAGCATAAGATCAAAGTTACATCTTTATCTTATTGGGAGGGTAATTCGCTTGTTTGTCATTAGGTTATTCCGTTAATGATAACGAAATATAGGTCTTACTTTCCCATCTGAGGTATGTGACTGCCACGTCAAAGGTTTTTTACAGAACCCCATACAAGACAATTCCTCAGTTCACCAAGATGCCCATTCACACTGTAAGTTACACACTTGTGTTGTTGAGAGTTGTATATTCGCTAAAAGCTAGCCTTCAATAGCAATAGTTGGAAACGTTCTCTTGGTGTTGCATATAATCGCGTTACACCATGTACCATTATGCCGAATTCATGCTAATTATGCAATATGCATGTACTCTACTCGCATATATAATGTAATATCGGCAGTGCCACATTCGTTATACCTAATGTGGGTGCTCAGACTTACTAGGAAACTAAGTTACCAGGTTACTAGGCGTGATACTGACAACTCTCACTTATTTGCACGTGTTGTGGTGGTTGCACGTGGTTGTAATGGCCAGTGTTACCATCCAATGGGAGATGCGTTGAAGAGAGATGAGCAAGCAGTTGCCGTGTTAAGTGCGCATTTATATTATATATATTTAGCTACCCTTACGTAATCGTTATTTATGTTATCATAAAGTGAGATCTCCTGGTTGACCTGGTCACGTGCAAATCAGAAGGGAGCTTTGGCGGCTTTCTCTGTGGAGTAGGTTCATTGTTATCAACCGGGGTAGTTCTGAAAATTGTCTTGTGCCTCCTAGACAGTTTAGTGTTACAGGCTGCGCCGCTTCAAGACATTGTCCTGTACCTACTAGACAGTTTAGTGTTATAGGCTGCGCTGCTTCCAGACATTGTCCTGTATCTCCTAGACAGTTTAGTGTTATAGGCTGCGCCGCTTCAAGACATTGTCCTGTACCTCCTAGACAGTTTAGTGTTATAGGCTGTGCTGTTTCAAGACATTGTCCTGTACCTCCTAGACAGTTTAGTGTTGTAGGCTGCGCTGCTTCAAGACATTGTCCTGTATCTCCTAGACAGTTTTGAGTTTAGTGTTATAAGCCGCTGCCTTTGTGCAGACTGCCCTATTTCAAAAGACAGTCTTATTTCTACTAAACATTGGAAGGTATTAGGCCGTGCACCTTCTTGTATCAGCGAGAAGTTATCTACTAGAGTCTAGTTAGTGTTACGGACCACTTTTTATGGCCGTTTCGCCTCTTCCCGATCGTGAAAAAGCTTTTTATTTAAGATGTTATCACTCATAGAGCTCTTCACCGTTTAAGGTTGCGCTCAATAGTTTTTGGCACCTGATTAAACTGTTATAATACCTTCCGGGAATTATATCCACTAAAACTCGGGGACACCGAGAGCAGATAATTTGCACATTTTTCCCGCAAGGGAAGCGAAGGTATTATCAGCATAGACTCAGACTGGCTGGCGGCAAGTATTAAAACAAATAACACTGGCGTTCTATATATAAGACACTATATTGTATCATACGCACGTATCGGATTACACCCCTTCCAATCGGAACCGGAACGTATTATAAGAAATAATACCTCCGCTAAAATTGTATTTTAACCATTCCTCTAACATTGTGTAAGATAGCGAAAAAAATATTTACCAAAACTTACACAGAAACACCTAACTACGGACCTCTAAGATCATCTTCCCTCCAGAGATTTGCATCTGTTGAATATACATCCAGTCAATATCATTGACAGAGAAATGTCTCGAGACCAACTTACTTCTGAAGATTTGCATCTATTGAATATACATCGGGTCAATGTCATTGACATGAAAACGTTTCCGGACATACCTTAATTCCCAAAAATTTGGGCGACAAAAAATTTGAGCGGGCCTCTCGCCCAAATTTTTTGCAGACCAAATTAATTGCATAAATCTTTTCCGTCTGCTAAATTTTTTGCTAACCAAACTTTTGGCATTTGGCCTGTGGCCCTGAAATCTATAGAAAGATGGCTTTTTCTTCATATCCAAGTGAAATAATATTTGAAATTTTAGTTTTCTAATCTGTCATTCATGGCTTGACCAAGTAAAAAGGCTTATATTTTAAATGAATAGAAATAACTGGAATAACTAACAGCTACCAATAAAACAAATGGCTAGAGGTACGGATGGCTAGAGATTTAAACAATATCTGCAAATGGATTATCATCCACCGTAAAGTCTGATCTACAAGCATCAGTTATACCCGACCTCTCAAAGCCTTTCCTTATGTCATCTGGCCTCCCTTTTAAATATACAAAAAGTTCGTTGATCCAACGAGCGTGTACTTCACGGATCACTGTCAAGCAGGTATCAATTTTCACATTGTCTGATGAAACTCCTCCATTGAGCTGACACACTATGTTTTTCGCGTACCAATCTACGTACTTATTGCGCATGAATTTCTTAGCCAGTCCATTGATAGATATGTCCAGGGGCTGTAGATGATGGGTCATATTAGCTGGAACTTTCTGTAGGATGCAGTTGTTGGCTGTCATCAGATCTTTTAGTGTCTGTGTGTGTTGGGCCCGAAACACATCTGATATCAGTAGCGCTTTCTGCTCAGGGTTGTTGATGGAGGCTCGAACTGATTCTATGTGGGGAAGAAGGATTTTCTCCAAGAACTGGACACTGGTTAGGGTATTAGACTAATGGTTGTGGGTATGGGTAACCTGGAAGCTGGATGGGAACTTGAATTTGGGCTCACAACGCTTTGTTTTACCCTGATAGATTATCTGAACAGGCAAGAATTCTCCCGACAACGGGGCAGATCGTAAATTTCATAATGTGAAACAACTCAGACTACCACCTACATGCTTAAAATTGAAAGCAAAATGACTGGAATAATAAGGAATAATAATGAACTAAGGCAAATATCTAACTGAAATTTTAGTGGAAAATCGTTCATTTTTCGAAGAATTTGTGCCCAAATTTTCGGTCGCCCAAATGAGTTCAAATTTTCTGCCCAAATTTTTCGGGCTCAAATAAATTGTGCTCAATATAATGGCACACAAATTTTTGGGAACTAAGGTACTCGCTTCCGAAAATTTGCAGCTAGTTCTCATACATATAATATATTCAAATTTGTTGATAAAAATTGTAGATGTTAAACCACTTACTATTCCATGACGATCATTTTCAGTCGAACTTTCTCGTTGAACTGCTAATGGTTTTTTCTTCAGAAAAGAATTTAAAGCAGGATAAAGAATACGTATCACAGATACGACCACTTAAGAAACTTCAATTTCATTGGATATATCCAATAAAATTGATAAATATATACATATATTATATATATCGGATGGTTTAGTTTACGTATCAAGGTTATGTCCACTAAACTTACCCTAAACTCCTTGACTATTCATCGGATACATATAAAAGTTAACATATCAAAGTCAGGTCCACTTAAAATAACCTCAATTTCACCTGATATTCATCAGGCTAGGATATTTACTCGATACTCCTTAGACATATACCAAACGTTCACTTGATATTCTTTAGATATTCATGAGCTAGTAATGGGGCTCACTAAACTTCGGACTCCTCCTCATGCCTCATTAACATGATCTTCCTCCACTATCTACTCACCGGATCGCTTGTCATTGTGCTCCAATTATCATGGAAATTCGGGCTCCGACCAGCAAGACAAATGTAACCAAACCGGCGCCCAAAACATGTTTACTGTACTTCAAAACTGGGTACTGTAACTCGGTGCTGTAACTCAATTACAATGTTTATGAGCATGGTATTTTTTGCCCGCAGTTTCCATTTTATTTACATAATATTTATATTGGTCTTCCTCCAGACTTTACTAGGAGTAGATTACAGATTCCTATGATTTTAAACAGTCAAGTTTAGGTATGTTACTGATAATGACTTTTAAAATGGTTAAATTACACCCCAGCTCACCGTTTACCAGCTTCAACCTGTTCGGTTCAACAAGATTCAATTATACTTTGTTCACTGTTTTAACAATGTCGAAAGCCAAAAGTAAAAATGATTGCCATTGTACCAGGGTCGGCTAGATGTATAGGCCACAACTTAGTGGTAACTACTCATAGTAAGAGTTTGTAGTAATTATGTGGAATGTGGATTATAAGGCTATTTATCTGTTTACAGCCATGAACCTGGCATCAAATTTCTCTAAAATCGATATTTACGGGCACGGATCCGTTAAATTTAGCAGTAGAATACGTAAGCACAATTAATTTTGTATTTAACCTTGCTTCTAGAACGGGCTCACCAAGGAATTCCGACGCCGGTTTGGTGCCAAACTGGCGCTAGACCGGCGCCGAACCAGTGCCAAACTTGTGTCAAACCAGCGGACTCCCGTTTTCGAACTTGGGGGATCATGGCCAAGCGAAGCGATGCCGGCTGCGGTTTCAGGTTTGCCAACTGGAGCGCGTGAAGCGCGGGTCAGGGTATGCATTTTTAGCATTTAGGAATCATTTTGTACTTTTGTATGAAATTCCCGTGGAATTATTTGACACCGCTGCGCATGTTGATTAAGCATCTTTACGTTTACACTGTATCTCGTTGTGGGACCATCTCCTATGCATTTTCTAACCAACGATCTTAATTATAGTTTATCATTTGTAGCAAACTGCAAAGAAAATTTAAATTTTTGGCCAAAAATATTGGAGTATTGGGGGGATCGACCCCCTCAATCCCTCTACAGCCCTGCTCCAGCTCACCTTAACCTTCACCGTGTAAGTGTAAAAATAAACTCTTGGATCAAACATTAACCTTTTCATTGAATTCATCGTTTTTAAGTTTTGTGCATCGGATGTTTTATCCATAACCTTGGGTACGAATAAGAGGATGTACCAATGATTCTGAATACTAGACAGTGCATGTGTAAGTTAGACGTGTTAATTGACCTAGATTTCACTACACAAGATTACTGACTCTTTTACCCACATCCTCAAGGTTTTTAATTTCCTCGCAGTCCAATGTCTCCACCCTACACATTTTCTTATGGCCTTTAGAAACAATTCATTATTTGAACCAATCAGAAATAATTCTGGTAGTAAGACTGCCAGACTGCCGTGTTTTCTGGATGTGGGCTCATTTAATCATCACGCATAGTTCCGTTTCCAGTCACGCTCAGGAGCGACATGTAGCCCCACCGGAGCCCCTAACCGGCCACCACAACGTGTCTCAATTCAAACTGTCAGTGATCTAGCCCCCGAGCTATCCCCCCGGAAAATGATGTTATTATCACGCTGTTATTAACACAGTTTCACCGTCACGCACACTTTCGTTTCTTATCACGTATATTTCAGTCGCGTGAAACCTCTAATCTTCCATTTCACGTGGCTGGTAATATCAGAACATGTTTAGTGTTGAAACACATTTATTAGGTCATATCAACTCAACCTGCCCCGTTTGCTGCTACACCCAGACGCTCAGCCTCATTTTCCTCTAATCGATATTCAATATTAAAACTTGATTTACAAGGTGTTTTTATGTTGAGGACTTTAAAAGCCCGTACTTTGTTTTTCCAAGAACTCGCTACGTTGTACCTGGTATACAAATCAATAAAATTAACAAATGTTAATGAATTAATGTTATATAATTTGCGTGACTTTTTAAAGAGAAATGCTTGTATCACACATACAATATGCATGGCTTGAAAGCAGGTAGAGATATTAAAGTTTAAATGTTGAAATAAGTCTGAAGGTTTTAATTTGTAACTGTTACTTGTTAAAGAGGTTTACCCTCTCCCAAACTCTGCTAATTCTAGACCGAGGTTTATCCTCTCCCAAACTCTGCTAATTCTAGACTGAGGTTTACCCTCTCCCAACCTCTGCTAATCCTAGACTGAGGTTTATCCTCTCCCAAACTCTGCTAATTCTAGACTGAGGTCTACCCTCTTCCAACCTCTGCTAATTCTAGACTGAGATTTATCCTCTCCCAACCTCTGCTAATTCTAGACTGAGGTTTACCCTCTCCCAAACTCTGCTAATTCTAGACTGAGGTTTACCCTCTCCCAACCTCTGCTAATTCTAGACTGAGGTTTACCCTCTCCCAACCTCTGTTAATCCTAGACTGAGGTTTACCCTCTCCCAAACTCTGCTAATTCTAGACTGAGGTTTACCCTCTCCCAAACTCTGCTAATTCTAGACTGAGGTTTACCCTCTCCCAAACTCTGCTAATTCTAGACTGAGGTTTACCCTCTCCCAACCTCTGCTAATTCTAGACTGAGGTTTAACCTGTTCCAATTTTTGCTAATCCTAGAATTAAGTGTAACATGTCTCAACCTCTGCAAAACTGCCAACTTAAAAATTTACCCAACTCGTTAGTTAATAAATCTAATATTTTACGATAATCTCGGCGAGGGTATTACAGTGTGATACTACGATATTAAATTGAGTTTGTAAGTTTCTTAGTTTGTGTCGGGTGTTCGTTCTCTTTAGCTTCCACTCTGTTTTACCTCCATTCTTCGATATAATATTCTTGTTTTAGTGTGTCAACCGGGATGAAACTGTCTCTTTTTTTAAAACTGTAAACCCCGATTTACCGAAGCTAGTTCCCTCCCCAAATGAGGGCTTAACATACCTAAGTCAAGATTTACCGCGAACCTCTCTACTTTACATAAACTTAAAGACCAGGTATCAATATTTTAACACATCCTTGCGTTTTTGCCACCGGGGTTGATACTCAGATATTGCTTCGATATTTCTCTTTCACTGATACTATATATGGTTGGTTTATCATACTACTTCTATAACCTTCCATTGGCATAGAATCTATGGTTAATCTTTGATTAAAATGTTGGAAAATATGCAACCATGGTATTAGGAATTCCAAATATAGTCTGCCTTCCCGGGTGATATTCTTTTGACATTTAATTCTCAAACCCAACAACTATTGCTCTTTCTTTTGAGTTGTGAAATGTGAAGCCAGGTGATACGGTGAGGTTATATTATAAGAGAAGCGAGTTAACTTAAATGCAGCTGCTATTTGGCAAGCTCCCACATCTCCCCAGTTTAGTTTCAAACACCGTTACGCTGCGTTGTGCTAGCGGTTCGAAAAAGCTCAATATTTATTTCATTTTCATTATACGTAACCAACAATTATATTTATTGAATTATTATTCTTTGGCCGTCTAGAAAACGTTCAGAACTCCTACAGCTTAATATTTACATGAGTTACTACGAGATCTTTATTAACACTATTGTACGTACACTATAATTTTACATAATATTTCATGGAAAGTATGTTAAACATTTCTGTAAAGATTTGTTGTAGTTACACTTACAGTTACAGTGACCTCCTCATAAAGCCGGATGCTAAATTCAGCGAATATCAGTTCTAGTGAATATTATTCACTTACTAAAATTACCAGTATTAACTTAAATTCACTCAAATTTATGCTGAAAACATGAAAACAATATTACCGCTTCGAAGTGCGGACATTTACAGTAGCTTGGACAGTTTCCCGCTTTTATTCAAATCTGCTAAGTGTTTTACGCTGTTGTGAGAAACATTTGAACACAGCTTACTTAGTCACGTGGTTCACTGTGTGAACAGGCTCAAGATAATTCAATTTGACTTTAACCTCAAAAACACAACTTTGTTTATGTCCGTTACATTAAAAGATTTGTCAAGTGACGTCGCAGTTCGCACAACATGCTAGTAGCCTCAGATGATTGCCATTGCCTGGAAAATCTGCCGAATATATCACACCATTATCCTGTTACTGGTCATGCACGAACAAACCTTTAAAATAGATTTTCACGCTTTCTTTTGCCGCGACTCCAGAAGGGCACCCAATTGGATGTGAAACACGGCACCAACACGGCACCACACTGCTCCGACACGGCACTAACACGGCACCACACTGCTCCGACATGGAACCACCCTAGCAGTAACAAGTACGATAGTTCAGCAACATGTAGTAACTTACCTAGCTCGGTCAGGTCACTCAGAGGATGATAATAATGTGTTAAGTAAGCTAATATAAGATATTATTTAAAATATAACTTAGACTTACACTTGATTGTAATTACATGAATAGCTTGTCTGTTGTTCCCAGGTGTTTCTCTAATCTCTACTGTAATTATGTCCGAGGTTTTATTCGTATTTTGATTTGTTTATCCTATACTACATCCAATACTACATCCTATACTACATCCAATAGACTTGGCTAAAAGGTGGGACACATTTGTTTTGACACGTGACTGGCTATTTTGGACACGTGACTGGCTATTTTTGACACGTGACTGGCTATTTTGTCACGTGGTTAGGTGGTTTGTGCGAGTTGATCGGGTTGGTTGCAGCTGTAAGCGCTGTTAGAATGATCCTAGTTGGAGCGGGGGTAGATGGCGTGTATTATGGCTAGAAAGTGGGGCCAGAGCTGGACCAGGCGCCCATTTTGCCAGTGGCTGATTGGTTAGTTTTATAGCGTAGTCACTGGGTAGTGTTAAGTCTTATAGTAAAACTGTAGAATAATTACCGATCTGGTTGTTGGATGAAGGCTTCATAGTTCTGTAGGGCGCGGTAGGGCGAGGTGGGTGGTCGGGGTAATCCACATCCTGTTTTGACAGTGAGGAGTTACGACGAGGGTGGAACCCATTTCGGCCGTGGTTGAATAGTTACTCTTCAAATCCTATGTCTGAGTTCTACCGAAGGTGAATGAAGCAGCTGCTTGGTGGCCCGAGAAATACTTTTTCCGGTTCTGGAAAACCAAACTTTGGGACGAACACAGGAATTGTAGCCGCTCCCTTGGAATAGAACTAGAAATACGGCACACCATGACATGACCGTTTCCCCGGAATTGTTTCTTTACAAGATTGAATGAGCACTAGGAAGGACCTTTTAGCATGCCCTGCCCTGTTCCAGGATTAAGAAGCAGTTTAACCCAGGTTTAACCGGCCAATATCCAGGCAATAATCAAGGAATGCTAACACGGGGAGAACTGACTTACTGACTTAAGTCGGCTTCTTGGTCCGAGCAACTACAATTCCTCGCCACACGTCGCGGTCAAGCATAACAGATCTTATCTCTTCAACACAGGAAAGGCTGGTGTCCTTCTTTAGCATGTCCAGAAACGTAAGGTGGGGCCTCCCCGGTCTCCTGTATCCATGCTGAGGGTCCCAGAACAGAAGTTGGTTTGCCAGAAGGTCGTCATGCCTGGCTACATGTCCAGCCAGTCTCATTCTTCTGGAGGCTATCATCGCTGATGGCTTGGGGATGTTGCCGTATAAATCACTGTTGTTGATGATTTGTGGCCAACGTATGTTCAAGGCCATCCGGAGCATTCTAGTGTAGCATCCATTGATCCGCTTAGTCATGGATTGGCTTATCGTCCAAGCTTCAGAGCCGTACAGGAGTACGGGCTCAACCGTTGCTCGAAAGACACGGATCTTTAAGTCCCTGCGCATTCCAGACTTCCAGGTTGTCTTTAACTGATGACAGGCCCCCCATGCCTTTGCTTTCCTAACATCAAAGTCCTTCTCCGCACTCATTATTCTGCTTCCAAGGTAGACGAAGTCATCTACTTGCTCTATCTCCTGCCCACTTGCTGCTTTAATGACGGTAGAGTCAGACTCAGAGAGATTGACTCTGATGTACTTCGTCTTACTCTCGTTGAGGTGGAGTCCAACGGAGTTAGCAGCCAGCTCCACACTGAGGAGAAGATCTTGCGCTTGCTCTGCGGTGTCTGTTGTCAGTGCAAGATCGTCAGCAAAGTCGACATCTGTCACCTTAACTGCTGGGTATCTCCTGCTTCTTCTGGGGTTGACAGTGAAGCCCAGTTCTTTGCCTCTAAGTGCTGTTGTCATCACATAGTCAATGACAATCACGAAGAGGTAGGGCGCCAGTGTATCTCCCTGCATAACTCCAGCAAGTATAAGGAAAGCTTCAGTCAGACCATCCTCCGTGATGACTCGTGCCATGGTGTCCTTGTACATAGCATCTATCAGCCTAACAATGGGCTCTGGTATCCCATATGCCAGGAGTATCTTCATCAATATACCCCTATGAATGCTATCAAAGGCCTTCTTAAAATCGATGAACAAGAGAAGGGCGGTCAGGTTTTTGTCTCTAGCCCCCTCCAAGATCCTCCTTAGACACAGAATGTGGCTGGTGGTACTGCGTCCTTCCCGAAATCCGTTTTGGTTGATCCTCAGGATTTTCTCCATCGCTGGTTTGATTCTGTTAAGGATCATACGATTCAGGGTCTTACTAACAATGGACGTAAGAGCGATTCCTCTGTAGTTATCCACTTTAGTTAGATTTCCTTTCTTTGGCACAGGCACGATGTTGAGTTGCCGCCATTGATCAGGGATTTTTCCATCAACCAGAGCGCTGTTACAGAACTCTAGAATCAGGTCGTCCATGTCCACTCTTTTGAGAATCTCTGGAGCTATGCCATCATCACCATAGGCCTTACCCTCCTTGATCTGCTTCCTCGCCTCCGCTAACTCCTCCCTGCAAAACAGACCAGTCTCTATATCCTGCTGGGGGTGGATGGTTTGGATAACTATTTCCTGGTCAGGTACAGATGGTGGTTGACCCAGGAGCTTAGTGAAGTGGTCCTTCCAGCTCTTCAATCTCCCCTCTGCACTACCTCCATCAACCAGGCTGCATGGCTTGCTTTTCCTGCCATTTATGTCATTAATAAGGTCCCAACTTTCCTTATTCTTACACCTGTCAGCAGCATCCTCAGCCCGCCTGATCCGAGAAACAAGAGTCTCCTCCTCAACCTCTTTGTAGCTCACTGCAAGTGCATCCTTACACTCCTTAACTACCTCTCTACTCTCCTCTGTAGGATTCTCATGATATGCGTCTTTGGCCTGAAACAGAGTTCTCCTCCTCTCCGATACCCTAGGATCTTGGGAGGGGTTGTTACGTTGTCTTCTTGGGATGGGCTTAAGCAACTTATGATTGGTTGCTTTCACGGCATCCATAAGCTTTCCGTACTGAATCGTGGGATCGTTCTGCTCACTAGATTCTTCCTCCAGTAGCATAGAGAATCTGTTTTTCACCTCCACAGAATACAAGGCTTGCAACTCCTTATTCTCTTTGAGCAGTCTGTAGTCATATCTTACTACTCTAGGTGCATTCTGGCACTTTCGCAGGCTGAGTTTGACTGAACTAACTACTAGACGGTGGTCCGACCCAAGAGAGTTAAAAGAATTGGAGACAACAGTGTCCTTGACTGAGTTACGCCACTTCTTCCTTATCAGGATGTAATCAATCTGACTCTTGCTCAGTGTTCCGTCAGAGAGATACGTCCATAGTTTACCGGGACGTTTCTGGAATCGGTGGTTAGTTGCCTCAAGGTTTCCCTCCAACAAAGTATCCCTGAGAAGCGATCCGTTTCTGTTGGATACTCGATGCCAGTACCAACCTGAATCCTCCTCATTCAATCTGCTAAGATGGGCGTTAAGATCACCAACAACCATTAGCAGATGATGGGCTGGTACCTCTCCTAATGCAGATCTTAGTCCCTCGTGAAAGTCCTCTGCCTCTTCATTTGATGCTGCTTCAGTGGGACTGTACACCGTTATTACTGTAAGCCGTGGGTTTCCATCAAAGGATATGAGAAAAATTCGCTTCCCAAACGATTTCATGAGACTCACTGCTTTGTAGGCCTGCTTGGTCAGCATAAACCCAACTCCGCCAGTAGCAGCTTGTCGGGTGTTTCTCCAAGCAGGTGTGGTCACCAGGTGCACACCCTTCTCAAAACTCTGGATCTTGATCTCCTCCTCATGCACAATCCGGTGCTCTTGTACCCCTAAAACTGCAACTCTACTCTCAAGGAAGAGCGATGCTAACTCTATCCTCTTATACTGTTCCCTAACAGTACGAACGTTCAGTGTCCCGATGAACGTTTTCCTACTACACGACACAACGCTGCCACTATTACTGCTCTTCTTTTCCGGTTCTGTACTTATCCTGTTGTGTTGTGTTGGGTACGACAGTACATCATCGCCTGGCCCTCCCAGATTGGGTTTTAAGCCAACCAAGTCATAAAACTGCCGACCCTCCACAAGATTCGTGTTAGGGGCTTTAACCCTAGTGCTGTTTAAATTCATCATAGTTGTTTTTCAAATAGCTAAATGACCCCATGGAGTCCCCTCCATGGTGGCAAATGGTCATTTCCCAAAGCCACGCTACCGGAACATTTGGGTTTGAACCGCAGGAACATCAACTTGAGTTGAACTTTTTATCAGACTTTAACCAATCGAACTGTCTGCTCAGGGTAAATGATGTGGTGAGTTCTTCTTCTTCTTCTTCTTCTTCACCGACACTACCCGAAGGTAGCCACTCCTGTCCCTGAGCTAGGGGGGCTAGGGTGTCAGCATAAGCTAAACTTTTGCAGGAGCTAGCCCTCTCCCTGACTGCCCGTTACCCCGGGTATGGGGGGTCATCCTTTCCACCAGAGCGTGGTCCAATCATTTGGGTCGTAGTGGAAAGTCAGAGGATATAATGACCAACACCTCCGGCTGATTCTCCGCACCTCTCTTCTTCAGAGGCTAGGAGTTCGAGAGACAACTGGCGTTCCTATCTTGTCTCTCCGGGGGTCAGCTATCTACCCGTCGCCCATCCTGATTCTTGCCTGGAGTTCACCACCATCCATCGTCCAGTATCCAGTCTTCACCACGTGGAGGCATCAGGAGGACTTGTTGCAGAGAGGCTAAGGTCGACTTATTCGACTAGGTACTGACAGGGGGCACTAGCGGGGTACCTCCGATTCACAGCCCTGGCTTTTATAGTGAGAGCACAGAACTGCTAGTCAGCGGTGATCTTTTTGATCACCTACGCATCTACAACCATTGGAGAAGCCAAGGGGTATTTTGTGATATTTTGGGAATGCCTTAATGAATTTTGGAATTTCCCCCATAAAAAGGTCCCACATAATATCAAAAAATACCACAAAATACCCCTTGGCTTCCCCCCAGACACGTTCTTGTATCGTCCAACTAATGAAGATTGGCTGAGCGTGACGTTATCCGCTGAAATGGTCTGCGTAGATCACAAACGTGGAGACTCGGATGTCCCCTAGCTAGATAGTCCCTATAGTTCTGAAGTTTGTTGTAGAACCTGCTGGAAGGTTTAGAAGTAGTGTAGTTCGTGATTTTTATGACACCATTATACCACCAGATGGCCATCTGTATTCTTCTTCAATCTGACTGGAACCAACTGGAATCTAGATGGAATGTGAAAATAAATAGTCATAAAATGTAATAGTACAATTATTCTTGTTGCTGGAAACGCACGATTTGCAGGTAGCGTAGGAATAAGTTTAAACTTATTTCTCGTTCATTCGTCTCCTTTTTAAAAATTATTCTAACTTATTTTAAGGGGGCTCGCATTACTACGTATTACTAGTATCCTGTATCGCTGTATCGCTGTATAAGTCAGACTTGATTGAATAACGAATATTAAGATTATCTTCAATAGAGTTACATATATTTTTCAATTTCCTCGGAAACGCGTCAGTAAATACTACCAGCTGCACATCACCCACATCATCTAATTTCTCTCATTAAAACGATACGACATTAGTCAAATTATTTAACCACAAAAGAATGACACTGCATATTACATACAATGGCAATTATTCTCCAACTCTCTCCCCGACAATATGCTACATAGAATGACTTACCCTCATGTTCCTTGCTTTGTGGCCTAATAAACTGGGTTTATGGCCAACCTCCCAATCTATTGTATCAGAAGGTGTAGAAGAACAAGTCCATTGTCATTCTTATTCGTAGTTCGTATCACGTATGTCATGGATGTGTGTAGCTGGTAGAATTAGTATTATCGTATCAATATAAGTTATGATCAACCTTTTATAATTATTATAAGTGCTTCTTAAGTTCTTATAAGTCAGGGAGACTCACCATTTTGGTTATCGGGTCTGGTAGAGTTCACACATATTTTTGTTTGGTGATATTAGTGTAATATTAGTGTTTTATATATATGTTTTGTGTTTTAAATAAACTACCTTTAAATCATCTACTAAACTTTTAAGGGTCCTATTATGTATTATACACATTAATGTTGTAGCTTATTCTGGGCCAAGCTGTATTTGTCCTAAACAATATCAGAAATCCAATGACCTAAAATGGCATTTATGTCAATTTACTCAAAGCTTTTTTCTCGAAAGAAATTTATGCCATTGTATGCCATAGAAATATATGTCACTTTATGCTATGTTATGCCAATTGACACTTTATGCCATTTTATGCCACTTTATACCATTTTATGATATTATATTACATTTTGGAATTTAGAATTTAGAAAAATCAATCTTTTACAAAGGTTCAACTTTCAGCCTTAAAGAACGATTACATGAGTTAAATTTCTGCCCTTTTTAATGTATATTTTGGACCAACAATTTTCTAGTTGCACGGGCATAATAATATAGCTCAAAAATATAGTGTCAATAAAGAGCCACGTGTGAGTCACAAGAACGAATCATCTTGACAGAACGCAGGTCACGTCGCAAAGTATTCCTTCTCTGAGACTCTAAGACTCTGAGAGCCTATGAGGCTTAGTGTGACCATACAGTTTGATTCGCGTATTATATGGTATTATTTATAACAGCTGCGGCTGTTTTTTCTTTTGGTACGTATTCACCCTGTGCAGGTATGTGCACTGTGCAGGTGATGGTGGTACAGTTAAACCCCGGTTTACCGCGGCCATTTCCTTTCCCCCAAGTAGGGCTTAACATTCATAATGTAAACAAACAAAATCCCGATTTACCGCGAACCCCGATTTACCACGGATGTTACCTTTCCCCAAACTCCGCGGTAAATTGGGGTTTCACTGTATTTAGTTACTAAATAATAGTTAATAAATATTTTAGTACTAGTCTGTATGTGGTTGTGCTGAACTAAACATCTCAATATCCCCGCAAACACTATAAACCTAGTACTGGTTATGAAACAGATTATGTGCACTACACGCAGGATTAGCATCACTTTATGTTAAGATTTGAGAATCCCGTCCAAAATAAGAAGGTTGTTTGTTGAATTATTATAATATATAATACGATATAATATGTGCAATATTATACACACATGCCATGTAGCAGCCACGATACGTGTGGAAGTGCAGGTGCCGGTGGTACAACAGAGTACGTGGTTGTGTATTTTAAACTTCCTGGAACTCTGACCTGCACTGCAACACTTGTACCGTGTGTATAATGCTGTGTGTGTTTTGTATATTATGTGCGTGTTGTTGCGAGTATGTAAATTACTTTATCCTGCTTAATGCTATGCTGCTTCCTTTCGTCTGCACTCAACAGCCAATCAAAGAGCTGCTCTGTTTCCAGCAGCCAATCACGGCGCTGGTCACTTTCAACCAGCCAATCAGCGAGCTTGTTTGTCCTATGAACTTCCGAGCTAAGGCGGACTGCTTGCCTGTTCTTGCCGAGAAGTGCTCGCAATGTTCGAGTTAATGATGTGTTCCAGTCAAGTGTAACCCGTACGTGGTAGGTATATAATCGAATTAGTTTTTGATTTGTCATAATTCGAAGTGCGAAATTGTATCCTTATTTTAATTTTAATTTTAATATTTACGTATTATTTAATAGCGAGCATATTTGTTGTTGTTACACCACCTGGATGATTTGCTGAACTCATTTTTGGGTTTGCCGTTTTTAGTTGTGCCAAAGATTGATTATTTCTTGTACATTGGACCATAACTATCAGTTTGGGTTGAGGTCTCGTCCGATTGTTTGATCAACATTTCTGAACTTTATTTTTAACAACTGCAAGTCAAACTTGTCATTCATGTCTGTAACCTCACTTGGAGTATCCGTGTCACCTTTTCATTGACGTATCTTCATTTCTGAGGAAAATTTCTGATTTTTTATGAATAGACCCAATAATGTTTAATGTTATGATATGTTTTGTCTTAGAAAGGAGTCGCTTTGGTGGTGACCATGACTATTGACTAACTGACCAAGTCATTTGTTCACACGTTCATTGAACCAGATTCTTGTAAATTTATATCTTATTGTTAAGAAGTATGTCCGACTCCTACTAGTCAATACCTGTGTTTATCCTCAGAACGGTTTTTCTGTATCGATATCCTATCCCGTGATACCTTTTAGAAATATGCTATTTAGTTATTAAACCTTTTATTTAATTCTCCGTCGAGAGGAATTATTTACTGTTTTGGTTTAATATTGTCGCTTGAGATAATATGTAGTAGTAGTAGTAGTAGTAGTAAATCTTTCAAAGTACGAAATATCTCTTGAAAAGAGCATCCTAGGCACCTTATAGATATCAAAACGCATAAAAAAGAAAACAAAAACATCAACCATCTTCTAACTTCTTCCACTCCTCCCTATCTAAAGCTAAAAATCTAAGGTCTTCGAAATCAGTCAAATTCTTAAGTCTAATATCAAGATTTCTACTAGTCAAGTCTTTTCTAATAACATCTAATAAGTTTAAACATGGTCTACCCCGTCTCCCTTCCATAAAAATATCAGAATTTATAGCAAATAACATAGAGGTGTATGCTGGTGAGTCTTCCTGTCCTCTTAAGATATGTCCTAACATTCTCCATCGAAACTTAGAGACCCTCACAGACAAGGGAGTGACATAACAACGAGCATAGAGTGCCTCATTAGAAATAACCCCAGTAGGCCATCTGATGTTGAGGATTCTTCGGAGGTGTTTGCGATGAGCAATATCAAGTTCATTCAACGAAGCTAGTGGTGCAGCCCAGGAGTTGCAGTTGTAGAGTAGAATAGAGACTACTTGTGCCTCGTAGATTTTGATCTTCCTTTGGACTGAAATCTTGCTCTTCATCCAAACTTTCTGAAATTTACTAAAGGCAACATTACCAAGGAATATTCGATTCTTGATATCCTTAACAGTGCACATCAACGATCCTAAAGTTTTGTTAGAGCGCCACTCTTCATCACCTCTATACACTTTTCCAACAATCACCTTGCGTTTAACAGTGGGTTTAGGATCTGCTAAATAAAAATGGACAAATTCAGTCTTGGAAGAATTGATATGAAGGTCCCACTGCTGGAATATATCTTTAGCGATAGGAAGCATTTCTTTGAGTGGAGCAAGTTCAGTGTTATTAAAGTCAATATCATCAGAGTATCCTGTTTCGAGTGGCATGAATTCTTCTGAGATAGGAGGATTAGGGATTGGATGATTCACTGGGTAAGGTGTTGATGATACTTGGGAGAGTACAGATCTGAGGTGAATAAGTGCAGCGGCTTCAACAACAGTAAATAGATTACCTGATAGTGCATCTCCTTGAAATGCTCCAGTTGTGCTTTGGAACTCAATTGATACAGTATTATTGACTTTTACTTTCAACACTGTGTTTGATAGTAGGAGCCGTACCATCCTAATTTCATCACTAGTACAGCCAGCATCTTCAAGAACATTGAGTACTGTTTCTCTGCTGATGGTGTCAAAGGCACTTGACATGTCTATACTCATTCTGTGGTAGCTCCAATGCTTTCTAAGTACCACTGATAATATGTATATAATGTAAATTTACCTAAAATGTACGTTTAACTTCATCGAAAAGATATTGAACATATTATCTCAAATTATTTGTTATGAAACTCACCAGTTCTGTAGATATTGAAACTTACTTAGTTTTGTTCTAGTGTTACAACTGCAAGTGTGTTAAAACTTACGAAGTTTGTACTATTATATTGTGTTTATTATATAACTTTATTTAAATAAAAAAAATATAACATAAAGGAACATAATATTAGGGCCAGAGTGCGTTTTACTCCCACGAGAGGGGGGGGGGGGGGGGGGGGGGGGGGGGGGTGGGGTTGAGGTTAACCGGTTCTTACAAAATTGACTATACAACATTGAGGTTGATAAAATTGAGGTAAGATTTTATTGCACTCCAAGATTTTTGTTATTTCGGTCAGTAAACGTTAACTCTAAATTCTAGATTAATAATTATCAGTAAAAATGATATTTGAACGTTTATAAATGAGGTTAACCTCTTAATTTAGATATAGCGAAAATAATTTAAATGATAGAGTTGTTATTTTCATCGTAAGATTACGACATACAAATTTCTAAATAGATTGAGTATTTATTTACTTCATTTTATCTCGAGAAAGTGTAGAAAATGACCATTAACCCCCCCCCCCCCCTCTGGCCTTAACGATCTGATAAGTAGCCAGAAAAAAAAGTAATATGGATACACAAATTTTAAGTCTGGTCTTAAGAGGTATGCGTTTACCTTGTTTCCAAATTTTCTTGTAGTTTTGAACAGCAAGGTTTGCTAGGATACAGTGCCTTTTTATGTCCTCATTGCTGCACAATTTGGAGCCAAGTGAAATAGACGGTCTATATCAAGTTATTTAAAACATTTAGGCTACTAATGACGTATTTGACGTATTCATGCTACATAATATGTTGTATATTTTGTATATTTTGTAGGCAGGTTTCAATGAATCTAACCAAGATGCGAAAAGGATCGTTCTACGATGCTCACGATGAAAACTCCCCCTGAAAAAAAGCAAACATAACAATGGTACCCGCTGCTACGTGCTAGAGGTCCTTTTCATTAAATGCTCCTGTTTTAAGATTATTCTGCTCGCTTTAACCGGACCGTTGGTACTCTTCATTAAATACCTGAAATGGCGTAAATCTGGTAACTTTTAAACTGCATCACAACTAGCAACCCGAAACATAACTACATGCATATGTACTATATAATATGCAACTTCAATCAACCAGCTTTCCAATATCCCATTACTAGTTTTGTAGCGAAATTATGTTGAAAGAATTCATAAATTAAAGATGGTTGGTCGCCATGGCTGGTGTTTGCTGTGACTAAGTCTAGGTTAAGTAACTGACGCAATGTTCATTGTTCCTCGGACTGCACTGAGTGCATAATTATTCCTATATTATGCCATTATTACTATATCGTGCCTGATCGATAGTGCTGGCTCCCACCATATTTATTCCAGTCTCCAGGTCAGACTGCTATTGTTTAAGACCTGGCCTGAAAGTAAGACGGTTGACCGAAAAATTGGAGCCCTTAATCGATATTTTGATTAGCTTTTGAGTTGATTTTGATTAATTATCTTAACCTTTTTCGGGACACCCTGGATAATTAAGACCCCGCAGTTCTGCTCCAATTCGTTCTGGTAGACCAATTAGGTCGTTTGGAGTTGATGTGAGGCAAAGCTTTCCACAGGATAGTTATTTTGAGATAGGGTTATAAAGTTATAAGGTATCTGAACTCTGAATTCTAAAAGTTATAAATGGTTAAAACGCGGATTTTATAGTTGAGCTAAGGACTATTTGATTTGAAAATTTATGGGTCAGAAAGTAGTGAAAAAGAAAAAAGTTACCAGAGGCCAGGGGGTGGGGGGGGGGTGAAAACTGAAAAAATATTTTTACCCCCCTCTGGCCTTTACTGATTTACTTAACTATTAAAGATAACACTTAATTTAAACGTAACTATTAAAGATAACACTTAATTTAAACGTAACTATTAAAGATACCACTTTATATGCCTAGATAATGAATTGATTTGCAGTTGAGATAAAAGTAAATAAATTACTTCAATAATAACATTAGAGTAATATAATATAAATTTGTTATCTTACCCCCATGCCAGTCATGGTTTCAATTAAATATTAAGTGCATCAAGTTTTGAGTAGAATTCTAGAAGTCTAGAACATTATTTTATTTTAAGGTAAGTTTTAGGACAATAATAGTAATATTGTACAGTATGTACTAAAGGGGTATCCTAGGAAGTTTCTTGAAATCGCATAGATCCAATGGATCGTTAGCTACTCCCTAGACTAGGTGACAGTGGTCGGGTAAAGATCAAACAGTCCTACTAAACCAGAAATCACCGTAAGCTGCACCATAGTTGTCACATTTGGTTACATAATATAAAGTGGATGAGAATGTCTGCCATGTTTCGGAGCAGTTTTACAGCAGGTTGTGTCTTTGAAGCAGGGGGAGCTTTCCTCAGAAAGTCAGAACACCTTGACCTTAAACTCTGAATCGTGGTATATATTTGGGTAGCAGTAATATATTTGGTTAGCAGTAAAATATACTGACATTTGCATATTTTTTACTGCTTACTAATTATTTGGTTGTGGTACTCTCTACTCTCACGCTGTGAAGGTGTTGAGCCTCGCCTGCAAGTTCACCTTGGCTCCAACCTCAGAACGATTAACCGGTTAATCTAAGTAGAGGTGATTAACCCCTCTTCATTAATCCTTCTTCATTAGTGGACTGTCGGGACCTCTCTACCCAATATCACTGTCTCCTCCCAGTTAATAAAGTAATAATGATTAAAGACTAATTATGAGTTATCGAGTTAGTTGCGGTTCAGCCGCAGTTTAGAGTCTCGTTACATCATTGAACTCCACAGTTTAACAGGACTATTTAATACCCTCCACCTCACTCCTCTCCACCATTCTTGATCGTAGTGACCACTAAGATGGTCATTGGAATCTCGACTCAAGTGTGCTAATCACGCTAACGCGTGAGACACCTCGCTAACGCGTTTATTCTATTATAAACGTAAAACCATCGAAAAATTCCTCCTCTATTCTTGGAAAGACCGGAAATCTGTGCCTGGTTTGGGCGTTTTTGTGAGTCGAAATTTATAGTGGCTGCACAATTTCAAGTCTATGCATAGTTAATGATACTACTGATATCCGGTTAAAGTAGACTGAAATATTTTTGGTTTGACAAATTTATTCTTGATACTGACAACAATTTTTTACTTTTTTATGACGATGGTGTTCTGTAGAATTCATCCTATATATTATCCTGAATCTAGGATTCTAGATGTTGCTTGAGTTGAATGTTTGAATATAATTTGAAAATGTTCACTCTCTGCACATGGCTTCAAGTATATCTTTTGAATATTCACGATTCGCCCTTCAACTCTTGAAGAGTTGAATTGTTAAACAAAAGATAATTTAAAGAAATTCTACGAATCGCATCTATTGTTTTAAGAAGAACCGATTCACTTCCTAGAAGAATTGCACCGCTAGGTCCAAATCGTCTCTAATTTCCCGCTTCATTCGAAAATACCCCTTCTCTCCCTCTCTTTTCTTACACTACTTCCTACATGTTCACATTGGCGCGGGAATATTATGTCGAATATAATATGTAATATTACTGATATCCGGGCAGTTCCTCTGAAGTCCGTCTACTCTGCATCCCTGTCTTGGCACTTCACGTTTAGTTTCCCCACTTAACTGTGACTTAGTGACGGTAGTAATCCACCGTCATGCGATACTATGAATCGTGGAATGAAAATTTAGGAAGTCGATATATTGAGTTCTCACTGATACGTTTGTCGGTTTGTACCCCTCGGCCCTCAGTGTGTTTGATGATCCCCGGGGCTGCGCGGGAATGTTCAAGTTCTGCACTCTCCTTCTGGTGGTTTGTGTCCTAATTTTCTAGTTCGTGATTATTGAGCTTGCTACATGAACTTCCCCACCGCCATTACAGTCTTGCTGAAAAAAGGGGGGCCTGGTAATCCAGCCTTTCACCTCTGTTAATATAGACTCTGGGCCCCCCTGGCCCCTTCTCAGTTCGCACTCTCAACTCGTCGGAACAGTGTGGTGCACTTCACTCGACACCTCACGTATCAAATGTTAGCTAATCCTTTTGTTGGGCTCCCTAACCGTGGAAGTTACCGTTCAGTTTTATGCTAGGGAACTAGAGGTTCTCTTTGGGCCAGCTTCTGTTAATGAGGCCGCGACTTTCATCTGTTAATTGTTTAATTGTGTAATTACTGCTTGCTAATTTGATGCATAGTGCCCCACTAAACTGTAGCTAGGAGCATGAAATAACGGTAGTGTCCAAATTTAATATTTTAACAGTCCCCCT